>NC_063346.1:9402227-9506984 GCF_021869965.1 Rhincodon typus
TAGGGTCTAGGCCTGAAACGTCAGCCTTCCTGCTCCTATGATGCTGCTTGTCCTGCTGTGTTCATCCAGCTCTACACTTTGTTATCTCAGATTTTGCAGCATCTGCAGTTCCTACTATCTTAGGTGAAGTTTATCTTTCTCTCAGACAGTCATGAGTCTTCGTAATTTGCTTCCTGAAAAGGTTGTGAAAGCAGCCTATTTTCTTAGATAGAGGTAGAAAGATTCTATTAAGCAAAGCGTTGAAAGGGGGAAGGCAAAATTGTGGATTTGAGGTTATAGTTAGATCAGCCTCAATGTTATTATTCAATGCTGAAGCAGGCTAGAGGAGCTGAGTGGTCTCTTCCTGCTTCTAATTTGAATGCTTTCATGTTCCTATGCAATGTGCTTTGACATGTGATGATTGTAAAAACTTTTATAATTTCAAATCTTTCTTCCTTGAAGCATTCACCACTCATACAAAGTAATCTTGTTCAACAATTGTTTATGTCTTCATTTTTCAATCTTGTTACGTGGAATTTCTTCTGCCTCCTGCTTTACAGTTGACATTAATGAAATCAGAGAGACACCAATGACAGTTATCATCAATGAAATTCACACAACACGAGAGTTCTAGCAGAAAAGAAATGGAGGGTTATTTTATTTGGAGTGATGTCAGAAGGTTTTTTTTCTCCAAGATGCCAGAATTTATAAAATATTCTCTGTTGCCTCATGGGCCTTGGCAAACATGGCCTTCCATCGGATTGAGAGAGATAGTAGGAACTGCAGATGCTGGAGAATCCGAGACAACAAGGTGCAGAGCTGAATGAACACAGCAGGCCAAGCAGCATCATAGGAGCAAAAAGGCTGACATTTTGGGCCTAGACCCTTCATCAGCGGATGGATCCCTGTTTATGTTTTACAAACTACAGTGGTCTGCCATTAGCTTCTGCAGGGTGGTTAACTAGGAAACTCTCCCATCTTACCACTTCCATCAGATGCATTTGTTTTACCGGCTATTAATTAACTAGTTTGGCCATACTATAAAAGCATCTTCTGTGGCTATCAAGTATTGAATTGGGATTTAAACCCAAGGCTTCTGCCCCAAAGGTATGGATGTTACAGCTGTGTCACAAAATGTCTCCGCACAAATTTGTATCGACTGCAGAAATGTGGTGGAATTGCCTGATTAAAGAAATCTGGGAATGAGTGTGCTATTACACACTTCTTTTTCATCACCAGAGGAACTGAAGGAGGCCACTCAGCCACTTGATACTATTCTGCCATTCAGTTAGATCTTGGTTGATCTGCACCTCACCTTCATTCGCTCCACACCATCTGATAAACAGACATAACAAAATTCTGTCAATTTCAGTCTTGGGATTTCCAATGGTCCTGGCATTTTTGAGTGGAGAATTCCCCGATTTGTATTGGCCTTCCATTTGGAGAAGTACTTCCCAATTTCCCGCCTCATTGGCCAGGCTCTTGCAATATGCTCTGTCATTTGTCAATTCCTCTGGCAGGAGGAATTTCTTCCTCTTTATCAAGCCCTTTAAACAGCTTAAGCTGCTCAGTCAGACACTGGGCTCGATTTTATGGCCTCCAAATACAAAGAACAAAGAAAATTACAGCACAGAAACAGGCCCTTCGGCCCTCCAAGCCTGCGCCGATCCAGATCCTCTATCTAAACCTGTCACCTATTTTCCAAGGATCTGTATCCCTCTGCTCCCTGCCCATTCATGTATCTGTCTAGATACATCTTAAATGACGCTATCGTGCCCGCCTCTACCACCTCCGCTGGCAACGAGTTCCAGGCACCCACCACCCTCTGCATAAAGAACTTTCCACGCATATCTCCCTTAAACTTTTCCCCTCTCACCTTGAAATCGTGACCCCCAGTAATTGAGTCCCCCACTCTGGGAAAAAGCTTCTTGCTATCCACCCTGTCTATACCCCTCATGATTTTGTAGACCTCAATCAGGTCCTCCCTCAACCTCCGTCTTTCTAATGTAAATAATCCTAATCTACTCAACCTCTCTTCATAGCTAGCACCCTGCATACCAGGCAACATACCAGGCTCCTCTGCACCCTCTCCAAAGCATCCACATCCTTTTGGTAATGTGGCGACCAGAAATGTATGCGGTATTCCAAATGTGGTCGAACCAAAGTCCTATACAACTGCAACATGATCTACCAACTCTTGTACTCAATACCCCGTCCGATGAATGAAAGCATGCCGTATGACCACTCTATCCACCTGCGTTGCCACATTCGGGGTACAATGGACCTGAACACCCAGATCTCTCGGTGCATCAATTTTCCCCAGGGCTTTTCCATTTACCGTATAGTTCGCTCTTGAATTGGATCTTCCAAAATGCATCACCTCGCATTTGCCTGGATTGAACTCCATCTGCCATTTCTCCGCCCAAGTCTCCAATCTATCTATATTCTGCTGCATTCTCCGACAGTCCCCTTCACTATCTGCTACTCCACCAATCTTAGTGTCATCTGCAAACTTGCTAATCAGACCATCTGTACCTTCCTCCAGATCATTTATGTATATCACAAACAACAGTGGTCCCAACACGGATCCCTGTGGAACACCACTGGTCACAGTTCTCCATTTTGAGAAACTCCCTTCCACTACAACTCTCTGTCTCCGGTTGCCCAGCCAGTTCTCTATCCATCTAGCTAGTACACCCTGGACCCCATGCAACTTCACTTTCTCCATCCGCCTACCATGGGGAACCTTATCAAACGCCTTACTGAAGTCCATGTATATGACATCTACAGCCCTTCCCTCATCTATCAACTTTGTCACTTCCTCAAAGAATTCTATCAAGTTGGTAAGACATGACCTTCCCTGCACAAAACCATGCTGTCTATCACTAATAAGCCCATTTTCTTCCAAATGTAAATCGATCCTATCCCTCAGTATCTTCTCCAGCAGCTTCCCCACCACTGACGTCAGGCTCACCGGTCTATAATTACCTGGATTATCCTTGCTACCCTTCTTAAACAAGGGGACAACATTAGCAATTCTCCAGTCCTCCGGGACCTCACCCGTGCTCAAGGATGCTGCAAAGATGTCTGTTAAGGCCCCAGCTATTTCTTCTCTTGCTTCCCTAAATAACCTGGGATAGATCCCATCCGGACCTGGGGGCTTGTCCACCCTAATGCCTTTTAGAATACCCAACACATCCCCCCTCCTTATGCTGACTTGACCTAAAGTAATCAAACATCTATCCCTAACCTCAACATCCATCATGTCCCTCTCCTCAGTGAATACCGATGCAAAGTACTCATTAAGAATCTCACTCACTTTCTCTGACTCCTCGCATAACTTCCCTCCTTTGTCCAACACTTTCTCCAGTTACCCTCTTGCTCCTTATGTACGAATAAAAGGCTTTGGGATTTTCCTTAACCTTGTTTGCTAAAGATATTTCATGACCCCTTTTAGCCCTCTTAATTCCTCGTTTCAGATTGGTCCTACTTTCCCAATATCCTTCCAAAGTTTCGTCTGTTTTCATCGCCTAGACCTTACGTATGCTTCCTTTTTCCTCTTTGCTAGTCTCACAATTTCACCTGTCATCCATGGTTCCCTAATCTTGCCCTTTCTATCCCTCATTTTCACAGGGACATGTCTGTCCTTAACTCTAATCAACCTCTCTTTAAAAGCCTCTGACATATCAAATGTGAATTTACCCTCAAACAGCTGCTTCCAATCCACCTTCCCCAGCTCCTGTCAAATTTTGCTATAGTTGGCCTTCCCCCAGTTCAGAACTTTTCTTTTAGGACCGCTCTCGTCTTTGTCCATCAGTATTCTAAAACTTACGGAATTGTGATCACTATTCCCAAAGTAATCCCCTACTGAAACTTCAACCACCTGGCCAGGCTCATTCCCCAACATCAGGTCCAGTATGGCCCGTTCCCAAGTTGGACTATTTACATACTGCTCTGGAAAACTCTCCTGGATGCTCCTTACAAATTCTGCTCCATCTAAACCCCTAACACTAAGTGAATCCCAGTCAATGTTGGGAAAATTAAAATCTCCCATCACCACCACCCTGTTGCTCCTACATCTTTCCATGATCTGTCTACATATTTGTGCCTCTATCTCACGTTCGCTGTTGGGAGGCCTGTAGTACAGCCCCAACATTGTTACCGCACCCTTCCTATTCCTGAGCTCTGCCCATATTGCTTCACTGTTCGAGTTCTCCATAGTGCCCTCCTTCAGCACAGCTGTGATATCCTCTTTGACCAGTAATGCAACTCCTCCACCCCTTTTACCTCCCTCTCTATCCCACCTGAAGCATCTATATCCTGGGATATTTAGTTGCCAATTTTGCCCTTCCCTCAACCAAGTCTCAGTAATAGCAATAACATCATACTCCCAGGTACTAATCCAAGCCCTAAGTTCATCTGCCTTACCAACTACACTTCTCGCATTAAAACAAATGCACCTCAGACCACCTGTCCCTCTGCGTTCATCATCTGCTCTCTGCCTACTCTTCCCCTTAGTCACACTGATTTCATTATCTAGTTCCTTACAGGCTTTAGTTACTACCTCCTTACTGTCCACTAACCTCCTCATTTGGTTCCCATCCCCCTGCCACATTAGTTTAAACCCTCCCCAACAGCGTTAGCAAAAGCAGCCCCTAGGACATTGGTTCCAGTCCTGCCCAGGTGTAGACCATCCGATTTGTGACAGTCCCACCTCCCCCAGAACCGGCCCCAATGTCCCAAAAATCTGAACCCCTCCCTCCTGCACCATCTCTCAAGCCACTCATTTATCCTGCCAATTCTTTCATTTCTACTCTGACTAGCACGTGGCACTGGTAGCAGTCCTGAGATCACTACCTCTGAGGTCCTACTTTTTAACTTGGCTCCTAACTCCCTAAATTCTGCTTGTAGGACCTCATCCCGATTTTTACCTATATCATTGGTGCCTATATGCACCAAGACAGCTGGCTGTTCGCCCTCCCCATTCAGAATGTCCTGCTGTCGATCTGAGACATCCCTGACCCGTGCATCTGAGAGGCATCATACCATTCGGGAGTCTTGTTTTCGACCACAAAACCGCCTATCCACTCCCCTTACAATCGAATCCCCTATGACTATAGCCGTTCCACTCTTTTTCCCGCCCTTCTGTCCAGCAGAGCCAGGCACGGTGCCATGAACCTGGCTACTGCTGCCTTCCCCTGGTGAGCCATCTCCCCCAACAGTATCCAAAATGGTATACCTGTTTTAGAGGGAGATGACCACAGGGGACACCTGCACTGCCTTCCTGCTTTTTTTCTGCCTTTTGGTCACCCATTCCCTTTCTCCCTCAGCAATCCTAATCTGCAGTGTGACCAATTTGCTGAATGTGCTATTCACGACTTCCTCAGCATCGCGGATGCTCCAAAGTGAGTCCATCCGCAGCTCCAGAGCCGTCATGAGGTCTAACAAGAGCTGCAGCTGGACACACTTCCTGCACGTGTAGGAGTCAGGGACATCAGCCGCGTCCCTGAGCTCCCACGTTGAGCAAGAGGAGCATAACATGGGTCTGGGATCTCCTGCCATTTTTACTCTTAAGTTTAGCTTAGTCCTACTATAATATCAAATAATAGATAAATGAAATGAAAAAAATTTGTACCAAATCACTCTACTTACCAGCACACGATTAAAAAAAAAGGAAAAGAAAAACACTTACCTTATCAACACACCAGAGTCTTTTTTTTTGGTCAGAGGAGGAGGACGGGTGGGAGACATTACACGTATAGTGCCTCGGGTTTAGCCACTGCCCAAATGTATCAGTTCACTCACTTCCGAGAGCGCAATTCGACCGGTCACACTCAGCTCCTCTACCGATATGGAAAACTTACCTCTCCGGCAGGCCCCTGGTCCTCCAGTCAGGTGAGAAGGTGTAACTTCAGTTCGCTACCATCCTGACCATCTCAGATCATCTAATCAAAGCACCACATGGCCAATCAACCAACCCTCCCACATTTCTGACCCCTAAAAGGATGGCAGCCGACTGGAGATGCAGAAAGAGTGCGTGGCAGGAGATCTGGCCTGGGATGTGACGAGGGGACATGCTGTGAAAGGGATGTGGGGAACGGCTACAAAATTATAGACCCCGTGCTCTCTCAATCTTGATTGAAGGTGCAAAAGGTCAGAAAGTGCACTCACAAAGAAATTATTTACTTTAGCAGAGGGATCTATTGATCCAGGGGAAATGGATTGAAGATAAAGGGCATGAGGTTTAGAGGTGATTTAAAGAAGAATCTTTTTATCCAGAGAGTAGTGGATGACTGGGACTTACTGCCTGAAGAACTCACTGGAAATGACAGAAATACTTATAACATTTCAGAATTATTTAAATGAACACTTCAAATGCCATTGTATACAAGCTTAAGGGTCATGTGGTGGAAAATGGCCTTACAGTGATAGGTGTTTGATGACTGACATGGACATGATGGGCTGAAAGACCTCTTTCTTTGTTGTTAAGTGCCTATGACTTTAAGAATTGTACAGACACAGCTATGTTGATGAGCAAGATCTGCTGCTCCATTCATTAATTCTGCCTATGATCAGCCTTTTCTCCTTTAGCCTCTACACAGTCTTGTTACACCTAACCTAAAGCACTTCAAAACATTTTTATATCCAACACCTAAAAAAAAATCACACAGTGAAAAATTGTGCTCAAGTGGCTCGTTAACAAGCCCATTAACTCTTTCATTGATGAAATAAAAGTAGCTGGCTTTTGATATGGTGCTTGCTGACCTTCCATTAACTCTGAGAATGGCGCAATGGCATCCCATCTTTAACACAATGTGGATTTTGCATTCATGCAGAATGGGATAGGAAGGAATGACCGCCCAATTTGGAGCCATAGCAGCCAGCCTCATGACACACTCTTTCAGTAGCAGCATGATTCCAAACTAATGTATGTAGTGCAGCAGTCCACAGTCTGGGGCAAGCCCTACTCCTCACCTGTACCAGCAAAGACCGAGCTAGCAAACATGTTGTATTTATAATGCCAATGGCCTCTCAGAATAAAGGGGAAGCAGTTGCCAATGAACAGCCCTTCGAGCCTAAACAGAATTCAGGAGCCCTCCCTGTCTGCATAGCAAATCTGTTACACAGTGTGCAGATAATGGAAATACAGCACAGTCACTACAAACTTTGACTCAATGCTAACTTCTCCAACAATTAAATTTGACAACCAGGAACATCAGGTCTGCACAAACAAAGAGTTAAAAAATCTAATTGGCCAGCTCTACACAATTCTACCTGTCCATGAATAAACTGAAACCAAACCAGCAAACTCACTGAAGCACCTGATGGTGCGTGATTGCACGTGTGCAGAGTTATAAGGGATACCAACAAGATGTGTACCTGTTTTCAAGATTGAAATTGTAAGTAAATTATTATTATTTACATTTTCCAAATTTTCAATTTGTGTTGCAGAATCCTAGAAGTGCACGGCACAAAAGAGGATCTTTGGGCCCATCATGCCAATGCTTTAACTTTTGAAGGAACTTTGAAGATTTGTTCCACTCTATTGCTCTTGTATCAAGAGCCCAGCAACTTTTTTCCTTTTCTAATTTACCCACTTTCCTTTCTAAACTTGCCTCTAAATCTAATTCCACTGTCTTTTCAGGGGACCGTTTGAACCAGTTTGTCTTGGAACCTCAGAGAAAATTCGGATAGATGAGAAACACAGTCAGAAATGGGAAGTTGTAAACTAAGGTGGGACATAGCAGAAACAAATTACAGTGTCAGATAGAGTCAATATACTGGATAATGTGAAAGCAGAATTAAAGGCACTCTTTCTGAAAGCTGGTAGCATTTGTAATATGGCAGGTAACTAGATAGCATAAATAGCAGTAAGCAAATGTGCTAATTGCTATTATAGAAACATGGCTGCAAGGTGACCAAGGCTAGGAGATTAATATTCAAGGCTATTTAATATTTATAAAGGACAGACCCAGAGAAAAAAGGAAGTGGGATAACCCTGATAATAATGAATGGAATCACTGGAGATCAAAAGAACAGGATTCAAAACCTAAACACTATCTTCTCTCCCCAGATGCTGCCAGACTTGCTGAGTTTCTCTAGCATTCTGTGTGTTTGTGTGAGCCATGATAGCACTTAATTGTGCCCACTGTTCAGAAAACAAATTGTATTTACATAACCTCCTGTGAAAAAGAAAGCTGCAGTTTTTAACAACCTATATAACTGTCAAATCAGACAGACCATTAACATACCAACAACAGATTTCAAACGTTTTGCACCTCTTATGTAGCACTCATAATTATGTCACCCAGTTTGAAAGGAAGAGTTCTTATATCTGTGATCTGGAGCAAATTGCTCCACGATTTGTGGCCGAGTTTGTCACTGTTTAAGCCTAAACTCTGGAATTTTCTGAGGGTCGCACAGTGGCTCAGTGTTTAGTACACCTGCCTCACAGCACCAGCGACCTGGGTTTGATTCCACCCTCAGGCACAGACTGTCTGTGTGGAGTTTACACGTTCTCGCCATGTCTGCATGGGTTTCCTCCCACAGTACGAAGATGTGCAGGTTAGGTGGGTTGGCCATGCCAAATTGCCCCATGGTGTCCAGGGATGTGTAAGCTAGGTGGATTAGCATGGGAAATATGGGGTTACAGAGATAGGGTAGGGGGTAGATCTGGGTGGAATGCTCTTTGGAGGGTTGGTGTGGGGTCTCAATCTGCCAAAAGCCTGCTTCATGCTATAGGCATTCTATGATACTATGTCTGTTTCTTCTTCCTCATTATAATCATTCTTTAAAATCTATCTCTTTGAGCAAGCTTTTGGTCATGAATTCTAACACCACTTTGTGAGTTGGCTCAGTGTCATATTTTGTCTGATAACAGTCGTTTTCTGTATAAAAGCCTTTCCAAACATTTACATTGTTACTGTTGTTCAAGTGCCATGTTATTAGTCCTGAAGCACCGCCAACAGGCTCCACCAGATTTCCATCACACAGCAGAAAGCGCAGAATCTGAAGAGAAGATCCTTTGACCCAGTGGACCATGCAAGGTTCTGCGAGTGAAATGAAAATCAGGGAAAGAATAATTAAATATTCCCTGTCTCTCTCAAACCATCGCATTGTTTCTGAGTTTGCTATTAATAAGCATTGCTTTGCATGCCCAGAGGTGATCGTCAGACATTGATGCATCAGCTTTCTAACAACATTCTATTAAATAAACTTCCAAAACCTGTATTCACATTGAAAGCAATCACTGAAGACTTGCTCAAAGCGACACCTGAAAAATGAAAGCAGTGTTGCTTTCATTAGAAATCTAAATAACTGCTTATGGCACACAAGAATTTTTAACAAATCGACAGCAATGTCACAGAGACTTGTTCTAAATTCGGCGTGTAACTCACTGTGCAGATAAGCAGCACAAGGTCTGTGTAGATGAGATGCAGGACTAATTCTGCCTTCATGTCACTGTCAGTGTTCAAGCAAGACAACATCACTTGACTGCAGGTGGTCTCAGATATTGTAAAACAAAAGGAAAAGTAGCTCCTCATGGTGAGGGTTTGGTTCCCCACCCTGACTCACAGCAGGCCATCACTTGTGGTAGCCTTGCCTTGATTTCCATGTTCCTAATGCCAAGATCTGGGCCCTCCTCCAACACTGGCTCCTTGCTCCTCCTTGATTTTAATTAGTTCACCTCCAGCAGCCATGCTGAGGTCCTCTGTGGGTGGCTGTCTGTGTGGGTTTCCTCCGGGTGCTCCGGTTTCCTCCCACAGTCCAAGATGTGCAGGTTAGTGGGATTGGCCATGCTAACTTGCCCATCAAGTCCAGGGATATGCAGACCAAATGGATTAGCTATTAGAAATGCAGGGCTACAGGGATAGGGTGGAGGAATTGGTCAGGGTGCGATGTTCTTTGGAGGGCCAGTGTGGACTTGATGGGCCAAATGGCCTGCTTCCATACTGTAGGGATTCTATGATTGTAAACTCAAACATTGTCTCTGTACCTCTCTTTTCCTTATAGGCATCCTTAAGACCTCTCTCTTTGACCAAGCTTTTGGTCAACTGTCTGCAGTAACAGTTTACCTCAGTTAGCCAGATAATTGGTTTGTGATGCAGAGTTATACCAACAGTCTGGATTCAATTTGCACACAATTAAGGTTACCATGAAGGATTTTCCTTCTGCAACCACTCCCTTTGTCTAAGACATAGTGACACTCAGGTTAAACCATCACCAGTCATCTCTGTCTAATGACAGAGCAATGGTCATAGGGCTATGGTGATTTTACCTGTCCTAACATCTACTTATGTGGCTCAGTTTTGTTTGATAATGCTCCCATGAAATGACTTTGACATTATATGAATTGACGGCATTGATATAAGTGCAAGTTATTGATTTCTGAATTCCAGCTGCACCACAAAGTTAACAATCAGTTTCCCAGAGCATTCATTGACAATAAACAATTTGGAAATGAATCGTTAAAAGCTTTTCAGCAAGACTGATAAAATAACAAACAGGGAGTTCAGGTGAACACGTTGTGGGTTTGTACCTGAATGTCAAATCACATAATTCCAACGCCTTGTGTGGGAGAGACTTCCATCAGATGAATGCCGTTCATTCGCCTCCTAATGGACAATAGAAACAGAGAGAAAAGAAGTATGTTGCCTGGCAACTGCCAGTCTTTGTCATTATGTCTTTCTTGGTGAAGAGCGTTCTTAACAGAGAGTGGGTTAAAAAAGGTCAACTTTGTACATCTGGGAATATGGATAGAACTAAGGATCCTGGGACGACTTAACTCAGTTGGATAGATGGCGAGTATTGTAAAGTTGTAAGATATATTATCATCATTTGGACATTTATATTTTAATATAAAGGCAGATAAGTTTTCGTTTAGGTCTGCGAAGGTAACTATTTTCAAAAGGGCAGAATGTCATTTGGAAAAGTGACTGAAAGATACCATTTCTAAGAAGGCACATGGAAATGATGTATTTGGGTCATACAATAAGTGCCTAGCCAGATGCCTGTGATGTCAACTGGTGAAATGTTCATACTACTGATTTCATAACATACAGAAAGAAAATACTGAAGGAACGCACCTAGTTTATTTTAAGTTCGATATAGACAAATCAGGTTTCAGATTCATCCTGGTAGAATAATAGAGATTTCTCATCCTAGCAACAGGGAAGTTTGTTAAGTTTATAGAATCTCCAGTTTGTGAGAGCTCATAGAAGCCTCTTAAATTGTCAGAACTGAAAAAGAATCCAGGCCTTTGGAGCCAAAATGAAGTTAAGGTCATTAGAACTGGAAAAACGGTTTACAACTGTTTCAACCATTCAAGAAGAAAAACGAAAATAAGTTAGGAGTAATATTTTTCTGGGATTTTGCTGTGAAAAAGATTGAATCTACATTTTTGATGCTTCTGATAAGAATGTTTCAAATTGAATTACATGTTTCTATGCATATAGAGCTCTGTTTACTTCATTTTTCTTTTGTATAATAAATTTATGTTAGCTCATTGACATTGATAGCCTCATGTGAAGATAACCACCACAATAACCAAATGCATAAATTAAAATTATGATGCATCAGATCTGGTTTTTCTCTGGGATCTGACTTGTCTAATTTTACCATTCAATTGGGATTATAACATGAGTGTGTAATTCAGAATACTACTAACAGTGCACATTCAAATCCCCTCCCAATAAAAGTAGACTTGGAATATTCCTACTTGCCCTGCTCCTGAGATTGGAAACTAATGACATGGAAACATGAAAACTATGAACAGTTGTAGGCTATTTGCACCTTTAAGCCTGTTCTACTATTTACTATGATCATTGCTGACCCTTTAGTTCCTCCACAACTCAATCCTAAATCTGCTTCCCCTTATTTTGAGGCTATGCCCCCTAGTTCTAGTTTTACCCATCAATGGAAACAAACTCCCTGCTTCTATCTTATCTATTCCCTTCACAGTTGTACATTTCTATAAGATCCCTCCCATTATTCTTCTAAATTCCAATGAGTATAATCCCAATCTACTCAATCTCTCCTCCTAAACCAACCCTGTCAATTCCGGCATCGACCTAGTGAACCTTATCGTGTCCCCTCCAGTGCCAGTATGTCCTTTCTCAAGTAAGGAGACCAAAACTGTACACAATACTCCAGGTGTGACCTCACCAGCACCCTAAACAGCTGCAGCATAACCTCCCGGTTTTTAAAACTCCATCCCTCTAGCAATGAAGCACAATATTCCATTTGCCTTCCTAATTACCTGAAAACCAACTCTTTGTGATTTATATTTATCACATTCTTCACGATCCTCAGTGACCTGTGCTCCACTGCTTTCTGTTGTAGTGAACTCATCAAGTCTACCACCTTCTGAGTGAAGAAATATTTCTTCATCTCAGTGTTAAATAGACTATCCTCTATCCTGAGGCTGTGACCCCGGGTTCTGGGCACCACAGCCAGAGGGAAAAAAAGAAGTCTCTTTGCTTTGAGTCTTTCTCTGCCTGTTAGAATTTTATGTGTATATCATTCGTATAATCCCTACAGTGTGGAAACAGGCCCTTTGGCCCAACAAGTCTGCACCAACTTCCAGACCCATCCCCATAATCTACACATCCATCAACACTGTGGGCAATTTAGCATGGCCAATCCACCTAACCTGCACATTTTTGGACTGTGGGAGGAAACCAGAGCACCCGGAGGAAACCCACGCAGACATGGGGAGAATGCGCAAACTCCACACAGACAGTCACCTGAAGGTGGAATTGAACCTATGTCCCTTATGCTGTAATGCAGCAGTGCTAACCACTGAGCCACCGTACTGCCCTAAATGTGTGCTATTAACTTGACAATCCATCACTGACAAAAGCATTACTAAGGAAAATAACCCAGGAGGAAGCATCATGAGGCAATAGGCCAAGGACTGACCAAACAGTGAAGAGCACCCCTGGAGTGGATTACTGAAAAGATCCACTGGATATTACTACTGATGGTAGTGAACTTGACTATGTTTGCAATTTTTTTTTATTGATGAGATGCGAGTGTCACATGTGAGGCCAGGATTTATGAAAATTCCTAATTATCCTCGAAAAGGTGATGGTGAGCTGTTCACTTACTGAATCACCACAGTCCTCGGATTGTAGGGACACACACAGTGCTGCGGTTATTGACTTGCTCACTGAGCTGGTAAGCTTGTTCGCAGATGTTTTGTCGCCGTACCAGGTAACATCATCAGTGCGCCTCCGGTGAAGCTTTGGGGAAATGTCTGTGAGCAAACTTACCAGGTCGGTGAGCAAGTCAATAATCCCACCAACAACCTGAGCTACAAATCGACAAATCGACTCAAAAACCTTGAACCTACAGTGCTGTTACAGAAGCAATTCCAGGAAATTGTACTGGCCACAGAGAAGGAATGGTAAGTTAGTTCCAAGTCAGTACAGTGTGTGCCTTGGAAGTGAATTTTCAGGTCTCAGTGCACCCACAGGTCAGTTACAAACAAAGAAAATAGATTATTAAAGGAGGTGAAGACAAACTGGAAAGTCAGATCAGTGGTTTTTGTTTCCTGATTCTAATGCTGAGATGATCCTTCTTTGGTTTCCTTAGTGCTCCTTTGATTTTTTTTCCTGGAAGCCTTCACTGGTTTGTAAGAATTACAAAGTGACTGATTCACTTGGAAAATACCTCTGATTTATCAATTCAGTTCACAATTCACAAGAAATGTTGCAGGAAAGGAAACCTGTTTGATTCAAGTTTAAACTGAATCTTTTACCACAGAGAACAGACAGCTTCTGCCAGGAAAAACAATGGGGTCACTTTTGTGCCCTTCTCTCTTTCATTGTGTCTGTGTCCCTGTAATTTGTTTCCAGTTCCAATCTGTTCAGTGAGGCCAACCGGGCTCACTTGTAAACAACTTAGCTCCTGATCTTTTGCACATTTCAGGAAACCATAACCACCTCAACAGAATTTATAACAGGTATCAAATTCCTTGCTGTGAAATTATGTAGTTACTTAGAAACTCACTGTTTTACAAAAAAAAATCTCAATTGCAATCCACAATTTTGAAAGCCACAAAAATAAAAAGTCCTGGCTCTTACAGTATAATGTAATAGCATACATCATACACATCCAATAAGACACATCGTTGCTCTCTTTGATGTTTGTTCAAAAAACAGCATCTACAAAGTTGTAGCATTTCCTCTGAAGTGTAAGCTTGAATTAGATATTGTGCTCGAATCCATGACCTTCTTATTTAGAGGAGACTATGCTATCAACTTAATCAATTGCAAAAACTTACAAAAATTAGAACATGAGAAAGGGAGACCTTTTTATATGGAGGATAGCTGGTAAATACCATGGCAGTCAGTGTTGACATGTGTGCAATCAAGTATGGCCTATCATCCCTCTATTCAAGTCCATGAAGAGTAAACGGACTTGAAGCCGTTCTGTTAGATCAGACACTTTGTAAAGAGATTTAACAGCACACGCGCAGAACAATGAAGTCTATTTTTAAAAATGCTATGCTCCAGCAGCACTTGAGAAAATGCTCCCGATACGATCAGTAGGTTATGGGGTTTTTAATGTGTCAAGTCATGTCTGCTTCTCCCTCTATCTCAGGATGCATAGTGATGGTACTGCAAGTCACAGCGTCAATGTCTGATAGTAATGGTTTATGACTGCTGATGTGGTTTGCTATGCAAGGGTGAGATCACAAGTCTCCAGGCCCCAGAAACCATGCCATGCACAATCTGAGCCTGTCAATAGATCACTGAGTGCTGGAAAGGCATTGCCAAAATTTTGTTACTGCAGCATTTTATAATTTTTGTAGATATTTCAGTGAGATAGAATGTACAACACAGTAAGAGAACCATTCAGCCCCTTTGACTGTGCTGATGTTTACACTCCTTACAAAGCTCTTTCCACTCTACCTCCCATCAGCATAACCTTCCAGTTCTGAAGAGGGGTCACAGGACTTGAAACATTAACTCTCTACCTCTCGCCAATGATGTTGCCAGACCTGAGGAATTTCTCCAGCACTTTCTGTTCATATTTCAAATTTCCAGCATCTGCTTTTTCCATTCCTTTGTCCTTAAATTCTTAAATAGAAACCTCTTATATGCACTTATGCTATTTTCCTCAATTGTCTTCTTATGGTAATGATTTCCACATTCTTATCTCTTTCTGGGAAATGAAGATGTTCCTTAATTCGCTGCTAAATTTATTGATGACCATCTTTATATTTATGATCCCTCACTTTCATCTCACCTAAAAGTGGAAGCATTTTCCCTATCAAGCTGATGAAGCCTTTAGTAATCTTAAAAACTCTATCAGGTCTTATCTTAGCCTTCCTCTTTTTGGAGAAAAGAGCCTCAGTGCGTTCAATGCTTCCTAATGAGTATAACCTCTCATCTCTACGATCAGTATTATCAAATAGTAATTCCACTAGTCATGTTCAGCGAGGAATATTGCCAGTCCAGCATTGGATATGAACTCACAAGTTCAATTCTTTCTATTGTAATGTCATTGTGTTTAGAATTTGCTGGAAAAGCTCAGCAGGTCTGGCAGCATCTGTGAAGAAACAATCAGAATTAATATTTTGGGTCCGGTGACCCTGTCTCAGGACCCCGACCTGAAACGTTACCTCTGATTGTTTCTTCACAGATGCTGCTGGTTCTGCTGAGCTTTTCCATCAACTTCTGTTTTTGTTCCTGTTTGACAGCATGTGCAGTTCTTTCGGTTTTTGTTGTATTTAGAGTTTGCTTCCTGTAAGAACTGTTATGTGGCTGATATTACTTTTCAGGAGCTAGTTTCTGAACAAATGTACATTAAATGATATGTAATAATGAAGATGAGTCACTGTGACAGCTAAACCAAAAGGTGGCCAGCATCATATAGAAATGAATATTTGCAATGACGTTAGATAACTCAATGGTTCAAGAGTTGGAAGAACTTGTTGTTACTTAACAGAGGCACTAAAGTAAAAGCATTCGCAGATACTCAGTAAGCAGCACAGTGAGTTGCTGGTATACAGAAGGAGGCAAGACCTGGAGGAGAAATGAGGAACAATGCATTCACACAGTGGAATGTTAAGGCCTGCTCCACAAGGCAGCATGCTGGCTCAATGGTTAGCACCGCTGCCTCGCAGTGCCAGTGATGTGGGTTTGATTCCAGCCGTAGGTGACTGGTTGTGTGAAGTGTCCAGGGCAGGTTGGTGGATTAGCAATGGGGGATAGGGTGGGTGTCTGAGCCTGGGTGCAATGCTCTTCAGAGGATTGGTGCAGACTCAATGGGCTGAGTAGCCTCTTTCTGCACTGTAGGGATTCTATGATTATACTTACAAGGGATGCTGGGATGATATTCCATAGTTTCAAAATATGATTGATCATGCGCTAGAAAAGGAAAATCTGCAGTTTTATCATGGAAATCTTGAAATCATAGATCATAGAATCCCTACAGTGTGGAATCAAGCCATTCGGCCCATCATGTTCACACTGACCTTGTTAGGGTTTGGAAATAAATTGGACAGCTCTTCCAAACAGCCGGATCAAGAAGCAAATTCTACACATAACAGTACATCCAGTACTAAACTAGTAAGATTCCTTGCTAAGTATGACTAGTGTTTGAAGATACTGATCCTAGAACTGAGAGATTACACTCATCAGGAATGATTTTCTTTATTTATTCAAGGCATGTCTTCTCAGTTGGCTGGGTCAGGATTTATTGCCTATCCCTTACTGCCCTTGAGAAATGGTGGTAAACTGCCTTCTTGAACAGCTGCAGGCCATGTGCTGTAGGTTGACCCACAATCCCCTTGGCAGGGGGTGGAATTTCAGGATTTTGACCTAGTGACAGTGAAGGAATGGCGATATATTTCCAAGTCAGGTTGGTGAATGGCTTGAACTGGAACTTGCAGGTAGTAGCAATCCAGTGTATCCAGTGGCCTTGTCTTTCAAATTGGAAGTGTTTGGGGCTTCGAAAGGCGTTATCAAAGGAGCCTTGATGAATTTCTCCAGTGCACACTGCTACTTCTGAGCATTGGTAGTGGAGAATAATCCCCTCAATGGGTTGACACAATTGTAAACAAGAGGAGAGATGCTTTGACAAACATAAATGATTAAATGCAAATACCTAAACTCAAAGCGGAAGGGAAAGAAAACAAGGAAGAAATTATTCAGAGATAGTAAGAACTGCCGATGCTGGAGTCAGAGATAGCACAGTGTGGAGCTGGAGGAACACAGCAGGCCAGGCAGCATCAGAGGAGCAGGAAAGCTGACTTTTCGGGCCAGGGCCTTCTTCAGAAGAAATGACTTGCAAGTTTGGAATAGAGAATACAGGAGTCAGTCTGTTGCATTACATCTACAGGCGGTGAGGTTATCTTTATTGGCATAATATTATTGACAGATAAAGGGGAGATGGTAACATGGTGATATTGTCACTAGGCTAGACTAGCAATTCAGAACCCCAGAGTAATATTTTGGGAATATGGGTTCAAAAGACAGGTTGGCAGCTGGTGAAACTTAATTAACTAACATATCTGGAAGTGAAAGCTAATTTCAGTGGTGACGGCCATGAAACTATCATCATTTGTTGCAAAGACCCATCTGGTTCACTATTGTCCTTTTAGGGGAAAAGAAATCTGGAAGTGAAAGCTAATTTCAGTGGTGACGGCCATGAAACTATCATCATTTGTTGCAAAGACCCATCTGGTTCACTATTATCCTTTTAGGGGAAAAAAAATCTACCATGCTTACCTGATATGGCTTGTATGTGACACCAGACCCATAGCAATGTGATTGGCACTGAACATCTCCCCCGAAAAGTGCTACTCAGTTCAGGGATAATTCACCGGCATCCATTAGAAGGAGAAAACGATATCAGAAATTCGGAGAAAACTGTAGATTTGGGAAAGTTAAGAAGAATTCAGAAGCTTCTATTTCACGTCAAAAGCAATGCTCTCATAAAACCACAGTACTTGCCAATAAACCTTCCAAAATGATAATTGGAAACATTGAAGGATAACCATAGGCACTTGCAGCTTGTGATGTGGTTATTATTAGAACTTAACAGGTTTTCAAAATTAATATCTGCCACCCATCAAGTGTTAAGTCAATTCATTGAAGCAAAGAACTGGAAAATCCTAAAGTCAGTTTATCTGCTAAAGTTAAAGTTACAACAGGTCATAGATTTTCTTCAATATTGTGCACTGGATAAGTCAAGGACGGAAAACAAGGAAGGCTACATCAATGGATGGGATGGAATGAGTAGATGTACTGTGAAGCTGAAATAGCATTGTTACTATCAACATCAGTGACACCAAATCATCAAGAAAGTAGCAATTAGACAATGTCCCAATGGACAAGGTGAAGAAAGAGGAAGTAATGTCATATTGGACGCACAGTATGAACTTAAAAGATGTTGCACTTGCTTTCAAATCCCTCCATAGCCTTGCACCTTCCCTATCTCTGTATCCTCCTCCAAGCCTACAAGCCTCTGAAATCTCTATGCTGCTCCAATTCTGCTCTCTTAAAGATCCCTATTGTTCCACCATTGGTGGTCATACCTCCAACTGCCTGGGCCCCAAGTCCTGGAATGTACTCCCTAAGTTTCTGCACTTCTTTCTCTTCTTTAAATCACTCCATAAAATGTACCTCTAAAATCTCTGGTCATCCGTTCCAAAGATGTGCCTTGCTATTTAATTTTGTTTGGTAAATTTCCTGTGAAACACTGAAAAGAACATGAAAATTAATGTTGTTTATCATTAAAATCATCCTTGTTATATCTTAAACCTAATACTATGCACAAAAGTTTCACATTTCTGTGAAGAGCCCTGTGATGTATTTAGGAAGAAATGGTAACATTTAGCAAGAAACATTTAGGATTAAAACAAGACAGGCTGTTAAAACATTTTTTTATCTTCTTTCTAGTATCCCTTTGTGGTATGTGGATATGATAGCTTAAAGTGGGCAAAAAAGCTCAACATAATCTTTTTGTATATACAATGAGCTCTGACCTATTTTTACAAAGCTTAAATGTTCCTATTGTTTGGAATATCACTTTAAAAAGCTGGAAGCTGACCAGTAGGAGACATTAATTGCATGTGTGAAAATAATTCGTCAAGAATAAACAGCAAAAGAAATCTGACACTTAAAATAAAATTGAATCAAAGGACACAAGGAATTTTATGACATATGTTTATCCTAGGCTTGGAATGTTATGAAGTCTGTAACTGTGCATCTCTTTGTCAACACGACACTAATGTACCAAACTGAATGATTCCTAAAATGTCTTAACAGTCGGTTCTGTCATACGGAAGATGCTAGCGTAAAGGCAGATCAGTGCTAAAAGTAGGTGAATCATCACATAATGCTAATCAACTAATGTTCACTAAAGAAACTGCCATCTTCAGCTGGTTTGGAGTACATGAATCCAAACCCCCAGCACTGTGTTTGACTCTTAACTTCCCTGTGGGCAATTAGGAATGAGCAATAAATTGTGGTCTTACCAGCAATGCCCACATCCTGTGAATGAGTTACAAAGAAAAAAAACAATGCTTTGTAATTACCATGGTAAAATGATCTGAATTTCTGAAACATTGCACACAGTGATTTCTCTAGCTTGGAATTATCATGAAAGAGGACAGATCCAGTTAAAGAGCTGTCACAGGCATAGATTAGATAGGGTAAAAGGTGCTGCAATTTCTATTATCGTGAGACTTTACAGCTGGAACAGTTGTCCCTATGAAGGGAAATTGACGAGACTGAAACCTTTGCTCTCTGGCATCCGGGAGATTGAAAGGTGATCTCATAGAAGCACGCAGGATTCTGAGAGGACTTATTGGAATGACTACTGAGAGACTGTTTCCACTGACTAGAGATCATATGAAGGGATAAGGGATTGATCATTTAAGACTGAGTGGAGGATGAGTCTCTTCGATGAGAAGGTTGTAAATCTTTGGACCAGAGACCTGTGAATACTCAATCACTGAGGATATTCAAGTCTGAGTTGAAAAGATTTTTAGACTTTGAATCAAGTGGTATGAAGTAAAAGCAAGTAAGTAAAGCAAGGTCAAGAATCAACTCTAATCTTACTGAACGGTGGAAGTCAGCACCTGTTCCTATTTATAATGTGAGTAGTTATTTCTAAAGATTGTCATAGGTAATACAAACATACATATGAGGTACAAATCAGGAACAGATAGGCCATTTAATTTGATTTGATTTGATTTATTATTGTCACATGTACCAATATACAGTGAAAAGTATTTTTTCACATGCTGACATAAGTACACCAGGATATCGAATGGGATACAGAATATAGGGTTACAGATATCGAGAAGGTGCAGAGAAAAATCAACTCTAATGTGTGACAGGTCCATTCATAAGTCTGATAACAGGAAGAAGCTGTCCTTCAGTCTGTTGATATGTGTTTTCAAACTTTTGTAACTTCTGCCCTATGGAAAAGTGTGGAAGAGAGTACAACCGGGGTGGGAGGGGTCTTTGATTATGTTGGCTGCTTTCCTGAGGCAGCAGGAAGTGTGGACGGAATCAATGAAAAGAAGGCTGGTTTTTGTGATGGATTGGACTGTGATGGATTCGCCTGATCCGTTACCTTGTATAACTTAGGAATGCAAGTGCACATCTAAATGCTTATTAAGTGTTATGAGGTTTACTGCCTTTACCACGCTTACAGGCAATGAGTTCTCGATTCCTACCACCCTGTAGATGAAAAGGTTTTCCTCACATTTCCTCCATCTCTTCTGCCCCTTTCCTTAATCTATGCCCCCGGCCATTGATCCCTCTTTCAAGGGGAAAAGGTCCATCTTGTCTACCCTATCTATGATGTATAGATAGCCCTTTGCTATCATAATTATACATCTCATTCATATACCCTCTCAATCTCGTCTGCTCTAAGATAAACAACCCCAGCCCATCCAATCTCTCTTTCTAACTAAATCTCTCCAGCCCAGGTAAATCTCCTCTGCACCCCCTCCAGTGCGGTCACATCCATCCATTAATGTGGATTCCAAACTCCACACAATTGTCTAGCTCTACCATATTGGCAACTTAATTTATGAAGAATTTATAAGTATTCTCTTATCATCACTGAAGTAAATTCCCACAGGAGGGAAATAAAGGCCAGTGCCCACCACAGGGTGGCCCCTCACACCTATCCAGTTCAGGGACAATTGTAGGGTCTAATCTTTTGCTGGGCATTCAGTCATTGCACTGGTGCCCGCTCATGCAGAATAACCTTGACAAGTCCATTTCCAAAGCCTTCATTTGCCATTGAAGTTGAAAGGATGTTTAGGAGTCACTGGGAGGGTAAGACCCAATGGATAATCAAGGAATGAATCATGACAATCAAGCTTAGTTTACATTTGTAACCTAGGTTCATTGCAAAATAGACTTGACCTTGCATGTCTTGCCATATGAAACGACGGAAGTACATTCACGGTGCAATTCAAAGTTACATAATAAATTAAGATCTAATTTAGATATGTAACTTAAACAGATTCAAAAATAGAATTTCCTCTCTATTAAATCATAAATTCAATCTTTATCAAGTATTCATAGTGTATAATCAGTATGCTGTTGGGTAGAAGTAATTAGGTTTAATTTAAATACACAAATCAGGTCATCACAAAACAGATTGTACACTTAATGCAAAGAAAAAGTTCCATTCATACACAGCAGAAGCAGTGTTCAAGATAAGATATAAATTATGTGAATATACTGAATTATGCACTTGTATTGAATTTGTTTAAAGATATATCTCCCTCTGTAATTCACAAAGCACAAATCATATCTCTGTGTTTAGATGAGGCTATAATTGTAGTGATTGTAACGAGATCAGGCAGGTGGACCTCATAGAATATGAGTTCCCTGACTGGGGCTGCTAATCTGGTCGAATCAGGAAGTCCTGGGCTGACTGATAAGAACAGGAGTGTCAAACATCCTGTTTACTCTGAGAGCTGGCTCTAAGGGGGCTGGGTCAGTGTCAAGGACTCTCCACAAATAAATAAAGAGTGACTTGGTGATGGGCTACTGGCCTTTGTGAAGTTATTCCAATAACATATTGATACATAATTCTAATTAGCAATTCAGTTCCGTAGGCTAATAAGGTCAAGTAAAGGTCTTTCCCTTTACTGGAGAATATAACTCCGACAATACTTTCTACTGAATGGAACCCACGTTGCTGGTTGAAGTGGTTATTTGTATTGATTTAAAAAAAAATTTCTTCCTCCCTTATTTTCTGACTTTTCCTTTCATTTCCTCTTCTCTAAGTTTCACATCAAGGTTGTGTCCGGTTGCAGACAAATGTTGCCTTATGCAGTACAGTGACCAATCTTCATAAGTCATTATAAGACTGTATGATGGCATCATACTCATGCTGTCAAGACAGATTATTTTGCAAACACATTGCAATAGCATGAGCAAGGATCTGGAATCCAGGTTATAGATAGTAAGAAAACACTCAGCTCAGACAGAGCAAATCTGAAACTTGGATTAGAACCTTCAACTTGCCAAATGATATTTGCAATATGTTGCAGGACACTAAATCATTGACTGTGGAATATGTCCTAACTGAGTACAACAGCATATTTACAGTGATAGATATCTTCCAGAAGAGTATCAAATTGACCCAAAGAGTCTAAATAAACGCCTGAAGATATCATCGAAGGAATCTTGCCACAATTTACCAAGGCAAAACATTCCACCACTCGAGATGTGAAGAGTGGTTACTAACAGGTGAAGCTGGATGAAAGCAACAGAGACACAGATGGTTGCACGTGCCGTTTCTAATTTCCACTGAAACAGGAAAACTTCACCGAAGACAACATGAGAAAGTTAATGATCTTCCAGAAGTGGAATCTATAGTGGATGATCTGCCAGGTTATGAATGTGGAAACACAATGGAAGAAACCATTAATGACCAGGATCAAAACTTAGTCTGACAGCTCAAAAGACCTCACTGGCCGCACCTGAGGTTGAGCAAGAAGAAAATTACATTCAAATATATGTTATGGACCAGACCCTATGTTTTATCTTATTTAAAGGTAAGTGTAAGATGCTGTCTTCCAGATGTAATTCAGTTGGTCACACTACTCAAGTTTAAACAAAACATACTTCATTCTTACACCCAGTTAAAATACAAACAAAAGAAAGAAGAATCGGTATAACTTTGACTCTATTCAAAAACCTAACAGAGTAATAGATTATTTAACTGTTAAATAGCAACTGTTCCAATATAGTAACATCCCATAAACACACCCTTGGCAAAGGCAAATTCAGTAAAATAGATTTTTTCAAATGCAATGTTTATCCAGTACAGGAAGAAAATTCTGGCAGAGAAAGTGAGTGAACTCAAGCATTTTTCTGTAGCAGGTAGAGATGTATGGCAGCTTCAAAACCACAACAACTAGTGAAAGTTAAATTAAAAACCTTGTTCTGTGGGAGCCTGACTCCGCCCATTCATGATGCTTCTATTGTTTCAACTTAAAAAGAAACTCAGGCCCTCACAAGCTGTTTACTTTATTGGGTAGAAGAGACAATTCAGTCCTCTGTCTTAAAACCTGTCTTAAGAAATAAAACAGGACAAAGTACACCTCTTAAAGCCATAGTCTAGTCGCAGATACCATGGGTCATATATTGAGAGTAGAATGTCTTCTCCTGGATTGTGATAAAGTGAGAGATGGAGCAGTGATGAATTTCTGGAAAGCAGAGCAAGGGTTTGTTGAGTTTGTCATCTGTTGGGCATAATTCTTGCCCAATTTGTTGTCAGAGTATGAAACATTATGCTCCTGATGACACATGACATCCCAACAGACTGCAGATGAAGTTAGAAGTAAATTGTTTCACACTTGTAGAAGCTCATTTGCTTGCCACAGTAGACTTGCATTTTAACCACTGGGAGGTGGACGAGTTATACAGTCATAGAGTCAAACAAACCCTTCATTCCAATTTGTCCATGTCAAGCTTCCCAAAATAAACTAGTCCCATTGCTTGTGTTTGACCCATATCCCTCTAAACCTTTCCTATTCATGCACCCGTCCAAATGTTCTTTAAATGCTGTAACTTGTACCTGCATCTACCACCTCATCTGGTAGCTCATTCCACATATGATACACCTTCAGTGAAAATGTTGCCCCTCAGGCCCCTTTTAAACCTTTCTCCTCTCACCTTGAGTTTTGCCTCTTAGTTTTGACCTCTCCCATCCGAGGGAAGAGATCTTTGCTATTCACCTTATCTGTAACCCTCATGATTTTATAAATCTCTGTAAGGTCACCCCTCAACCAACTATGCTCCAGTGAAAGAGGTCCCAGCTTATCCAGCCACTCCTTATAACTCAAACCCCCCAGTCCCAGCAACACCCTTGTAAATCATTTCTGAATCATCTCCAATTTAGTAATATCCTTCCTATAACAAGGCAACAAAGACTGCACATGGAACTCGAAAAGTAGCATCACCAACGTTCTGTATAACTTCAACATGATATCCCAACTCCTATACTCAATGGTCTGAGCAATGAAGGCAAGTGTGCTAAATATCTTCTCAATCACCCTGTCTCCCTGTGACACAAATTTTAAAGACTGCTGAGATTGTTGAATGCCTAAATGTACAGTCCAGCTGTCATGTTACTGCTGACATTATCATGAGTGACAATGACCTTCAGTTCATGAGTGAAGAATTCAGTTGCTTTATGAAATGTTGGGATATTTAACATCATACTCCAAATTGTCCCCAGTCAAATTGGAAAAGCCGAGGGGGCAGTGAAAATCACCAGAGGAATCTTAGAGAAATTGAGCAATTCCCACACAGATGTATGGAAGACAACAACTACTGAGGGCATGGAATGTCATCCTGTACAAAGACCAATATTAGGCTACACACAGACTAATTGCAAAAAAAAAACTGAAGCCAAAAGTAGTAACAGATATGAGTGAAGAGATCAAGGTGAAATTTTCATTTTCACAAGACCACTAAACTATTACCAGTGTTGAGTGTTGGAGAGTCAGTGAGAGTGCAAACATTCAATAATCTCACTAAAATACCAAATGGGACATGTGTAGAGCAGTTCATAGAATCCATACAGTGTGGAAACAGGCCCTTTGGCCCATCAAGTCCACACCGACCCTCAGAGCATCCCACCCAGACCCACCTAAACGACACATCCCTGAACACTATGGGCAATTTAGCATGGCCAATCCACCTAACCTGCACATCTTTGGACTGTGGTAGAAAACCGGAGCACCCGGAGGAAACCCACACAGACACAGCGGGAATGTCCAAAATCCACACAGACAGTTGCCCGAGGGTGGAATCAAACCCAGGTCCCTGGTGCTGTGAGGCAGCAGTGCTAGCCACTGAGCCACCGTGCCACCCCAATTGTAAATGATGGAAGTGAATGACCAGGTATCCCACTGCAACTTCATACACAACGTACATCTGCAGTAGAAATTCCTCAAGTGCAGGGGGCTGATCAGGAAGAAGTGAACGCATCACCTGCACTGATTATACATCGACCATCAGACCCAGAGTTCCACAGCAGCCCAACAACAGAAAGAACAACAGCTGCCACAGTAACAAAAATGATGCAGAAATCAAACTCCCAGCCAAAACAACATTACCCAGATGAAAGCTGTCAAGAAAAGCAAGCATGTGATTCATTAAGATGCGATGCATATGCAGAGACTGATGAATTCTAAGCCATGAGAACAGCAGTGCAAATAGTTGGTCATTTGGGTAACTAAAAACGTACAAGATTACAGGTGTTTTTTTTGGATTGAAATGTTATATACAGGGAGACAATGGCATTGTAATAATGTCACTGGAGTAACCACTCTGTGGTTGTGGTTCTCCAAAATCATTGTTGTCAAATTTCTCAGTCCAATGGATGCAAAGAGAAGAGGAAGTGGATGAAATTAGTGGAAACAGAATGGATAGTAGAAAATGCCTGGTTTGACTATCGATTAAAAGGTGAAAGTTGATCACATTGTGAGTGTGGTGCCATAATGCCACTGATCCACAGAGTACAAAGAGTCCATTTGTACACTTACTTATTTTTCATTTCAGATATTCTGTCTCTGTGTTCCACGCCTACAGAAAAATACAAAAATGTCTGGGATTTCAATTCTGGTGGAAAATGTGTTAGTGTCAGGAAAGGAGATGATCAAGTTCACTTGTAAGGGACATGGTTGACTGCCCTGCTGATGTTCAGTATCCCAGACATGAACAACGATCACTTCAGAAAGGATTGGCAGTACTGACAGAGCCTGAGGATCAAAGCATAATGAAAGTTAGGGCTTTAAGGAAAAGAAGGAAGTATTTTTTTTAAATGCTTGCCTTGTTGTTCCATGAAGTATTTATTTTCTGTCTGAGACAATCCTTTCCATAGTTCAAAGGGCACAGATCTGAAGCATTCTCTGTAATGTTTGAAAACACAAATGATGCTTTTGTTTTCCATAGAATCCGCTCGCAATTACTGTCATCACCTTCAAATCAATTCTTAGCCATTTTATGGAAGGCTGAAAAATACAGCACATTTTAAATAGTGACAGGAAGTATACACTCTGTTGAGTAACAGTGTGAATGAATTGTTTCTTGTGCAGGCTGTAAACACTTGCCTCCTGCTCTACCGAATGCACTAAGTGTCTTCCTGGCAACAATCTAGCATGGGAATTATACTGACTGTAACGAGGTCAGTCAGGTGGAACTCATAGAATATGAGTTCCCTGATTGGGGCTATTAACCTGGTCCAAACAGGGAGCCGTGGCTGGCAGATATAAATAAGAATGTCAAAGGTTCTGTTCACTGTGAGAGCTGGCTCTGGGGAAGCCAGACCAGTGTAAAGTACGACGCTTGTGTAAATAAATGGTGACTTGGAGATGGGATACTGGCCTGTCTGTAGTTATTTCAGAAATCATCATAAAATCAACGAGACAGTGATGTTAAAAAGGATGTAGTCTTCAATCCCAGGTGGCAAATTACTTTGCAATTTCTCAAAGTAAAAATTATTTTGTTTACCTTTCAACAAGACAACAAAATGTTTGTTGGGGAAGTCATCAAAATACAGCATTCTGGTACAGGTCAGTTCGTTGATTGCTAAGTGGCAGATTTTGTTTAATGAGTGTCAAAGGGTCGAAAGGAAGCTCAATATTATTTTTTCTTCCCCTCTTTCATATCTGGACCTTGCTTTTGCTAGATTAACTATTGCACTTGCTGTCTGCTTTAGCCTCACTCAAATTTCTCTCCATTGTTTCAAATCAGATCTGTCTTCAATTACATTACTGCCTTAGAATATGGTCAAAGGGAAGAAAGGGGACTACCTTAGATTCTGTTCATTATTGTCTCAATTAAATACTTGTGGCTATCAGAGTCAGCCCTAGCACAACATCTCTCCTGTTTTATTCTAAGGTGAATTGAAAGGCCAGTCTGATATTCTGCCTCATGTCTATTCAAGCAGGTGCAGTCATAAGAGCTTGAGAATTTGATTCACTCTGCCTCGGATTTGTTCTCCTTGGAGAGAAGAAGGCTAAGAGGAGATCTGATAGAGGTTTTCAAAATCATGAGCAGGATGGAGAGAGAGAGAAACTGTTCCCACTCATAAAACAAACAAGAACAACAGTGCATAGATTTAAAGGGATATGCAAAAGAAACAAAAGTGAGGTGAGGAGTCAGTGAGTAGTTAGGATATGAAATGCTGCCTGGAAGGTGGTGGAAGCAGATTTGATTAAGGCATTCAAGAGGCCATTAAAGGATTATTCAGATAAATAAAAATCATGCGAGGGAGATTGGAACCAGGTAATAATACTCATTTAATGAGCCAGTGCAGGCATGATGGGCCAAATGGCCACGTTCTGCTCTATTACAAGCCTGTCATTCTGTGAAGTCAAGAAATGGTTGAGCAATCTGAATGCTATAAAGACTATGGGTCACAACAATATCTTAGATATAATGTTGAAAACATGCACTCCAGAGTTAACAACATTTCCTGCTCTAGTTGTTACACGACACTAGAACACTGGAATTTATCTGACAAATTGCCAAAGTACAGCTGCTCCATGAAAAGCAAGGCAAATCCAAACCCAGAAATTATAATCTGTTCTTAATCATTGACAAAAAGGTAAAATATCTCATCAACCTGCTCATTAATGGTCATTTAGGACCATTCAGGACTCCTCAGCTTCAGACCTCATTTCATTCTTGATTCAACCATGAACAGATTTCCAGAAGTGAGTTGAGACTGCCCTTGACATGAAAACAGCAGTTGACCAATAGAAGCATGAAGGAAGCCAATTTTCCCAAGCAAAATTAAAGTCAACAGTGAGAAAAAAATCAAACTCCCTGCTGGTTAGAGTTGTACCAAGCATAAAACAAGATAGTTCTGGTTGTTGGAAATCAATCATCACAGTCCGTGGACATTACGACAAAATAATCAAAACCTTGGAACTCAGAGCTAAGTTCCAACATTTACCTTATAATTCCAATTAATTCCTATAAAGTGGCAGCATGATGGTAAAGCAAAGGTGGATTTGACGGTTGGCTCGCACAGTTCTCCACCACTGGAGTTTTCCTTAATTTTAAGTACGTTGTGATCAATAGAGAGCCATTGATCTAAGCAATCAATATCTCCCACCATTACAGCATGATGTAACAATCAGAGACAGAAGACAAAGTAAGTGAATTTTCCTTTTCTAGATTTTAATTTATTTCTAAATAATATCTGGATGTTGCTGGCAAGGGTAGTGTTTATTGCCTGTTTGCAATTGCCTCCCCTATCCACGTGTGTAAATATACCCTGTTTGGAAGGAAGCTTCATGATTTTGACTTGTACACAGTGAAGGAATAGTGATATTGTTTCAAGTCAGGATGGTGTGTGGCTTGGACGGGTACTGCCAGGTGATGATGTTGAAATATATCTGCTGCTTTGTCCTTCTATTGATAAAGACCATGGATCTGGAAGGTGGTGTACAAGAAGGTCTTGGTTAGTTGCTATTGTGCAACTTGTAATGCCACCCACTGCTACTAATGTAGGTGGCACGGTGTCTCAGTGATTAGCACTGTTGTCTCACAGCACCAGGGACCCGGGTTCGATTCCAGCCTCGGGTGACTGTCTGTGTGGAATTTGCACATTCTCCCCGTGTCTGCGTGGGTTTCCTCCGGGTGCTCCGGTTTCCTCCCACAGTCCAAAGATGTGCAGGTTAGGTGGATTGGCCATGCTAAATTGTCCCATAGTGTTCAGGGATGTGTAGATTAGGTGGGTTATAGGGGGATGGGTCTGGGTGGGATGCTCTGAGGTTTGGTGTGGACTTGTTGGGCCGAAGGGCCTGTCTCCACACTGTAGGGATTCTATGGTTCTATGTACACTGGTGACAGAGGGAGTTGAAGGTGTTGACTGTAAAACAGGTTGCTTTATCCTGTCAATCTTCCTGAGTGTTGGCAGTTTGACCTGACAACCCAAGAAGATGCTACCAGCTCTTACAATAGGCTCGACAGAAAACCTGCCTTGGGCCTCCATATTCAAAAGTGAAAATATGAATAAAACAAGCAAAAAAGCATTCCTCCAGCTTTTACCCCTCAAAACTCATCACTCATCTTTAAACCAATGCTCAATCAATGCCAAACTATTTTACCTGATGTGCTGTAACCAACCCATAGTGCCTCTTGTACACCTTGTACCTTCTTATGCCCATTGTCTGATTACCCCAGAGTCCCTCATACTCCCTTATGCTAAATTGGTGCTTGTGTCCACCCATTATATTTACACTCCCTTACCTGGCACACCAACTCACTTTGTATCCATATGCACATAGGAGAAAAAAAAGTAATGTTCCATTACTTAAAACTCTACATTGCAGAATTGATGAAAGAGCTCTCATTCATAGAAGCACACTTTTATAGGCATTGACAGTCCTTGACACTTCTTGACAAGTACGACAGTTCCATATTTGGGCACCTTTTATCCTCAATCCTCTCTATGGTTAATAATTCTGAAAGACCAGACAACCCCCTCCCATCTCCAAAGGCACCCTGGCCCTTCCAATCCTGACATGCCCAAATCCACAGGTGGTACTTCATCTTTCCAAAGTGGTATCTTGGCTCTCCAAAGGAATTACACTGAGAAAGCTTTTGCTCTTCCCTCTCTTAATCTCCACATTCCAGCTTCCAGAAACCAGAGGCTTCAAACTCCGTATTGACGGGAAGCCACTGATCACTAAATGATTGGCTGCCTCAAAGAAATGTGCACGTGTAAACATGGATTTATCCCAATTCCTCCTCTGTGAAAGTGGGAAATGCAAAGTTCTGGAGTAGGACATAGGATTTCTGACATTGCCCGCTATTCTTGGTGGAAAGGCTTTTGATCGTGGCAACATCTTATGAAAGTGGTAATTCTAGATGTTTCCCTCCAAACACAAAGTGGACGGTTGGGCACAAAGAAGAGGAAATGAGGAGAAATAGGGAAGAACAGGGTCTTCATTAAAAATATAATCAGCAATGGAAACACAGTCTTTGACTGTAATCTCTGTTCAACTGCTTCAGCTTATAGTGCTCTGTACATATTCAAAGGAAAACTCTCCAACTATCAGAGTCATGATCCCACAGCTACAAAGCAGATAAGAACAAGGTCGAAAATGTTTAAGCAACATCATTTCCAAATCACAACCACTCAGCTTCGAATGATCTAGTATGTGTGCTGTCAAATTGCTCTGAATTCCTTGTGTCTTTTCACAATTACCTGCATGAGCGGAGGTATATTTCAGTGTTTTCTCTTTTTGGATGGCTATTTTTTTTCCCACGATGCAGTACCTCCCTCAGAAAGAGAGGCGGTTTATCACAGTGTTAATAGCACACAGCTTGCTGAAAGATCAGTCTCTATTGACCCAACAGGCTTCAGATATTGTATTCCCTTTGTCATGAAGTGTCTCCCAGCATTGTGCATTTCATGGAGACTTACGTAGAGATTACCTGGAACTTTATTGATGAAGCCATGTCTTATGCAGATAGAATTTTTCTTCTATTTGCACTGAGCAGTATTTCAAACAGTCCACTGATTTGTTTTTTCATAATCATGAGTGCAACTGAGTAAATCTATGTGCTCATTGTGAGCCTGGTCTGATTTATGCCTGGGAAGTGTTTTTAATTAAAAAAACTGTAAAAAAAAAACTGGGAATCTAAAACAGAAGGAAAGTACTGGAAACAACTCTGAAGAAGGGTTTCCTACAAGAGATTGACCTGGCTGTTACCGATTGGACCATTCCTTATCTGACAAACTCGACAACAGTTTTCATAAATGGACCCTCTCCTGCAGTCAATGTACCACATGCAAGGTCACTGTGGATTGCTGACCCCAAGATGGCCTGTAGGAGTGTAGAATTTAGATCTGTGTTTAGAAGAATTAAGTACAATTTTATAAGTAAAGGGGATTACAATAGGAGTGAAATGTTAAAGTACAAGCTAGTGCTGTAAGGCACATTCCATTAGGCATGAACCTTGAACACTCTGAAGGTCCAACAGCAGAAATGACTGGAGAGGAGCCTTGTAGGTGCTAAAGACTGCATCATTTTTGAAAGCAGACCAGGGACTATAAACATTTTCCTATAAACAGCAAAAAAGAACAACCTAGTGTGGATGAATTTTAAATTTTTATACAAGAATGAAATATAAACAATGTACGTGCACGTGATTGTGAGGGGATCAAAATTGATGGCTGCGTATATATTAGAGAGAGTTGGGACAGAGATGGACAGAGTATCAGACAGAGTTCGCTTTAGCCAGACAAAGACAAGCCCTCTCTGTGAGGGTGTTTGAATAAATGCAAAGCTCAGACCTCCCGTAGTACATGTAGAAGTGGACATATTCTGTATAACAGCCTTTATAATCATTGGAGCCAGCAGCATCGAATTTAGAAACTTTTCCAGTGGAGATCCTTTATCTGGTCACCTGGACTGGGATCGCTCTGCCTTAAACAGTGGTAGAGTCTGAAATCCTCATCACATGTAGAATGCACTGAGTGTCTATTGAGGAAGTGATATCTGCAGAGCTACAGAACTAATGCCGGAAGTTGGGATTAGTTTTGACAGCTCTTCAATGACTAGTCTCTTTCTGCTTTGCAAATTTATGATTCTTACTATGCATGGTGTTGATGGAGACTTCCATTTTCCTGGATCATGACCCCAAATAGCTGTGCTGACTGATTGGATGCACAATTTACAACCTTCAACTACACAGGTCCATTCAATGTTTATACTCATCGCTCACTAAAGAGCAAACATTCAGCTACAGCAAAGGCCCAGCAATTGCATCATCTAAATGTCTCAGTCCCCAGCATGAACACAAAACTGAATTCCATTAATTTCTCCTTTTCCAAAGCCTCTGGAAGTGCTGCTGAATGTTGAAGAATGCTGAATGAGTATAAACATTGAATGGACCTGTGTAGTTGAAGGTTGTAAATTGTGCATCCAATCAGTCAGCACAGCTACTTGGGGTCACGATCCAGGAAAATGGAAATCTCCTTCAACACCATGCAAACTGCACAATAAGAATCATATGCACATGTTGTGGTGAGATCAGGGGTTTGACAGGAAGTGTTGCTGCATCCTCAGAAAATTTGGAAACCTGTGCATACAAAGGTTGCTCTCTCTCTCTGGGGATATGGCATGTCGCTGAGGGCTGCAATGACAATGTCTCTGGCTCTGCTGCACAACAGGCAGACGGAGGAGAGACTGTGGAAAAGATAAGCTCGGCACGATGTTCCTTGTCAAATTGGAGCTGGGCTCCCATGTCCCTTGAGACAGCAGGCCGCCTTCCAGACTAACAAATGCACCACAAATATCTTGCTGCACAACTTCAACAGCTTCCTCCTGTGACTGCAAGCTACTGTCGATACTGGGGACCTGAAATAAAAACAGAAGGTACTGGAGAAACTATTTATGGAGGGAAAAATAGAGTGAATGCTTTGAGTCAGACACAACTCTTCTTCTGAACTGTACAGGGCTGGGAAACAATGTTTTCTTATGCTGTTGACAAAGTGGAGCGGGGTGTGGGCAGTGACTGTGGAGGGAAGTGAGTGGAACAGTTTGGTGATATTGCCCAGCGAAAAAGACAAAGGTAGTGCTAATGGCAGTGAAGGAGTGATAGAGATGATAAATTGATGTTAATGGTAGATGTTAAAAGCAGAAATCAGGCCAGCTGTGCTGACAGCAAAGTCATGCAAGCAAGATAATCAGGGAGGGGAGAGGAAGGGGATACAATCAACTGTGACCTCAATATCTTGTGAGTTGGCACATGATCTACCTTCTTCCCCTGTAGATCACTTGTAGATCTGAACTCTATGCTAGCTCTTAAGACATATGAAGGGCCAGCTTAAGTGAGGGTGCTTCTTCACCTATATTGTCGTGCTGCTCTCCCCTCTCCTTCTGGCTGTGCAGTGGTTGGGTACCGTAGTTGCTCCAGGGTGTCTGAGGTGCGTGCACACATGTGTGTGTGTGTGTGTGTGTGTGTGTGTGTGTGTAGGTGGAGTTGTCTGGGGTAAAAAGCAAGTGGTCCAGGTTCACAACAACTTGTAATTCATGCCAGGTACAAGAAAGTGGTTAATCTGGGAATTAAAATGGGATATTGCAGAAAGATGCCATTCGATGTCAGAATTCACGGCCCTTGCTCAACATGAACCAGGATACAGAAACTTGCCCCATCAGCTCTACATTAATCAATTCAGGACCAGGAGGAAGGTGGAATAGCAGCACTTGTATGGCACTGTGTTTGGGTACCACGCTAGCTATGCTTGGCATGCTTGCCTTCCTCGGTCAGGGAATTGAATATAACATAGGGCAAGTCACATTCCAGCTGTATAGAATTTCAGTTAGGCCACATTTAGAGCATTGCATGCAGTTCTGGTCATCACACAATAGGAAATATGTGGAGGCTTTGGAGATGGTGCAGAGAAGCTCTACCAGGATGTAGCCTGGATTGGAGTGTATTAACTATAAAGAGAGTTAGAACAAACTTGAATTGTTTTTGCAATAGCATCAGAGACTGAATAGCAACCTGACAGAAGTATCTAAAATTATGAGAAGCATGGAGAGGGTGGATAGTTGGAGTCTTTTTCTCCCAGGGTGGAAATGTCAATACTAGGGGGGCATAGGTTTAATGCGAGAATGGGAAAGTTTAAAGGAGAGGCAAGTTTTTTACACAGAGCATTGTAGGTTCCTGGAAATGCTGCCAGAGAGATGCTAGAAGCAGGTACAATAGTAACATTTAAGGGGCATTTAGACAGAAATGTGAACAGGCAGGAAATAGAGGGTTACAGACCATGAGTAAACAGATGGAGTTATTTTAAAATGGCATCATGGTCAGCACAGACATTTATTAAAATTCATTAATGGGACAAGGGCATCACAGGCTAGGCAGCATTTATTGCCCATCCCTAATTGTCCAGAGGGCAGTTCAGAGTCAACCACATTGCTGTGGGTCTGGAGTCACATATAGGCCAGACCAGGTAAGGATGGCAGTTTCCTTCCCTGAAGGGCATTAATGAACCAGATGGGTTTTTCTGACAACCGACAATGGATTCACAGCCTGGGGAGTAGGGCTTGGGGTAAGCCCTAAAATTATTGAACTCAATACTAAGTCTAGAAAGTTGTAGAGTTCCCAAGGTGTTATTCTTCTAGCCTACGCTGAGCTATGCTGGGGCACTGCTGAAATTCTGAAACTGCCCATTTTCCTCTCCCACCTCACTGTCCAAGACCCCAAACACACCTCCAGGTGAAGCAATGCTTTACATGCACTTCACTGAAACTAATCTACTGTATTTGCTGCTCACAATGCAGTCCTTAATATTGGAGAATCGAAGCATAGATTGGGTGACCACTATCCAGAACACCTATGCTCTGTCTGCAAAATTGATCCTGAGTTTCCAGTTGCCTTCCACTTCAAAACATCACCGTGTTCCCTGGCCAAGGTCTCTGCCTCAGACTTGCTGCAGTCCTCCTTTATTCTTTATTCATTCATGGGATGAGGACATCACTAGGCAGCATTTGTTGCCCATCTCTAATTGCCCAGAGGGCAGTTAAGAGTCAACCACATTGCTGTGGGTCTGGAGCTACATGTAGGCCAGACCAGGTAAGGATGGCAGTTTCTTTCCCTGAAGGACATTAGTGACCCAGGTGGGATTTTTCCGACAATTGACAAGGGATTCACAGTCATCATTAGACTGTTAATTCCAGATATTTATTGAATTCAATTCAATATGGCGGGATACGAACCCGGGTCCCCAGAACATTATCTGGGTCTCTGGATTAACAGTCCAGCGATAATACCACGAGGCCATCACGTCCCCCATTATGACTAAACACATGTGGAGGCAGTGAGGAGAGGGTGTGAGAAGTATTTGAACATTTGGCCTTTAACCTGTGTGTTAAGGAGTGCTAATGGGTTGGGGGTTTGGTGTAATGAGAAACATGCAGGTTGGTGCTCTGTTTGAGCAGGAGATGTCAGGAGAAGACGCACTCACTGAGCGAGACCACTTGTGTGAGCTCATTTGACTTCTTCTGGTACTGCTGCTAGATCCCTGGAGAAGGACTTGGTGTTCTCATCCATCTGCCCCCAATTACTTTAAGCGTGTAGTTCTTGAAGATCTCCGTGCAGTCTTTCCCCCTCACCATGGAACCGTGGCCTCCCTCCTCCTGCCCACTTCAGGAACTGAGACTAATAGTGTCCCATTCACAAACCAAGGAGACTCTGGTCTTCCTTGTTTTCCATTTTTGCAACTGTTACATGCAGGCAGTGTCTGTACATTCAACCAGTAACAGCTCCTTCTAATGTACACACCTCCCCTTGAAAAGGGGCAGACCATCTGTAAATGGAGATTGCTAACTGCGTCGTGTGGAAATCCTGCTTAAGCCTGTGCTGAACAATGTAGCAGATAGCAGTGTGCAGCCCCCATGCAGACCAAAGCTAAAATCGATTTGCTGAGAACAGAGGAGTAAGTGGTCCCTGTCTCAATGGTAATGGGTGCTAACAGCTCACGAATCACCTCCTGCATTGAAAATGGGCTGACACCGAATGTTTATCCCTGTGTCTTCCATTAATTAAAAAGCTGGAAACATATCACACAGCTAGACTCTGTACAGGATGAACTAACTCTTGACAATTGGAGATGATTCACAGCAGAGGAGGAGCAACAATACTGTCATAACAGGAATGCTGGTGTGAGATAGCAACTTACGATCCATCCATCCTTTTGAAGTATTGTAATTTTTGGGCAAAAGTATCACGTTTGTGAAATAACTCCACAGAGACCAGTATCCCGTCACCAAGTCACCCTTTATTTACACGTGGAAAGTCCTTAATATTGATCCAGCTCCCCGAGAGCCAGTTCTCAGAATGACAAGATGTCTGACAATCTGTTCTTATCTTTCAACTTTTACTCCCCTGAAAGCTATGGCTTGGCTGTGTGACCATTTCCAAGGCTGACCCTCTTTTAAGAGTTGATGCAAAAGTGTCAGGATGGAGGCCAGCTCATGAATGAATTTTCCGTAATAGTTTACCAGCCCAAGGAAAGACCTAAGCTCCAGTACAGATGTAGGAGCTGGGGAACCTTTGATCATCCTCACTTTATCTTCCAACAGGTGTAACGCAGTCATGTCAACTCTGTTGCCCAAATAGGTTACTTGTTGTGACTGGAACACACATTTATCTCTTCTGAGGCATACGCCTGTCTGAGAGAAATGTCTAAGGACTATGTCCCAGTTTTCTAAGTGGTTCTTATTGGTCTTCCATATTATTAGCACATTACTAGATAAATGGCAGCAACTGTCAACTGCTCTCCACCATGTGAATTCATTGATATATATGCACTGTACTTAATTAGTTAATGTGGACTCAGAGAAAAGTCAATGGGAGCTGGAAGTCAGAGCTGAAGCATGGAGTATACATTTTAAAGCACAATGTAAAAGAAACTGTATCACAAATAACTGGTATCGTTTCTGCACAGTTGCAAGATATAAAAGACAGCACAGGTGTCGTCTTCTTTTATTCCTTAAGGCCTCGGGCTTTTTGAGTTTTTTTCTGTCAGGATGTAAGCTGAATTGAGGTTGTAGCTCCAATCTGTATCTGTGATCCTGTTTCCTGCTCTCCTTTCAGATTTTCTATTCTTTTCTTTACAGGTATGGACTGGTCCTCTCATAGAATTAAACACAGGCGATGCAAATTGAAAAGTAAATCCTGTGATACAGCTTTCCCTTAGCTCAGGGGCTAGGTAAACAAGATTTACATTTTCTGGAATCCAAACATTCAAGAACTTACATAATCCATTTACATGCTGACTGAAACAACTTTCTTTAGCCCACTTCTTGAATTGTAAACTCACAACCTGAAGCTAATTTAGAATTTCAGTCTTTTTTTATAAACTGAATTGTTATTACTTTCAAAATGCATATTTCTTTCTGACTGCTGCACTGTTTTGTACTTGCAACATTTTTATCCATATTTTTGTTTAATTTTGCTGACATGTGTTTTGAGTTTTAAGACTATCATCTATCAACAAGAACAATTTGAATTTGTATAGTACCTTTAGTGTGGTAAAATGTACTCAAGGGGCTTTGGAGGAGAGTTTCTGGGAAAATTAGATGCTGAGCTACATATGCAGATGTTAAATTCTGACCCAATACTTGTGGGTCAGTCAGGGCTCAGTGTTAACAGTCTTCCATCTGACTCAGAGGCTTCTGTGTCCATGTTCTATTCCCATTCTTGATGACAAAAAAATCAAGGTGAACAGTCATTTGGGGGTCACCAACTTCTTTCAATCAAAGATCCTGCTTTCTCCTTACATACCAGGTATCTGATTCTGTTCCTTCAGCTTATTTTGTGCTATATATATGTAAATTGTTCTTGTCTTTATGAAGAGCTATTAAACTGAGGTCTCATCTAGCTTCTGAAGTCAAAGTTAAAGAGCTCAGGACACTATATTGAGGAGAAAGGAATTTCTCTTCTGCATACTTGGCAATATTTACCCCTCTTGATAGCACTAACTTGGGTTATCTGGCCATTATTACATTGATGTTTTTTGACTCTATGACTCTACATTTGGACAGACACACGGATGGGAAAGGTCTGGAGGGATATGGGCTAAACACAGGCAAATAGGATTAGTTCAGTTTAGGAAACCTGGATGCTATGGGCGGGTTGGGCCAAAGGGTCTGTTTTCATGTTATATGACTGTTACCCTAAATCAGCTACTATGATGACATTTCAAAACCACTTCATTGGCTGTAAAGCAGTCGGAGGCTCCAACAGTCATGAAAGGCAGTGTACAAGTGTGAGCATTTTCTTTCTTTTCTGGTCAAAGTGTTCAAATTTAAAGATGCCTTAAAGAAGTAGAGAGTTGGAGACAAATGTTGTGGTTATTCTGGAGTTTAGGGTCGAAGCAGTTGAAGGAATGGTCACCAGGCCTGCAGCAGTAAAAATTGGAGATGTTTGGGAGGCCAGAATAAGATAGAGATTAGCATCCAAGTCATCTTTAAATGCACAGTCTTATTGTACGTATCGATGCTGTAGAAATAACTACAGCAAGTTACTGGTCATGGTCTGAACTGTGTTAGCAGGCTCCAGCAAATTTGTACGCTCTTACATTTCAGTACTGCTCTAAATCATGATTTATCTTCAACCTACTTTTAATTTTTATATATGTGTTTACTATATTCACAAGCACAAGCAAATGGAGGAATGGATCCAATCAGTAGTCATTTATCAAGCTTGGACTAAAGAGCAATTATGTTTGATCACTCAATCCTCTTATGCAGTGTGCCAGAACCAATTCAGTTATAGTCTGACACCATAGCAGTGGAGCTCCTGACCTTTTCCAATCTCCAAACGCACACAATGTGCCATAAAGCTTAATGTGTGAAATGAAAGAGGCACAATTGTCAATGTTTTGTTTGTGATAAAGAGCTCTGTAAAAAATAAGTCTCTACTTGTCATCGGGGCATCCTCAATTCTTTCAAGTTCATTACAAAGATTAGGTTTTACTGGTTGATTAAAACAACAAGAACAAATTGCATTTTGATGCGCATTTAACCTTGAAAAATGTCCAAAGATGCTTTGTGGAAGCATAATCAGACACAATGGGACTCTTGGATTAAAAAATATACACAAGGACAGGTGATTAGAACCTTTTCTTTATTCATTCATGGGATGCGGGCATCACTGGCTAGGTCAGTATTTATTCCCCACTCCTAACTGCCCTTGAGAAAGTATTGGTGATTTGTCTTGTTGAACTGCTTCAGCCCATACAGTGAAAGTTCACCCACAATGTCATAAGGCAGAGAGTTCTTGGGTTTTGATCTTGCCACAATGAAGAAACAGTGATTTATTTCCAACTCAGCGTGGTGTGTCTTGGAGAGGAATATTCAGTTTGTAGTGCTCATGCATCTGCTTAACGTTCTACATAAGAAAGTTCTTGAGGTTGGAAGATGTTGTCTGAGGTGAGTTTTTGCAGTGCAACTTGTGGATAGTACACCTTGCTGCCATTGTGCATTGGTGATGGAGACAGTGGATGCTGAAAGTAGTGGATAGGATGCCAATCAGGCAGCTGCTTTGTTCTGGATGGCATCAAGCTTCTTGAGTGCTGTTGGTACTGCACTCACCCAGGTAAGTGGAGAATATTCCATCACACCCCTCACTTGTGCCTTGTAGATGTCAGACAAACTTTGAGTTAGAAGATGAGTTACTACTGAATTTTGCTGCTGCAGTATTTGTATAGCTGGTCCAGTTCAATTTCCAGTTAATGGTAACCCATTCTGAAAAATGGTAACTTGTTTAAAGAGATAGTTTCATACAGTGTCTTAAAGTAAGATTAAGTGTGGGATTTTGTTGGGTCATTGAGTTTCTCACCCACTGGCAGGAGACCTGTTGAAACAAGATAATCTGGTAGTGACAAGGCCACCAATGGGACTTCCCCTGGAATCGAGATTCCAGGGATCATAAGTCCCACTGACTGAGAGCTGTTGCATCTTCGCAGTGGTACCCTGGAGGAAGCCAGGGTTACTGTTGGAAGAATACTCTAGGATCATGCAGGATCAAGGTCACAAGTCAGAAACGTGAAACAGAAGTTTCACACATTGGGGGTTGCCAGGGAGAGGGGGCTGTGGGGTAGCTCTGAAACAGCAGTCTCCCTTCATAATGTCCAATCTCTCAAGTAGCGCTCAGCGACTTCCAATGTCACCGTCCCCAAGGTGAGAAGCAGCCCAATCTGTTTGCAAAGCCACATGGTGACAGGCCCACTTGCAATGAGATAATGCCAGTGATGATGGGTTAAAGCCTTTAAGTGATTGGCAGGGCCAATCAACAATAGACCTTCTCACCCGGAACTTAATTCTGTTAGAGGAAGAAAAGTTGACAAGTTCAGGCATGACATCATCATGTCTAATTAAAATTCTTTCCAACTCTAAACTCACCACCAGCAAGAGCAATGGGTCCTACCCTTCCTCTGAATCACATGATATCTTGCACCATTGTTCCTCTAGTAACGTATACAGAAACCATAACCACACCCACTTGAATGTGTCCCTCAAACACATGACCTGTGAGACTTGACAGGAGGAGAAATAACTAAGAACTGACTGGAGAACTTATTTAGAGACTTCCAGCTCTGTGTAGCTCAGCTATGCACTCCAATGAATTGCTGATGGTTTGAAGGAGAGTACATATTGAAAGCAAAAGAAAATGCCAGAGCACGTATTAGTTTCTGTGTTATTGTGGCTAAGGAGCTAGTTTTTTTTTCCCTCTGGAAAGCAGCAACTTTGAGTGGAAAGGAAGGTTGTATTCACAATCTGGATCTTTCTTGGTTAATCCTTGGAAATCACAGAATATTACGTTGACCTTTACCACACGAGAATGCCAGAAGGTTGGCATTTATTGACCTTTTCTGATGCCATGAGAAGATGGTGCTGAGCTTTCTGCTTGGACCATTGCAGTCTATAAGACGAAGATGCTCCTATAATATGTTTTGACAAGGAAGCCCAAGGCTGTCACTCACTGACAGAAACATTCTAAGTAGGAAGATATGTAACTTAGTGCTGAGTTTGTTCCCATTTAATTAAATGTATGAGATGGAGGTCAAATTATGCTAAATGCTGCAAAGTGTCATAGATTCATAGGCATAGAATCCTTACAGTGCAGATAGAAGCCATTTGGCCCATCGGGTCTGCACCATACCTCCAAAGAGCAACCCACCACCCCACCCTAATCCCATAACCCCACATTTACCATGGCTAACCCATATAGCCTGCCCAACCCTGGACACTATGGGGCAATTTAGCATGGCCATTCCACCTACCCTGCACATCTTAGGTATAGAAGAAGAAAAATGAACAAAAAAATTTGCATTTATATAGCACCTTTCAAGGATTTCCCCAAGTGCTTCACAGTTATGAAGTACTTTTCAAATGTACTCATGAAGACAACACAGGCAGATTTTGCACAGGGGCGATGTCGATATTATCTGTTAAGGTGTTAGCTGTGGGACAAATATTGGCCAGGGGAACATTCCAAACTCTTTCAATCAAACAAAATCCGAAGATAATCTGAGAGAAGGCACATGGTTTCTGAACTTTTAAAATAATAGCAGGGAATGAATGTTTTTCATTTAAAAAAATGACCCACTGTAGGATCTGCAACTGGAACAAGAATCAGATAATTTTACTTGCCACTGAGCAGCAGAATCTTATTCTAAATCAGATGAGGCAGATTGTGGAAACTGCCTTCAATGTTTCTCACATGGAAATTCCTAATCACTTAAGACATGCCCATTGATTCATTGCACTGTTTGGCAGCACACAGTTTCTCAGGAACGTGGCCTTGGCTTAAGGTTTCACACGAACTTCAGCAGCTTTGGCTTGATTTTAACTCATTCAAAACCTACTCTCTTAGGGTCAAAATTAGACTCAAGGAGTAGACATGGAATCACTCAGTGGCTTTTTTTTTTGCCCCCTCAACCCAATGAGAGATTTGGTGCAATATGGAAAAACTTTTAAATAAACTGGTATTACCAAGGTTCACGTTCGTTGAACAAGCTATGAGTTAAGGCTAGTTCCGGAGTTACAATATTGACTATATTATATTCTGACTGCGGCTATTCATCAATGATTGTGTCATATATTTAACAGTATTGAGAGACACATTCTTCAATATTCAAAGAGATTTAACAGAACAGGACTAGTTATCTATTAGCTCAGAGACCCAAACAAAGTGAATTGTAATCAATTTTGTTGGTCAATATACAATTTCTCAAGATAAATAAGATGAAGTTGGTTTCTGCAGTCTACAGAATTCCAGTGATAATATATTATGAGGCAACATATTGGTTGGAAACTTTGTTTGACCTGTAAGCAATTCTTTGCTTTTGACATGATGACAGCACAATAAAAGCCCCACTCTTAATCATGACCTGAATGTATTACTTCCAGCTCCTGCCTCCTCCCTTGTTAACTCTGCCATCATATTTATGTGTTCTGAAGAAAGGTCACTGGAACTAAAATGCTCACTCTGCTTTCTCTTCAGAGATGCTACCAGGCCTGCTGAGTTTTTCCAGCAATTTCTAATTTTTGTATCACATTTATATAGTGCTTTTCTGTCCTGAAAACTTTCTAAAGTGCTTTACAGACAATTAATTTTTGTTTTTTGAAGTCACGCAGGTAAACACTACAACCAATTAACACACAGTAAGCTCCCAAAAATAGCATGCAGAATTAATGGCTAGAACATTTTATTTTCTTTTTCCACTGTCTTGGGTGAGTGTATGTTTTGTCCAGGGACAACTCCCTTGATTTTCTTTAAATGTGGAATAGAATCTTTTACATTGACAGCTTTTTGATCTTACAGAGTACAGGTGAGGCAAGGCCCTCACTAGAGCAGGAACCTAGGGCCAAGGAGAGGGATTGTTGTATAAGGGTCTAAAAGGATAAATATGTAGACATGTTGTAATGACCATAGAGTCATAGAGTCAAACAGCATGGAAACAGAACCTTTGGTACAACCAGTCCATGTCACCAATAATCCTTAACTAAATTAATCCCACCTGCCTGCACTTGGTCTATATCCATAACTTTTCCTATTCATGTACTTACCCAAACCTTTTAAGTGTTGTAACTGTACCCACACCAGTCACTTCCTCTGGAAGTTCATTCCACACATGAACCACTGTGCAAAGATGTCGCCCCCCACCCCACCCCCCCGCCATGTCTTTTTTAAATCTTTCTCCTCTCAGCTTAAAAATATGCCCCCTGTCTTGAAATCCCCCACCCTAGGGAAAAGACACCTGCATTCACTTTATTTACACACCCCATGATTTTATGAAACCCTATGCTCCATTGAAAAAATAGTCCCAGCCTATCTAGTCTCTCCCTATAACTTAAGCTTTTCATTCCTAGCAGCATCCTGGTAAATCTTTTCTGAACCATCTCCAGCTTGATAAAACTAGCATATCATGTGAACCCATTCTGAGGAATGGTTAAAGGACCTGAAACATTAACTCTGATTTCTCTCTATAGCTGTGGCTGGTCCTGTTGAGTTTCTCCAACAATTTGTTTTTGTTTCAGATTTCCAGCATTCGCGGTTGTTTTGGTTTATATGCCATCTGGACTTCTGGATAGAACAAATTAGGATTTGGGAAGAGTCAGAACTAACAACACATTCTCCCCTCAGCCTCTGTAATGTTGTCTATCCTCACAATGGAACCTGAAGCCTATTGCTAACATGTATAAACTATAGCCCAGTTATTCCAATGGCCACAGAGTCTTATAGATGTAGATGTTGATGCTGTGTCAGGACCACGTGGACACAGCAGATTCCATGGGAATTTCCAATGATACCTCCAATGGGCAATTCCTCGGCATTTGAAATCTTGTGAAAAGCGCCTTAGAGTCAAAAGCCTTGAAGGCTTTGGAATCTGTTCAGCTGAATAGACACCCAGGAAAAGTTAAAGGATGGAAAATGTACTTAACATCAGGGTAACTATTAGACTTTACTTTACTTATATGATCAGTAAAGAACTGCAAAGGGTTAGGATGGGTTACAAAGCTGGAAGTCTGAAACAAAAATCAAGAAACAAGAAACTATTAGAGAAACTCAGCAGGTCTGGCAGCATCTGTGGAGAAAAAGAAATGTTTTAGGTCCTGTAACCTTTCATCAGAACAATTGGTAATGAGAAAAAGATTGTTTACACGCTGAAGACATGCAGGGAAGGTGGTAAAAGAGTAAGTGATAGGTGTAGACAGAGCCCAGAGAGAGAGAAACACTGAGGCAGACACAGGAATGGATAACGGATAGCCTGGGGAGAAAGAAGGGCTGCTATTGGGGACCTGAATGAAGTGAAAATGTGTTAACTGTGCTGAAAGCAGCTCATGTGATGACAGGGCCTGTGTAAAGGACACAGAAGATGTTCAGGCCTTAAAATTATTGAACTCAATATTGAGTCCTCAAGGCTGTAGGGATCCCCAAATGGTAAAATGAGATCCTGTTCTTCCAGCTTGTGCTGAGCTTCACTGGAGCACTGCAACAGGCTCGAGACAGGGAACAAGGTGGTGTGCTGAAGTGGCAGGCAACGGGAAGCTCGGGTCAGACTGATCATCCTGCTTGCTCCTGATCTCCCAGCAACACCTGTCCCAGACTTCTCATCCCAAATTCCCTGTCTCACACCCAGCAGCCCTCCACTTATGCCAATTCCCCTCCCACTACCTCCTGGATCTGACATTCACCTCCTGTGCCAGCCTTACTCCCTGGATCCAACACCTCCCATCAACCACCCCAATTCTGCCACAGGATGGTTTGAGAGTGCACTGTAGAACCTTCCAGTAAAACTTGAATCTAAGAGATTTACTTTCTGCCTGGAGACAGAAACTTACTCTAACCCACAAGAGGCAGATTGTGGAAAGTGCCATCAATGTTTCTCACTGTGGCAATTCCAAACCTATCAAAACATCTCTTTCAATTCATTCCACTGTTTGGCAGCACATTTTCAAGAATTGAAAACATCAAAAACAAAATCAAGATCTATCCTGACAGACAGATATCTATGCAGAGTACTCCACATTGACTATCTGTATAAGCAGATATCTCACTAAATCAGTCTTCAATAGAATGATGGGAAAGGAAGCGAATAAATTAGTAATCTTATTCGATGCTTAATCATAAAAATACACACTTAATTATTGTGATATCAGTGAAATACATTTACAATACAATTTTTTTGGCTCATTGAATGAGAAGAAAACTGAAATGCATACCCTCATGTGAAAGGGTTGGATTTCGCCTTATCAGGTGGATGGAGCAAGGATTCAACATTTTCTCGAAGAGAGGGAATTCTTGACAATGCTGCAATTGAGTTGTGAGATCATGTGCTAAGGTGTTGGAGTGGAACTGAGACGTGAAGGCAAGAGTGCTACTGCTGAGTCAAACCAAGACATGACCCATACATAGATCAGTCATTTCTGATGTTCAATCATAGAACAACAAAGTCCTTGAGGAGGCTATTTGGCCCATCAAATCTTCACCAGCTATCTTGAAGAGCAATCCACTTAGCTCCGTCTCCCCACATTCTATTTTCCTTCAATTATTTATCCAAGACTTTTTGAAAGCTGAATATGGAATACCAATCACCCAACTAATGTATTGCAAATTCCAATTGTCTACAGTATAAAAAATGTTCTTCCAACTATTGTATTTTCATTCTGAAATAACTCTAGAGGCCAGTATTGCCATAAGCCTATAAGACATAGGAGCAGAAATAAGGCCATTCAGCCCATCAAGTCTGCTCCGTCATTCAATCATGTGGTTGATAAGTTTCTCAATCCCATTCTTCCGCTTTCTCCCCACAACCCCGATCCCCTTGACAATCACGAACCTAGCTTTCTCTGTCTTAAATATACTCAATGACCTGGCCTCCACGGCCTTCTGTGGCAGTGAATTTTATAGATTCACTACTCTCTGGTGGAAGAAGTTTCTCCTTATCTCCATTCTAAAGGGTCTTCTCTTGACTCTAAAGCTGTGCCCTTAAGTCCTAGTCTCTCCTGCTAATGGAAACATCTTCCCAACATCCCCTCTATCCAGGTCTTTCAGTATTCTGAAAGTTTCACCTAGATCCCCCCCACATCGTTCTAAACTCCATCAAGTGCAGACCCAGAGTCATTAAATGCCCCACATATGTTAAGGCTTTCATTTCTGGGATCATTCTCATGAACCTACTCTGGACCTGATCCAGGGCCAGTACATTGTTCCTGAGGTATGGGGCCAAAAATTGCTCATCATACTCTAAGTGTGGTCTGACCAGAGCTTTATAAAAGCCTTAAAAGTGGATTCCTGCCTTTATATTCTAGTCCTCTTGAAATAAATGCCAACATTGTATTTGCCTTCTGAACTACCATCCCAGTCTGCAAGTTTACCTGAAAAGAATCCTGGACTAGAGCTCCCAAGACCCTTTGCACTTCAAATTTCTGAATTTTCTCCCCATTTAGAAAATAGTCAATGCCTCCATTCTTCCTGCTAAAGTGCATGACCTCACACTTTCCCATGTTGTATTCCATCTGCCGCTTTTTTGCCCACTCTCCTAACCTGTTTAAATCCTACAGAAGCATCCCCACCTCTTCAATACTACCTGTCCCTCCACCTAACTTTGCATAATTGCAAACTTAGCCAGAATGCCCTCAGTTTTTTCATCTAGATCATTAATGTATAAAATGAAAAGTTGAGGTACCAACACTGACCCCTGTGGAACACAACTAGTCACCAGCTGCCATCCTGAGAAAGACCCTTTTATCCCCACTCTCTGCTTTCTGCCACTCAACCAATCTTTTATCATGCTAGCACCTTGCCTCTGACACCATGGGCCCTTATCTTACCCAGCAGCCTCCTGTGTGGCACCTTGTCAAAGGTCTTCTGGAAGTCCAGGCAGATAACATTCATGTCTCTCTTTGGTTTAACCCGCTCATTACCTCCTCAAAGAATTCTCACAGATTTTCAGGCATGACCTCCCCTTGATGAAACTGTGTTGACTTCTCCGTATGTTACCATGCACTTCCAAGTGTTCAGAAATCTCATCCTTCATAATGGACTCCAAAATCTTACCAACGACTGAGGTCAGGCTAATCAGCCTGTAATTTCCTGCCTTTTGCCTTACTCCCTTCTTAAGTAGGGGGATTACATTAATGATTTTCCAATCCTCTGGGAGCCTCCCTGACTCAGATTCCTGAAAGATCACCACTAACACCTCCATTATCACTTCAGCTATCTCCTTCAGAACTCTGGGGTGTAGTTCATCTGGTCCAGGTGATTTATCCACCTTCAGACTTTCAGTTTTTATAGTACCTTCTCCTTGCTAATGGCCACCATACTCATTTCTGACCCCCAATTGTCCTGAATTTTTGGGATGCTATGCATCTCTACGACAGTGAAGACTGATGCAAAGTACTTATTCAGTTCCTCTGCCATTCCTTTACCCCCCACTCTCCAGCATCATTTTCCAGAAGTCCAATGTCCAATCTTGCCTCTCATTTGCCCTTTATATATGTAAAGAAACTCTTGCAATCTTCTTTTAAATTACTGGCTAGTTTACCCTTATATTGAATCTTCTCCCTCCATATTTCTTTTTTTCATTGTCTTCTGTTGGTGTTTGTAGCCTTTTCAATCCTCTGGCTTCCTGCTGGCATTCACCACATTATATTTTTCTCCTTTGCTTCTATGCTGTGCCTTACTTCCCTTGTCAGCCATGGTTGCCTCATCTGACCTTTGGTATGCTTCGTTTTCCTAGGGATGAAATTTTGCTGTGACTTCCAAATTACTCACAGAAACTCCTGCCATTGCTGTTCCACTGTCTTTCCTGCTAGTCTCCCCTCCCTGTCACTTCTGGTCAGGTAGCCCATCATGCCTCTATCGTTGCCTTTATTCAGTTGTACTACTGTCTCATCACAAAATCACCCTTTATTTACACGAGGCATCCTTGAGACTGGTTCAACTTTCTCAGAGTGAGCTCCTCTTTATATCTGTCAGCCAGGACTCTGTGACCGGGCCAGGTTAACAGTGTCAATAAGGGAACTCATATTCTATGAGATCCACCAGGCTGACCTCATTACAATCACTACATATTCTGTTACCAATCACTTTAAATCCGTATCTTCTGGTTTTTAACCATTTGGCCATTGAACTGGCTTCTCTGTAATTGCTCTATCTAAATCCTAGGTGATATTAACCACTTGTAAATCTGTAGAGAGTGTGGAATGGAGGAGTTGGTATTTTAATTTCCCAAATAGGGCTGGTTTGGCTCAAGAGGAGAGGGGTTAAACTATCCAATATTTGAATCCTAACTCCAAGTTGCCTCCTACAGCCCTCTGAATTCCTATTTGCATCAGAGACAAATTAAGGGGCAGGAAACTGGCCCACTCCCAGGGTGTTGCGTTATAGCCTTTGATTCCAGAATAAGCAGACCTAAAGCTTTAAGACAGTTACATGACATCAGGAAATGTGGTGTTTTACCTTTCCCACAGTAACCATTTCTGTGTCATGGAATCAGTATAGTGTGTTAAGTCCATCAGCTTTGTATATATAATGTACAGTCACATCAGGCAGGGCAGAACTCAGACTGTTTGTGTAATTATGTGACATTGTAGCCGTCCAAATAGTTAATGTTGCTAATAAACTTCAAGGCATCTGGCTCAATAAGAACCTGATTCTTTGTGGCATATATTCTACAGTCTAACATATAGAAACCATAAACCATAAAACATGGTGGGGTGGATTGTATTGTAAACATTGTAAAAAGGCTGTGGGGTTAATCTTTAATCACCATTTGAACTTTAACCTTGGATGGCAAGTTTTCCTGGGCCTCAAGTCCCAGTAGCTAAACTAAAGCAAGGAGCAAGTACATCAAAGCTAAATTGTCTTTCCAGTTACCTTCTACCTTCTCTCAACGCCTCCTCAACATTCAATAACCCCATAAAAACTGAAAGAACTATGGATACTTTAAATCAGAGACAAAAATAGAAGTTGCAGGAAAAGCTCAGCAGGTCTGGCAGCACCTATGAAGAGAAATCAGAGTTAATGTTTTGGTTAGGGTCACTCGACCCGAAACATTAACTCTAATTTCTCTCCATAGATGCTGCCAGACCTGCACAGCTTTTCCAGCAATTTCTATTTTTGTCTTCAATAAACCCCAATTTTGCAGAACTGAGCTCTCAATCATCTCTTCACCACCCCACTACCCCCACCCAACCTGATCAATCTCCCACAACAGCTTCTAATAATTTATTGAGCATATTTGGCTTTGAACTGAGTGGCTTGCTGAGCTATTGCGGATGGAGGTTAAGATTTAACAACTTTGCTGTTGATCTGGAGTAATACCAGATTGGGTACAGACAGCAGACTTTTTTTCTCAAGTAACATTCATGAATAAAGTGTTTTTTTTACAACAAATGATGCTTGTCACCACAGTCACCATTACCGTGATGAGGTTTCAAGTTCAGATTTATTAAGCAAACTTAAGCTCCTCAGCTACTCTGGTGGGATTCGATATTGTACCTGGCCTCTAGAGTACTGATCCAGTGAAATTACAACCATCTCCCACCCGACCTGGATTAGCCCTGATATTTAAGTAAGTCAATCTTCCAGAATTGATTTCCTGTTTTTAGCCTAGTTCTTTATTTTTGTTCATCTTCTCCAAGGAGGTGCGTGGAGGGACATACTCCCTGCATGTCAAGGCACCATGACTGCGCAGAATAGATTTGAAATTGTCTTGCCCTGTCCATCATTATTTGTATGTTTGTATCTTCATGTTCGCACAGCTGGATAAGGGATTGAGTTTCAGAAAGGTACTAAATGATTCATGATTTAGTTAGGAAGAAATTATTAAAACTTTGGGTGGGCGTGGAGATATTTGCATTGCAGGATTTTGGCATCAACAGGACATGGCAGAAGTGGGTATGATAAAATGAACGACCTTTGTGCATTCCAAGTTACCTTACTTTGCTAAAGCATATTTGTGCATAATGACGTTACCCTAATTGCAGTGATCTTGATGGCCAAGTAGAACACAATCTAGGCTTATATCAAAGGAATGGGTATAGTTTCAGTCGTTCATTAACCTCGAAACCCATGGATTCATTGAGTTTTTCTTTTTAAATTGGACACCATGACAAAGGATCATACTTCAAAGTGTTAACCAAGGCCCAGAAGTTTGAGAAGTATACCAAGAATGAAAAAGTAAGTCATATGTTTACTGGGGGTCCTGAGGAAGGATCACTGGACCCAAAATGTTAACTCTGATTCTCTTGACAGATGTTGCCAGACCTGCTGAGATTTTCAAGCAATTTCTGTTTTTGTTCATGCGTTTGGTTATGACGAAATGTTATTAGCCTAAAAGGTTAACTCTGCTGCTTTCTCCACAGATACTGCCCGACTTGCAGCAACATTTTCAACATTTTCCTTTTTCTTTGTTTTATTAATGGTTGATTACCTGAAAGTCTGCATTTTAAGAAGCCCATGCTTTGACAGAATTGGGTATTTTGAATTGTTTTCAGAACAAAGGGAAATCTCATTAAAAGTAACCTGGAGTGCTACAACTTGCTAAGCTACAGACCAGTCCTGGAATTAGGATGAGCAGCTAATTTATTCAGAAAGAGCAGGCAAGATGGGCTGAATGGCCTTACTTTGTGCTGTAACTTTTCTTATGGCTGTATAGTTGTAAAAGATGAGTCAGTTAGTGGCAGAGGATTGGAGACAGTGAGGGTTGCAGATGCATGAAATTTCGAACAGCTGGTTTCAGTACATAAAAGCCTGCAAGAGCAACTCACCAGCACTGAGTGCATAGCAATCAATAGCAAAAATAAAGACAAATACATTTCATCTTTATTCCAGTGTACTACATTATCGAAATTGAATGATGGATCCCTGAAAGTAATTTCAAAACATTCATCTAATCAGCTGGTATAATAAACACTGAGGACATAACGTGAATGATTTAGAATTTCACTTGAAATTGCAGAATAGTCAAGAAATCATTCACTAGCAGATAATATCTCCTAAGTGCTCTACAATTTAACTATTACTCTGCAGCTCATGTGCATTTAAGAGATGCAGTGGGAGTCCTCAAAGAATGCTGGAGTAATACAGCACAAAAGGAGGCCACTTGGGTCATTGCTTTCATGCTAGTTCTTTGAAAGAGTTATCCAATTAATTTCACACTCTTGTCACCAAATCATCGAACATACGATTGTTTCAGCAGAGAAAGAGACCTGTTGTTTGGCTGTGCCTGTGCCAGCTCTCCGAATGAGTACTTTGTTTCATGTTACTCTCCAGACTTCTGCTTGCAACTCTTCACATTGTTCCTTTCCAAACAATTTCTTTTGAATGCCTTGATTAAATCTGCCTGCATCTTACTCTCGAGCTGTGCATTCCAGACCCTGACCACTCACTCTGTTCAAAAGTGTATTTTATACCTATCTTTTTGCCAATTGTTTAAAAATGTGGATTCTCTTGCTTGACTTGCTGCTTAAGTTCTCCCTCTTTACACGATTCAGACTCCTCAGGAGTTTGAACTTCAGCTATACTAAGACTCCTTCAAGTGCTCTATGCAGCATAAAAACTCTCCGAGTGTAGATACCCATCCACATCCAGCACTTCCTGCATTCCTGAACTGTACAAGAACAAGTATAAACTAAGAGGAGATCACCCTGTCACCTCTCTCTTCGAGCTGTAACCTTTTTACATCCTTCCCTTGATTTTCTCGGAACCAAGGTCATTTCCACTGTCAATATTCTTCATTTTGCCTTCAGTTCAAGTTCAGTTCAACGTCTACCATTCATCTTGCTTCCAGCTAATGTTATTGGGTTGAAACGAGGTTTTGTCACACTAGCCCTGACTGGTTCGCTCACTGAGCTGAGTTAGCCTTTGTTTTAGCTCATAATTCTCCTGCTATTGGTTCAGAAGTTTGGGATTTTCAGTCACAATTCAGATACTTGCAGTGGGATTTTATAGTTGGTGGGCCTTTCATCCCACTGCTGAGAAATGTAATGCAGTGTGTTAAATGGCTTGCAATGAATTTAGCTCCACCATGTGGAGACGATGTCTGGCTTCTGAGAGCTGCCAGCCAACCTGTTGGACATCACCACTCTGAAGCCGGTAGCGCCACTGTGACTGGTAGCCAATGCTGGCACTGCATGCAGTCCCAAAGACGAGCCAAAAACTGGAACAAAGATCAGTTTTGGTGTCAGGATGGCAGGTGGTTGTGTTCGCTCAGCAGGGTCAGGATAGAAGAGGAAGGGAATCAAGGGGTTTTGGTGTTGAGGGGGCAGGGGCCACAAAGATTGGTGGGATGGGTGCAAGGGGAAGCCTGGCACAGACCTGAGGGGGCCTCCAGTCAGAAGGGACTACCAGTGATAGAGGTTCTTCCACCTCTTTCCAGTCCGAGGCCCAAGCAGCCACATGTGCTCCGCTTCCCAACCACCTGCAGACCCTTGTCTGAGAAATTCCCATCAGGTAAGAAGTGGCCCTCTGCCAATAATTAGCTGCTTAACAGTAATGATTGGCATGGAAGCAGGGAGGCACCAGAGGCGTGACCCAGTGCCCATTTAATTGAGGCCTGGTTGGAAGGTGAGCCAGTTACCAGCAGGAAAGGTAACCACTGCATTTTATGAGCAGACTCTTCTGCCCAACTTGTCCATAATATTATGGAGGGGGAATGGCCGAACCCCTCTGATAATTAAACTAAAAACAAGCCCCAATCTGTTATGACAGGCGTAGGGGTTCCCCTCTCATAATTACCTGCAAAACACCTAGAGAAGCTTACCTTTCCCCTCGTAATCGGTTAAAAGTTGTCAAAAGAAAAACAATTCCTGATCTCCACTTTATAAGAAACAAACAAAAATGTATTTATTTAACCTTAACAATGAACAAATTAAAAGAAATACTAACAAACCAAACAATTTCCCCCTAAATACTAACTATTCCCTAACAGAACTAAATTCTATTGGAATACTGTTCAAATAAACACCAGTCCCACTCATATAAACCCAATTAATAAGACAACAATAAATTAAAACTTAATCTCTAAAACTTGCACAGACTATGTGTCTTCTGGAACTTTTATGATTCTATGATTCTGTGATTCTGCCACAAATGCCTTTCTTCTGCCAAGTCTGCTGTCAGAAGGATTTCTCTACAATTTTGTCAGTGAGCTTTTTTATTGTTTTTTCCCTTTATTCATTCACGGGATGAGGGCCTTGCTGACCAGGCAGCATTTGGTACCCATTCCTAATTGCCCAGAGGGCAGTTTAGAGTCAACCACATTGCTGTGGGTCTGGAGTCACATGTAGGCCAGACCAGGTAAGGATGGCAGTTTCCTTCCCTAAAGGACATTAGTGAACCAGGTGGGTTTTTCCAACGACCGACAATGGATTCACAGCCATCACTAGATTGTTAATTCCAGATGTTTTTATGGAATTCAAATGCCACCATCTGCCATGGTGGGATTCAAACCTGGGTTCCCAGAACATTATCCGGGTCTCTGGATTAACATCCAGCGATAATACCACAAGGCCATTGCCCCCCCGCACCAATTGCTCTTTAACGTAAACTGCTGTGGTACTTTTAATGGGTCATTTCGGAGAGCTTATGGAGTTTGTAACAGCCAGGCTCAAACTTCTTTTTGCTGCAGCTGAACGTTTGCTCACTCTTTCGGAAAGCATTTGGTTTTCTCCCAATTTTCAAAAAATGCCCTCATTGCTATACCCGTAATGACATAACAGTGTGTCTTACATAGGATTGATTCGATGTTGGCAACACTCTCAGATTTCAATTCGATTGGATTTCTGTATCTAGATGCTTGTTTTAAATTAATTGACCAAATTCAAACTTGTTGTCACAACATCAAAACAAATCTGCTGAGTTGCCTGCCACCTGTAAGGCTTTTTTTGTTAGACGTAGTAGGAACTGCCGATGCTGGAGAATCTGAGATAACAAGGTGTAGAGCTGGATGAACACAGCAGGCCAAGCAGCATCAGAGGAGCAAGAAAGCTGATGTTTCGGGTCTGGACCCTTCTTCAGAAATGGGGGAGGGGAAGGGGATTCTAAAATAAATAGAGAGAGAGGGGGAGGCGGATGGAAGATGGATAGAGGAGTAGATAGGTGGAGAGGAAACGGACAGGTCAAAGAGGCGGGGTTGGAGCCAGTAAAGGTGAGTGTGGGTGGGGAGTTAGGGAGGGGATAGGTCAGTCCAGGGAAGATGGACAGGTCAAGGAGGCGGGGATGAGGCTGGTAGGTAGGAGGTGGGGGTGGGGATTTAGGTGGGAGAAGTAGATAGGTGGGAGGAAGGACAGACAGGTTAGGGAGGCAGGGACGAGATGGGTTGGTTTTGGGATGCGTTCGGGTGCGGGGAGATTTTGAAGCTTGTGAAGTCCACATTGATACCATTGGGCTCCAAGGTTCCCAAGCGGAATATGAGCTGCTGTTCCTGCAACCTTCGGGTGGCATCGTTGTGGCACTGCAGGAGACCCAGGATGGACATGTCGTCCCAAGGAGTGGGAGGAGGAGTTGAAATGTTTCACAACTGGGAGGTGCAGTTGTTTGTTGCGAACAGAGTGTAGGTGTTCCACAAAGCGGTCCCCAAGCCTCTTTTGTTACATTTGTTTCACTCTTTGAGGCTCCCTGATTTGGCGACCTCCAAATACTTCTCACAGACGTACATTTTTTAAAAATCTCTAAGCACAAAAAAGCCTCACCCCTTAAAGGGACTACACACTTTTTTCCGCATTATTATTTTTACCAACAAATTCTAAATTCCTGCTCTCCAATTCACAAATACTTCACAACTTTGCAACAATAGCGACCAGCAATCCTAAATTAATCTAGTCCCATTTGCCAGCATGTGGCCCATATGCTTTTAAACCCTTCCTATTCATGTACCCACCCAGATACCTTTTAAATGTTGTAATTGTACCAGCCTCTGCCACTTCTTCTGACAGTTCATTCCATTTAAACTCAACCCTCTGTGTGGAAAAAGTTGCCCCTTAGGTCCCTTTTAAATCTTTCATTTCTTACCTTAAAACTATGCTGTCTAATTTTGAACTCTGCTACGCTGTGAAAAAGATCTTGGCTATTCACCCTATTCATGCTCCTAACAATTTTAGTTTGAAAGAACTTTTAAAAGATCATAAAATGCTGTTGATGAGCTGAAGAACTGGGCTGGTGCTCTCAGTGCAGTACTGAGGGATTGCTGTACCATAAGAGGTGCAAGCTTTCAGATAGGACATTAAACTTTCATCCTGTTTCCCTTCTCAAGTGGATTTAAAATATCCCACGATATTATTCTGAGGAAATGCAAAGGACATTCAGGCAGATTCCTCAGGAAGTATCATTGAAACAGATTAAATAAATGCCTAGGCCAGCCTGCAATATTCCTTGAAGAAAAGGAATCAGAGTTAATATTTCAGATCCGGTGACCTTTCCTCAGAATTGATAGCAGCTGGGAAATCATCAGTTTATATGCAGAACGTAGGGAGGGGGAGGTGGTAAGGAGTAAACTATAGTTGGGGATAGAGTCCAAAGAGAGAAGAGCAGTTGGATAGACAAAGGAGTTGATAGCGATCTGGCTAGGAGTGTAAATAGATGTTAAATGGAGACTGTTAGTGACTAACAATAAGTAGTGTGTAATGGCAGGCTATGTGATAACAAGCCCTAAAATTATTGAACTCGATATTGAGTCTGGAGGGCTGTGGGATCCCCGAACAGAAAATGAGGTGCTGTTCTTCCAGCTTGTGCTAAGTTTCACCGGAATACTGAGGCAAGGCAGAGACCAAGATGTTTGCCAGGAAACAGGGTGGTGCGTTAAAGTGGCAGGCAACTAGAAGCTCGGGGTCTTTTTTGCGAGTAGAATGTAGATGTTCTGTGAAGCTTCACCCAGCCTACGCTTTGCTTCCCCAGTGTAGAGGAGACCACATTGCAAGCAGCGAATGCAGTAGACTAGATCCTGGGAAGTGCAGGCGAAGTGTTGCTTCACCTGGAAGGTATGCTTGGGCCCTTAGGGAGGGAGGAGGTAAATGGGCAGGCGTTACACCTTCGCCAGTTGCAGGGGAAGGTGCCGTGGGGCTGTGGGGGCAATTGTTTGGAGTGAAAGAAGAGTGGACCAGGGTGTTCTGGAGAGAACGGTCCCTGCGAAACGTGGACAAGGGAAGGGAGGAGAATATGCCGTCTGGTGGTGGCATCTCGCTGGAGGTGGCGGAAATGGCATCTGAACTTCTGGATGTGGATGCTGGTGGAATGGTCGGTAGAGACAAGGGGAGGGAAGAGAGGGGGTAAGGGCAGAAGTGCAGGGGATGGGTTGGACTTGGCTGAGGGCCCTGTTGACAATGGTGCTGAGGAATCCTGAATCCTCAACCCAGAGTCAACCACATTGCTGTGGGTCTGATGTCACATGTAGGCCAGACCAGGTGCGGATGGCAGTTTCCTTCCCTGAAGGTCATTAGCAAACTAGATGGGTTTTTCCAACAATTGCCAATGATTCAAGGTCATCATTAGACTCTTCATTCCAGATTTTTTTTCTATGAATTCAAATTCCACCATCTGTCGTGGCAGTATTTGAACCCAGCTCCCCAGAACATTATCTAGCTCTCTGGATTAACAGTTTCGCGATGGTATCACTAGGCTATTACCTCCCCAATAAATATCTGAACCATCTTCCACAATGAATAATTTTCCAAGGCCAATTTGTTTATAACTTCTTTCCTTATATTGCAAACTCTTCTTTTCTGAAAGAAACAAACTTACCTTTCCTCATAAAATAAATTCTCAATTTGCAAACAACTCCTAATTTTGCACCTGAGTAATTTGTTGAATGAGTGACCTGACGAACAGCTATTCAGTAGACAAGCAACCTCTGCCAATGACCAAAGAAAAATTTAAAAAGTATATCTTTCAGATATTGCATCTGAGTATATAATTAAAATCCTATGAATAATGAATACAGTTAATACACACTGCAATAAAGTCACCAGCTCTTCATTATTCTGGGTGTACCAGGCTACACAGTGCAGTTTACAGAGTCTATCAAGAATGATTTAACAGAACATACAAGTCAAGGATGATTTGGTATCACAGCAGTCTCTGATAATTACTATTTGCAAAGCAGTATTATCATTGCATATCTATGTGGAATGTGTTTGCACTGTGCATCAATGAAAACTTGAATTATATGATATTTAATTCATGGGGTCACAAGTGATGCACTGATACTGGCTTTATGCCATTAGTGGGACCAGTGCAGAGTAGAAATTTTAGCTGACGGCCAAGAAATGCTTCTATTGAGATTCTTTACTCCAATGGGTTGCTTCAAAAATCATTGCCCGTGAAGTAACAAATTTATTGGTGTTTTTTGAGGTTAGATAAAGTGGAACCAGTAGATGGCATTTACTCAGATTTCCAAAAATGCATTCAATAAGGTGCCTCAATATAGGGCTCACGGATTTGGGGATGATGTATCCGCACATTCTGGTTAATGGACTGGAACCAGAACGTAGAAATGAACGTGGAATTTTGAAGTTTACAGGCTGGTTCGCAAGGATCAGTGCTGCGTTATCAAATTAGGGCAACAAGATGGGAGATGGCGTGATTGAGAATTATAAGGATATTCTCTACAGTCATAAGATTAGAAATGCAAAGTGTATTTTTAAAAGTGTGAAACTCAGAAATGTTAATAAAACTGAAAGACTGCGGATGCTGTAAATCAGTAAGAGGAACAAAAGTTACTGGAAGCTCAGCAGGTCTGGCAGCATCTGTGAAGAAAAAATCAGAAATAACGTGACGGGTCTGGTGACTCTTCCTCAGAACTTAATAGTCAGAAATGTTAATGTTGGCTATACTTGCACAAGGAATACATGCAGATCCAGAAAGCAATTAAGAAATCAAATAGCATTTTGGCTATTATTGCAAATAATCTGTAATATGAGCATAAGAAATTTTTGCTACAACTGTACAGAGCTTTGTTAAGACAACACTTAGAATATTATATGCAACATTGGTCCTTAGAGTTAAGGGAGGAGGCAAGGCAGTGAAGATTCATTACATTGGTACATGGGAAGAGATGGTTTTGTGAGGATGAGAGACCAACTAAATTTGGTCTACATTCTCTGGAGCTCAGATGAGTGAGAAACTTAAGATGAAGATGGGGTTTGGTAGGGTGGACAAAGATTATTTGACTTGGAAAACCACAACATCACAATAAAAGTTACAGGATAAAGGTAATTTGGGATTGCAATGGGAAAATGTTTCTTCACTCAGAGTTATGAATCTTTGGCATTCACTACCCCCAGAGGGATGGGGATGATCCATTGTTTGATATATTTAAGACTGAGATAGACAGACTTTTAGTCTTCAGGTGAATCAGATCACATGTATACCCCACAACAAAGACAACATGAACACCAATTAGATTTGAATTTTGGTGGTGTTGCTGGAAGAGGAGAGTACTGCCAATGGGACTGGAGCACTCTTTGATAGTTAGGACCATGGGATCTTTACTACCAAGGTGAACCACAGGAGCAGAACTTGGATTTATCAATTCATTTGAAACCTGCCAGCTCTGGCAGTGCACCCTCCCTCAGTTTCAGCTTTCACTGTGTGGTAAATCAATTGAAAATGTGTGCGTTCAGTGCAGGGAAAGTGAGACAGCAGCTATGATTTCCCATGGGCTCTCCTGGTGTGTAAGCTCTGCATTGGGATAATATGCGTGTTAAATCCACTTCTACATACTTAGATTCTGGATCAGTGGCATTCTCATAAGCTGCTGATTCAGAGGCGAGACTGATGCCAATTGAGCCTCACCGTATGACACCACAATAGTAATTATTTTTTTTCATTTTATGAGTATTGTGCAAGTCTGAACATTACATTAATTGTCAAGATCTTGAAAGTTTGTCACATAAATTGAAGTAGGTTCACAGGCATATAATGAAAGGTTACAGTTCTATTGCCACCTTACTGATTAGTTTTTCAGGCAAATGATTTTCGCTGCTTGTCTCAAATTCTAATTTCAGTCAGATGAGCATGATTTTTATTCAGTCCCTCTCCAGTATTTTCTGAGCTCAGTTGGAACTTGCATTCACATAACACCTTCGATGCACAAAACATTTCTCGGTAAAAATAACTGGAAATTTTGGGGGTGATTATCAGAAACATAGACATTTAGACTGGTAAAAGAAGAATCAAGTTTGGACAGGCAAGTTTTGTTTTGCTCTATTTGTTCACAGGATGAGGGCATCGCTGCATTTATTGCCTGTCGACCTGTTAAGAGTCACCATATTGCTGTGGGTCTAGAGTCACATGGAGGCCAGACCAGGTAAGGGTGGTAGTTTCCTTCCCTAAAGGGCATTAGTGAACCAGATGGGTTTCCCCCGACAATTGATTCATGGTCATTACTAGATTCTTAATTCCAGATATTTATCAAATTCAAACTCCACCATCTGCCATGGTGGGATTTGAATCCAAGTCCCCAGAATGTTATCTGGGTCTTTGGATTAATAGTTCAGTGATAATGCCACCCTTAAAGGTGCTCAAGTGTTCTGGGACCTTTGTCAAGAAAGGGCGGATATACTGTAGGGCAGAATCATCTGACTGAAAGACTCAAACCTCTGATTAATCCAGGACCTATCCATCTCTGTCTTAAATACTCTCAATGACTTAGCTTTTACAGCTCTCGGCAGCAATGAGTTCCACAGAATCACCAACTTCTGGCTAAAGAAATTCCTCTTCATCTCAGTTCTAAGGGTCGTCCCTTCATTCTGAAACTGTGTACCCAGGTCCTAGTCTCTCCTACTTGTGGAAACATTTTTTCCCCATCCATTCTAACAAGGCCCCTCAGTATTCTCTAAGTTTCAAACAGATCACTCCTTATCCCTCTAAACTCCGTTAAGTACAGACCCAGACTCCTTAACCGCTCCTCATATGACAAGCTTTTCATCCCCGGGATCATTCTTGTAAACCTTCTCTGGACCCCCTCCAAAGCCAGCACGTCCTTCCTTTGGTATGGGGCCCAATCTGCTCAGTCTGACCAGAGTTCATGCTTATGTTGTTGGTGCTAATCTGGACTATAAAAATTGAATCCACCCCCTCACTTTCAGTATCCTTTCAAGTCAACTCAAGATGTCTTTCATTTTGGCATCAGGCAGGTAAGACACCATGTGGGACTCTCAATCCTGCTCACAAAGGATGCCGTCCATTCCCCTAATTATACAATCCCCTACCACAACCACATTTTTCATTCTCCCCATTTGAATGGCCTCCTGTACCATGTATTGGTCAGTTTGTCCATCCTCCCTACAATCCTTTTCCGAATCTGCTCTGGGAACAAGTATCTTGGATGACGTCAAGTGCTGAGGCTCCCCCAATGCTAAATTCACAATCCCTCTAACTGCCTCTCTTGTGGTCAGATCCTTCTGTCCCTGACCACTGGCCAGATTTGAAGTACTTAATCTACAGGGTGTGACTGTCTCCTGAAACATAACATCCAGGTAACTCTCTCAATCCCTGCTGTGTCACATTGTGAATGCTGCTCATTTGAAAATTTAACCAAACCTCTGCTGCATTGATAACTTCTAAAGCATGAAGAACTATTGCTTCATGTGGATCTGGAAGATTTCACACTCCATCATAATATCCTCTACATTCTTCATCTCTTCAGTGCTATTCTCAACAGCATGTCTGCAATGTATGTCTGCTTCCCTCGTTTATATGCCATGTATAAATTGTATTCATAGCAAACGCTTTGGAACTGACAGTTGTGGCTTGTGGAAAAATGCTTTAAAGTGGTCAGACTGACTGTCCCTTTGTCTCATCACAAAAAAATACAATGGTCAAGCACTCTTTCACCATCTGAGCATAACATTACTGTAGCAAAACATGAAAACACTGGAGAAACTCAGCAGGTCTGTAGGACCGAACCCCTGACTGGGGGCAAAGACTCAGGAAGCAGCAGAATTCAGGCAGGTGGCAGTTTTATTCAAGCAGTCACCAGATCATGCAGGGAGAGGCCAGAAACCATCCCCGAATCTGGCCTTGACATGAGGGCTCAACTACCCCCTTAATCTTCGACTCGGATCAGGAGAGAGGTCAATGACTCTCTGATTTTCCCAGTGGGATACAATATTTTCTTACATTTTGTGTTACAATAATCACATACGACACGGTCAGTGTGGCTTCCCGCTTATTCTATACATCTAATCTTGTGAAACACCTAATCAATGATGAACACTCCTATGGACAGTCTTACATTTTCCATAATCTCATAATGTTCACCAGACATTGTAAGCATCAGGCCTTGGGATCTTACCATGCATCCCATTAATTCACATTCCAAAGTTAACAGTTACACTCCTTCAGGCATGCCCCAGACCTACTTGTCTCTAAGGACTGCTTGAATTCTGTTATTCATTGTATTCAGTGCTTTCCCTATCAGATTCTGTTACTCATCTTATATTTCCCACTGTCCGATCACAAGGATACAAAGGAAGATGGCTCTTACTAACTGCTATAAAAGTCATAATATTAGTTCTCCTTAAAAGTTAGTTATATTTAAAGTTTTATCCCTACCCCTACTGTTAGCATTCTTTAGCAAATAAGTTGTGAGCAATTTGTTTCTTCCTGTGTTTACCAGGCGCTCTTTTAATGGTAAGGAGGGGACACTTTACTATCTGAGACTGGTTAACTTTCATATTTTTATTTGAATATTTTCCTTTAATGCTTTTAGTGATTTTTGTATTTTGTATATATGTATCTATATGTACCATAATCTATCTCTGTGATTATCTGAAGGATCTCTAACTAGAACCCCCTACTCTTAACATTGTGAATGGTTTCAAAAAATAATTACTGTGAAATGATCTTATCTGTTTTGCAGCTGCACCATGACCCATGCTGATCACATACTGTCTTCAGGGATGAGATTTACTGCCCCTACTCTGACTAACTCTTTTCACCTAACGAAACAACATCTTTCTCATTGATAAGACTGAAAGTCAATCACTTTCGCAGCTGAATGAATTTATCCGATCTCCTAGATTTTTACGAGCCATAATCCCATTAGTTCATCTGTGTCTGTTATTGTGGGATCTTACTTTTCTCTTTACTTGCTTTTTACAAATTTCAAGCTGTCTGTTCTTAGGCATTTCTTATTGAACTCTTTCCCAACAGACCTTTTGCAGCTACTGTTTGTTCAGAACTCTCTGTCATCTCAAAATAACCCCTTCCTGTAGGTACCAATGTTTCTCACTTCAACGCTGGAGCAGGCTTTTAATTCTGTCTAACTGTTGTCTGCCATGTTCTCCAGACCTTGCCAGGGGCAGTTGTTGGCCATTTTGTGTCTCTGAGTTATGGGCAGCCCGAACAAGGTCTGCCAGCATCTGTGGAGAAAGTAACAGAATTAACATTTTGAGTCTGGTAACACTCAGCTTCAGAAAGGCATAGAATTACTGTATTGGTTTTAACAACCTAGATGTATATGCGACTCATTGACCCTGTTCCATTCAAATTGTTTCAAGTCCTGTTTCTCTGGTGTCATACTGCAGGCAGATGTCATCATTTATGTTATGGCATTTCGGCTCTGGCTTTGCCATGACTAGTTGCTTGATTTTAGCAAACGTCTCTCCATGTTCTATGCCCCAATATACTGTACATTCTTGGCAGTGATTTGGAATAATGGTTCACTCTCCAACAACAAATTAGGCAAGAGTTTCACTAAGTAGTTGACAAATCCAACAATTTGTTCTGCTTCTTTTGATCACTGCAAGGCTGCTACAGTTCTCACCTTTTCAAGATCTGGGTGAAGACATCTTGATATCCATACATGGTCTCTCTAGTTGACCTTGGGCATCTTGAATTGCAATATTTTCTGGTTCAGCTGAAAGTTCATATTGCGAACTATTGAGTAGTCACACAAGGTTTGGAATATGGTCAGCAATTGTGCCTCTGCATAAATTAGCAGGTCATTCACTACAAATCCTATATTGGGAAGATTACTATTTCATGTTGTCTGTGTTGACTTTTCACTGGAGCGGTGATGTCTAGATTACAGCTCATAAAGCTACTGCTTTCATTCAGGTTCACCTCCCAGTAACCACCCTTCGTATTTAAGATAGTGAAGATTTTACTTTGCAAATTATGACAAAATTCCTTTGATGGTTGGCTTGGTGTCGTAAGATCACTTCAGAGCTTCATTTAGATTCTTTGGGTTAATATATATACTCTCAGCTTTCAGGCTGCTGCATGGTTGACTTTTTAAATTCATTTCTTTATTTTTCTACTTTTATACTAAGAAGACTGTAGTGATGAACTTTTTAACTTATTTCTTTATTTTTCTACTTCTGTAACTAAAATTTTGTACATAGGTACTTTCAGCCTAAGATGGCACTGTGTGGGGCAACATTGTAAACTTTTCGCTGTACTCTTGTACACCACATTTGAGTACACGTGACAATAAAACCTAAATCTAAAATAAAAGCTACCATGCTGCTAATCCATTCTGTAAGGAGTTGTCACTTTCTTGATTATTCCCTTCTTTGCCAATTCTTCTATCTGATGTTACAGGTCAGTCTTGATGGCAGCAGCAGATACTGAATTAGTTTTACACTCTCATCTATTCTTCCAGGAAGACATTTATTCTCCAGGAAGACATCCTAATGTCTTCCTGGAGGACAGGGGATCCACATTGTTGTACAGCAACAGGATCTGTCATATGGCCGTTAGTTTCATCTATCATGATACAACTGTTACATTCAAGATGGAATTAGATGACGATTTAAACAGAAACAACGTGAGGGGTTGTGGGGAAAATCAGCAGATTGGTAATGAGCCTAAATGCTCAAAAGTTGGCTCTTACACAATAGGCTAAATGACCTCCTTCTGCAACATAACATTTGTGTGAACTCTATAATTCTGTGCTAAACTCTAATATGAGATTGTCCTAACCATTACTTAAATGATTGCTGTCCTTTATTCTACAACATTTATAATGATTCTCATTCAATCATCGAGCTTATTCATCAGAAGGATGTCAAGACACATTATTTCACCAAAACATTAATATCACTGTGGTCGATTAAATTATTCTTCTTTGGGTAATCCACTGTCTGTACAGAAAGTTGTATCTATGACAGAGGATGACATATTTACAAATTGGGAGTGTGCTTATTATCCAATTATTTAATATTGATCAGCCTCATTAAAAAAACTACAATATGCATATGGCTGCAGGGAAAAGCAGTAAAATGACTTACAGTTGCGAGACTAGTTCAGCTACTTTTGGAATACTGCGTTCAATTCAGGTCTCCCTGCTGTAGGAAGGATGTTGTGAAATTTGCAAGAGCTCAGAAAAGATTTATAAGGATGTTGCCAGAGCTGGAGGCTTTTGGGCTATAGAGAGAGGCTGAATAGGCTGGGACTATTTTCCATGGAAGTTTGGAGGTTGAGGGATGACCTTATAGAGGTTTATAAAACCATGAGGGGCATGGATAATGTGAATAGACAAGGTCTTTCCCTGGGGTGGGGGTGTCCAAAATTATGAGGGCATAGGTTGAAGGTGAAAGGAGAAAGATTTAAAAGGGACCTGAGGGACAACTATTTCGTGCAGAGGGTGGTGTATGTATGGAAAGAGTTGCCAGAGGAAATGGTGGAGGCTGGTACAATTGATCGTAGAATTCTTGACGTGTAGAAGCAGGCCATTTAGCCCAATGAGCTCGCACTAATGCTCCGAAGAGCATACCAGCCAGACCCAACCCCTTCCCTATCCCTGAAAAAACTTCCTCTCCATGGATGCTGCCTGACCCGCTGTGATCTCCAGCATTTTTTTGTTTTCAATCCTTTAGCTTTAGTTTGGAAAGTTATGGTGCACCAGAGAATATGTACTGGTAAGTCAACAAATGTTAAAAATAAAACAGAAAATGATTAACTTTAACACAGTGGCATGTGTTCAAGTCTAAACTAATGAAAATCAGATTAGATTGAGGATCTACGTGCAAACTATTGACCCTGGTTGCCAACTTAATGATTGAAACAATATAAGACAACTTTTGCAAATGATGTAGCTACCCATTTCAGTAACTTTAAAGATTCATGATTTAATGCATGGCACTAGCTTTATTCCTTTGTAGCTTCAGGCATTGTTAAGACACAACGATAAAGAAACTGTTGAAACGTTATATATAGTGTATGAGCAGCTATGGTTGTTGCTCAGCAGGAGACACTGCATAGCCCTCTACTCTATCCTTAAAGGAGATACAGTTTTTGGTTAAAACCCAACAGAAATGTTTAGAAAACAATTCCTAAAACTCTCTAAAGGCCTAGGAAAACACAACACTATGTGTCACATCATGCTGAAAACAGATGCCAAACCCATCTATTTGTTCACACCCAGGATGGCCCTACACCCACTTACAAACAAGTAAAACAGGAGATTAAGGCTAGCCCCCTAAAGGGGGTTTATTTCAAAATTGCACAGCTGCCTACATGGTGCTCTGCTATTCTGCCAGTTCCTAATCTGAAATAGAGCTGACATCAACTTTACATCATGCAGCAACATGAGCTACATCCAGTAGTGTTTGTAGATGAGGGCTAGGCTAAACCTGCAAGCACAACACTCTTCACCAAGCTAAAAGCGGACAGTTCAGTGTTACGTGAGGACAAATGCTGTCACTGGGGAATGCACAGGTCTTGTTAAAGTGGTGGAGGCAGCGTCCTGCTCTCAAGCTGAGGTGTGAAGGAACACTTCCCTGGATCTCCCTCTTCTCTTGTCCGTCTACACTCTGATTGACGAGGATTGCTCAATGAAGACTGTCTCCCACGGACCACCAGATGAAAACTCCTGCCAATAACGTCTGCCTGATGAGAATTGCTCAAAATGAACTTCCATCCACCCCAAGCCCTTATTGTTATCCCATATTTCTAGCGGTAGGTTAGTTTCTGTGGGAAAATCAATGGTCTGATCTCTTTTGGCCAATAGCCATGGGACAACCACTCATAATATTGGATGACCAGAGCCCCTTGCTCATGTTCATTTGAAGGTTATTTTTATTTTCCTTCCAAGAACAAACCCTTCTTGTTTTTGTAAAAACATACACTGATAATAGAGTACATTTCCTGGCACATTAATTTTTCATACCAGTTCAAGGTGCATCATGACCTCTGATGTTTTTAAATCCATCCCTTTGTTTTCATATGTTAGAATTTGGGAAGTCAATTACTGCTGTAATAGCTGTCAAATGAAATCTCAGTGAATACTAGGAAAGTTCAGTTTTTTAAGGGATCCTAAAATCCAACATTTGCCATCCTCTGCAGAGATATTTTCCAAACTGTTCAGATATGTTTGTATACATTAACGGAGCGTGTGGGGCATGAACCGACAAAGTGATAAAGAAATAGATTGCAGGCTGTAATCACTGTGTTCAATGGCATTGATCAGGAGAGGGTAATGGATTATGGTTATCAATAAAATCGGTTAAAGAGGTTGGTTTTGAGGACTATCAAAAGGAAACTCAGTGAGATTTAGGGAATTGATTCCAAAATTCAGTACCTGGCTAGCCAAGGTAAGGCTGTCATTGGTGGAGTTAAATGAAATCTCATGCTACACAAAGAATACTAAGAAAATTCAATTTCTTAAGGGATCCTGAAATCCAACACTTGCCATCCTCTGCGGAGATATTTTCCAAACTGTTCAGATATGTTCATTACTCTGAGATCATCCATCCAAGGGACGTATCGACAAAATACATCTGTTTCATTGTCCTCTCTTCTGTCTTTAAAGTAGTAGCGTTGATCAATACAAAGTTTGGGGAACCCTTATCTCCAGATGCCCGTTTAACCAGCAGTGCCTGGTTCTTCCTTGAACAGTAGGATGTTGTGACATTGGCTGCTTTTCCCAACATCCTTGTACAGGCTTCATTGTTAGTCATTCTGATGTAGGAATTACGATGTAGTCATATGGTAACACTCCTGCAACGTGCTTTGGAACATTTTGCTGCATTAAGCAGAGAGAGCAGTTAATAAAGCATACAGTGTCCTTGGTTCTATTAGTAGGGCCGTGGAGAGCCACCGCAGAATGTGATGATGATCTTGTAAAAGATACTTGTTAGCCCTCAGCTGGAGTATTATCTATAGCTCTGGGTGTCATTTATAGAGAGGATGTCAACGCATTGGAGAGAGTGCAGGAGTGAATACAAGAATGCTTCCGGAATTGAGAAATTTCATGATGAGGATAAATTGAAGAAGTTGGGACTCCTCCTTGAGAGAAGAAAGCTAAGAGGAGATTTGATCAAGATTTTCAGAATCATGAGTGGGATAGATGTAGTAGATAGAGAGAAGCTGTTTCCATTTGTAGAATTCAAAAAAAATGAGAGCATGCAGATTTAAAATGATGTGCAAAGAAAGCAAGGGTGATATGAGGAAAAAAAACGTACAGAGTAGCTTAGTAATTGAATGAGCAGCCTGGAAATGTGGTAGAAGTAGGTTCACTAGAGGTATTCAAGCGGGTATTGGATGATTATTTGGATAGAAACGGTGTGCAAGGGTTTGGCGAAAAAGCAGGAGATTGGCACAAGATAATGATGCTCATTTGAAGACCTGATACAGGCATGATGGACTTAGAAGCCTCCTTCTGTGTAGTCATGGTTCTGTGAATAAAGGTGCCATATAAATGCAAGTTGATGTGCATGTAATTTCCCTTCATCAGAGAGTCAAAGGAAACTGCCTCTTAAATGACCATCGCTTACCTGCGGCAGGGAGAGAAATCACAGGCCCCGGCCTGAGTCTGTTGGCCCTGCCCTGGCCACTGCCCCACATGCAGCAGGCTCCATAGAGGCTCAGACCCCATTTATTGATTGCTAAAGTACCTTGCTTCCCTGGGTCCTACCAATTGCCAACTGAAGTGCGAGAGTTTAGCTGAGATTTCTGATTGATTACTTTCCCAGTTGTCGGCATCAAACAGGCATCTGTGCATCAGATTTGGCAGTCTACAAGTTCCAATCCAGCAAGATCCAGAGCTATGCCTGACACCCACAACACCATCCTCCTGCCTGAGTGTCAGTCCAGATTTTTAGAAAGATACAATACAGGAGTAGGCCATTCGGCCCTTTGAGCCTGCTGTGCCATTCAATATGATCATCAAGTTCAATACCCTCCCCCCATATTCCTTAAGCCCTTTAGCCACAAGAGCTAGATCGAATTCCTTCTTGAAGACACATCATTGTTTGGCCTCAACAACTTTGTGTGGCAGAGAATTCCGCAGGCTCACCACTCTCTAAGTGAAGAAATTTCTCTTCATCTCACTCCTAAAAGGTTGTCCCCTTATCCTTAAACTATGACCTCTGGTTCTGGACTCCACCACCATTGGAAACATCCTTCCTGCATCTAACCTGTCTCATTCTGTTGGATTGTTTTCAATGGGACTTCCCCCGCCTACCGCCAACCCACCCTCCACCCCGACCCCATTCTTCTAAACTCCAGTAATTACAATCCCAACTGACTCAATCTCTTTTCATACATCAGTCTTGCCATCCCAGGAATTAATCTGGTAAACCTTCGCTGCAATCTCTCCATAGCATGAACATCATTTCTCAGATAAGGAGATTGTCATCCATCTCCAGTTGCTCTGAGAGAAAGGCGCTTGGATTTTTCTGAAGTCACAATTTGGTGCTTAATGCACTTCAAAGGGCTGTTTGTGGATTTGGAATCATTTAGATTTGGGAAGCAAGTTTGCTTTTTAAACAACAATCTGATAGCTTCATCATCACTTTCACCGATGCCAACTTTTTTTTTTATTTTGCACAAAATTTAAATTTTCAAATTATCATAGTGGGATTTGAATTCAGAATCTGTTGGATTCATTAGCCTAAAACTTGTAAAACACAACCATTATACAGCAATATTAAGAGCAATAAATTCAATTGCGGCATTGCATGCAGTTGTAGCATAATAAAAACAGCATGAAAGGACAAGCAGAGATTTTTATCACAGCAATCTGAAATATATTTAACTTAAAAAGAAAGATAAAGAGTGCTGGTGTAGTTAAACATTTATGTTTGAACAGCCAGGCTACTCAGCTCTCTGAATGAATCTTCAGATTACAGAAATGAAATGGATCTGTCTCTGATTTATTTCGAACATTTGGGAATAAATGACATTACTTCAACACACATCTCAGCTAAGGACAATGAGGTTTGAGTGCACTTTTCCAGCTGATCAATAGTATATGTTGTCACTTACTACAGTCCTCTATTTGTTACATACAGCACTCAGTACAGTTTTCCCTTGGACTCAGTTTCCAAGTACACCCACAAGCACAGAAACAAGTCTTTGAAACCCATAAAATGCCTTAGGCCTCTTGTCTGAGTTAACCAATCCCTGTTACCAGGCTCAGATGACACCAGGTTAAAGTCCAACAGGTTTATTTGAAGGCACAAGATTTTGGAGTCTCGCTCCTTCTTCAGGTGTTAGTGAGAGAAGTGGCATCAGACACAAAATTTATGAGCAAAAGAGGGAGAGAGAGAGAGAGTGTGTGTGTGTGTGTCCTGTCTGTCTGTGTCTGTGTGAGTATGTGGATATGTGTGTGTGAGTGTGTTTGTGCGAGCGTGTCCTGTCTGTCTGTGTCTGTGTGAGTATGTGGATATGTGTGTGTGAGTGTGTTTGTGCGAGCGTGTCCTGTCTGTCTGTCGGTGTTTGCGTGTGAGAGAGAGGGTCTGTGTGAGTGTGTGAATGTGTATGTGTGTGTTTGTGTTTGTGTGAAAGAGAGAGAGAGTGTGTGTGTGTGTGTGTGTGTTGTGTCTGTCTGTGTGATTGTGTGAATATGTGTGTGTGAGTGTTGTTTGTGAGAATGTATAGTGTGGTAGGGTCACTTGTATTGCAACATGACCCCAAGAGCCTGCTTGAAGCCATCCCCATGGGGACCGAACTTGGCTATCAGCCTCTGCTCGGCATCTGTGTTGTTGTGTATCCTGAAATCCGCCTTAGAGGGTGTTTAACCAAAGATCTGAGTCCGAATGTCCCTGACCACTGAATGTCCCAGGGAGGGAACATCCCTGTCTGGCGATTGTTATGCAGTGTCCATTCATCTGTTGTCGTAGGGTCTGCATGGTTTCACCAATACACCATGCCTCAGAGCATCCTTGCCTGCAGCATATGAGATAGACAACGTTGGCTGAGTCGCACAAGTATCTGCCATGTATGTGGTTGGTGGTGTTCCCAGGTGTGATGGTAGCTTGCATTAATCACAATGAAGTATACAAAAGCAAAGAATCTTTATATGTTACCATGGGTAAGTTTACACACAGGGGATTAATAAGTCAAACTGCACAGAAGGAGGCTATTGAGCCCATAGTGCCTGCACTGACTTTTTTGAACAAGTAATCCAATTAGACCCACTCCTGCTGCTCATTTCTCAATGCTGCTTTTTTTCCATTCCTTATTAAGGATACATCCACTTCACTTTTCCATTAACACTGCTTCCACCACCTCTCTTATCATGGAAATGGTGGCACGGTCAGTTTGTAACTGACTCTATCTAACATAGTGAACTCACGATGCTATGACGCTGATTCAAAATTCCTGCTTTACAGCCTTTTCCTTATTGCTAGTGGGGAATATGCCATCACACTCCTGACCTGTGCCTTGTAGGTGGTGGACAAGCTCTGGGGAGTCAGGAGGTGAGTTACATGTGAATGATCTGACGTGTCTTGCAGAGGTTACTATGACAGGGTTGTATGGTGTTGTGTTCAATGTTGCCCTGAAAGTTGGGTAATTTGCTTGAACGATGGTCTGTTTAAGGTTCAGCAGTTGTTTGAAGGCAAGAAGTGGAGACATTGACACCTCACCAAGATCTTGCCATCGATAATGTTCTCAGAATCCCTACAGTGTGGAAACAGGACCTTCAGCCCAAAGAGTCCACACCGACTCAGAGCATCCCACCCAGACCCATCGCCCTGTAACCCACCTAATCTACACATCCCTGAACACTATGGGCAATTTAGCATGCCCAATCCACCTAGCCTGCACATCTTTGGGCTATGGGAGGGAAATGGAGCACCCAGAGGAAACCCACGCAGACACAGGGAGAATGTGCAAACTCCACACGGATGGTCACCCGAGGGTGGAATTGAACTTGGGTCCCTGGTGCTGTGAGGCAGCAGTGCTAACCACTGAGCCACTGTGCCACCCTAAATGTCTTGAGGATTGCCACCTCTCCCATCCGCTTAAGCAGTGCGTTCCAGATACCTACAAACCTTTGGATAAAAACATTTTCCTCAAAATGCCTCTGAACCTTCTGCTGCTTACCCTGCATCTTGTAGATGGTGCACATTGTTGCATCAATGCTGAGGACAGTGAATATTGAAGGTGGTGGATGTGATGCCAATCAGGTCAGCTGATTCAGCCTGGATGGTTTTGAGCTTTATTGGAGCTGCACTCACCCAGGCAAGTGATGAGCATTCCATCTCATTCCGGATCTGTGCCTTGACGGATAGGCTTTCAGGAGTCAGGAGCCAAGTCACCTGCGACTATGTTCCCAGTCTCTCACCTGCTCTTGCAGCCACTGTAATTTTAGGGAAAATGAAGTCCCTGAAGTGATTCAAAAATCAATATTTTGCTTGATTGAGAGCATGCCGGAGGCATTCTATGTGAATGAGACTTGATGCAGTTAGGACTAGGGCAGCGAAAGTTTAGATTACCTTAAGTTTGTGGTGCGTGGAATGGGGGAAAACCAGTTGGGAATACATTGAAATACTGAAGTTTAGAGTTAACAAATACAAGGATGGGTTTTTTTAGCAGCAGATGAGCTGAGACATAGGTGCCATTGGAACAATGTCACTTCATGTCTTGTACACACTAATTTTAGAAGTCAAACAATGCCAGGTTACAGTCAGATGAAGGAGCAGTGCTCCAAAAACTTGTGATTTCAAATAATGTGTTGACTGTAACCTGGTGTTGTGTAACTTCTGACTTTGTCCACCCCAATCCAACACTGACACCTCCACATCACACTAATTTTACTCCATCCATCCCACTACTTACAACCTCAATCCTCACTCGCACACATATCCTTAGTTCTTCACTTGTGTGTGCACAGAAAAAGGTCCAATCTTTCGGCTAAAGTAGCGAGCCCCTTGACGTGCTGCAGACTATGTACATGTTCTAATCCATCTTATCTTTTAATGCCACAAGACTGTATTAAGATGCCATCAGGAGCTTGAAGTATCCTGACAGACTTCATAAGCAACTCTCCTGTCACCTGTTTAAAAGAACTGGCCCCTGGAGATCTGGACGCACCACCAGAGCCCTATAGCAGTGGAGAATGTCAAGTTTTATACACAGGGAAGTCAACCACCGTTTGTCATCATAATGACAAGCCTTCCCTCACTTGGAAAACACAAAGGAACTGCTTCAGCAAACGTCAAATATTAAGCAATGAAAATAAATAACTCAGGAAACAGTCTGAAAAGAAACAATATTTTGCCATTATTACCTTTGGGTGCAGTTATTAGTGGTAAAACACTTCTAAAGGATATGGCTTGTTCTCAGAATTATAGTTAAAAAGAAATCACAATCATTAGCTTGCATTAATCACAATGAAGTATACAAAAGCAAAGAATCTTTATATGTTACCATGGGTAAGTTTACACACAGGGGATTAATAAATCAAACTGCACAGAAGGAGGCTATTGAGCCCATAGTGCCTGCACTGACTTTTTTGAACAAGTAATCCAATTAGACCCACTCCTGCTGCTCATTTCTCAATGACCCTGCTTTTTTTCAATTCCTTATTAAGGATACATCCACTTCACTTTTCCATTAACACTGCTTCCACCTCTTATCATGGAAATGGTGGCACGGTCAGTTTGTAACTGACTCTATCTAACATCATGAACTCACGATGCTATGATGCTGATTCAAAATTCTTGCTTTACAGCCTTTTCCTTATTGCCAGTGGGGAATATGCCATCACACTCCTGACCTGTGCCTTGTAGGTGGTGGACAAGCTCTGGGGAGTCAGGAGGTGAGTTACATTCCATCGTTTTCCCAGCCCTGTGAAGAAGTCATAACAGACTTGAAACGTTAGCTCTGTTCCTCTGTCCATGGATGCTGCCAGACCTGCTGAGCTTCAAGCATTTTGTATTAAAACAAAATAAATCCTCGTCAAAAAAAACAAGTTGTGTTTTTTTAACCCTTTGTTGTCTCCTGTCTTACCATTAGAGAGGGTTAAAGTTTTACCTCCTGCAGCCCTGTGAGAAAAAGACAGACTTGCATTTCTACAGTGCCTTTTATGACCACCAAATATCACAAGAATGTTTAAAGGTCAATTAAGTACATTTCCAAGTGAAGCTACTATTGCAATGTAGGAAACATAGCAGCCAAATTTACACTCAGCAAGCTGCCACATGTAACGAGGTGGTGATGAGCTGATTATTTGTTTGCGGTCTGATGTTAGCGAGCTGATATCTGAAGCATGCCTTTAGCTGCAGTGCAGAGTTGTGCGGGACTGGGAATGTAAGCTAATTGTTCCTTCACTGCTTGTGCTGTGGTTGTGCTTATTTAATCGAGAATTGACTGCTGATTGAGCCTGGAATCTTGCAGGGTGACAGAAAATTTATCTCTGGATTGCCTTCTCTTAAGGGAGTTATTTCATTCAACTGTTAATGCATGGTGGTGAAACACAATTCAGGCTGTTCCTACCATATGGAACAGACAGATGAAAATATTAACCCAATAGTACCAACTGAGTAAAACCCTCAAGTGTACATTTGCGAACTTTATTTTACAATTTCTAATCTTCAGCAGAGTTTAACGTTTCAAGTTGTTTTCTTCAAACCAAGTCCTGTTCTAATGATTGAGTCATAGAATCCCTATAGTGTGGAAGCAGATCATTTGGCCCATCGAGTCCATATGACCCTCCGAAGAGCATCCCACCTAGCCTGCACATCCCTGGAGACTATGGACAATTTAAAATGGCCAATCCACCTAACCTGCACATCCTTGGACTGTGGGAGGAAACCCACGCAGACACAGGGAGAATGTGCAAACTCCACATGGACAGTCGCCTGAGGGTGGAATCAAAACTGGGTCCATGGTGCTGTGAGGCAGCAGTGCTAACCACTGAGCAACTGTGATACCCTATACATTTGACTATATGTGTAACATAATCCCCTCTAAAACATACTTGCAGATTAGGAAAATGATTATACTTGATCATGAAACCTGTGCAGAATTTAACTGAACCCATTGGAGCGGTCATATTACTATATGGTCTTGGAGAGTCAAAGTGAGAGAAACCATGTCCTCACCAATATCCAGGATGCAAAACCCGAGACAAGACCTCTAGGGAGTGTTGCACTACCTGTCTATTTTGCTGGGCTGCCTAATAGTCATCAATTCCCAATCTGCCTGCTTGCTCCTAACTTTTGAACATGGCACCAATGTAGATCTCTTTCTCATGGATGTTATTTAGTGACTAACGGTCGCTCAAGCAATGAAATCTGGACATCACGCTCGAGTAGCTGGTGATCATTACTGTACATGAGCTGGTCTGGGTCATGAGAAGTGTCCGCAATTCCCTACCTCTCCCAGGCCTTGCATTCAACTTGGCTGAGCTGTCCTGCCATACCTTAAACCTCTGTTAATTTAGTTAATTAATAGAACGTGTTCTATGTTCTAATTCAACTTATTTTAACATACTTTAAACTTAATCTTTTCTTATTAACTATCAATTGGAGATTAGTATGAAGTAGAAATTCTTTGCCCTTATTCAGAAATGAGGCCCTTATCCTGTGCCAATAAATCTTCCCTTGTGCTAATTTAGAAATACACGTTCCTCAAAATTATTGGAGTTCAAGCATAGTGACAGCAATAGCCTCACGACATTCGTGCAAAGTCAAGTTTAGCTGCAAAGTCCCGGAGTGTGTTCCCTTGGAGGTCTGACCCTTCTTAGCCCCAGAATGTTAAGTTATAGGTCTGAGCCTCAGCCTCTCTGTATCTACAGCCCTGGGTACAAGCTCCTGTGCAGGTCTGACTCCTTCCAATGCCGGAAGATATGACATTGCAGCAATCTTTACTCTGACTGCACTCAAATACCAGCCTAATCTGGGCCAGAATACTAACCTGCAGCCTTCTGATCCAATTGGCAACAGTGCTATCAATGCGCCAAATTGATAGAGCAAGACATACAGTAAAGGACAAATAAAACTGAGGAAGGATGATGCTTAATGCTCTTTACACTGCATTGAGAACATTCCATCTGCATTTATAACTATTACAGCTGTACTTCAACTGCAACCTTTCTGAAAACTTTACAACCTCGCTGACTGCCCTCCATTTTACTGACATGACAAAGAATTGTCGAGCAGCTACATCCAGAAGAATAAATACAGCTCAGCCACAGCTTTTGTGATCATACCTGACAGGGGAATAGAAAGCTAATGCCAGATGAAAAGGGTTTACCAGCCTTGTGTCCATTCCCTTTGTTATGAGAAGATGGATCGGGTGAAAGACTGCGCACGCTTCATCTCACCGCTGTCATGGATAAAAGAGCTAAAAGCATTAACTGAAAACAACAAATGCTGGAGATCACAGCAGTTCAGGCAGCATCCATGGAGAGACAGAAGGTTAAGGTTTGATCAGAACTGAAGTAAAGTGTGGAGGGGGCAGCATTTATGCTATAGTTGGAGAGGGGGGGGTGGTGGCGTGTGGAGTGTAGAGTGCTGGGTGAGAAAGGATGTTGATGGTTCAGATTAAGTGATCGGAATGTGAGAATGGTGGAACTATGGTGTGTCTAACTACCAGACTTGTGGTGTGGAGGGGAGAGAGGACATGGTGACAGAGAATGTAACAAGTCAAGCTGAAAGGGAAGGAATGGGAGGTGGTTCACAATTTGAAGGTGTTGAACTCAATTAAATCCAAAAGGTTGTAACCTTCAGTTTAACACTTTACTCGTTACATTCTCTGTCCCTCTGGGTGGAGGAAGGGGTGAGAACTCATGGGGACTGTCTGCTCTTTCCTGTCTGGCAGTTGGCAGAACAATAGTGCGTCTATTCTCAAATTCTGATCACTTAATCTGCACATCAGCACCCTTTCTCCCCCAGCACGCTCCACTCCACACCTCCCTGCCAGGCCCTAAGTTTAAATGCTGCGCCCTCCACATTTCATGTCAGCTCTGATGACGAGTCATCTAGACTGGAAACATTGGCTTGCTCTCCCTCCATGGATGCTGCCTGATTGGCTGTGACCTCCAGCATTTGTTGTTTTCAGTAGAGGTTCCAGGATAAGCAGTAATTTGCTCCGACAAAGAGCATTAACTATTCACCTGCGCTGAAGACTATTTACGCTGTAAAACATTTGACTTTAATGAAGTCATTTTCTCCCTGCCAACGCTTCCACACCACGCCACCAACACCCCACCACCTTCCAATAAGACCACCACCCTCCCCCTAACTCCAGCTCCACAGACTTTGATCCTTTCATGAGATATTGGACTTGCAAGTGCAACATTTAATTGCCCTTGAGAAAGTGGTGGTGAATCACCTTCTCGAAGGGAATGGCTTGCCAGCCATTTTGGAAGTCACTGAAGACTGAACCACATCAGGAATCACATGTAGGCCACAACAGGTAAGGAAGGCAGATTTCCTTTTCTTATCCAAATGCGTTTATAAGGCAGTCAATGATAGCTTCACGAGTTCGGAGGAAGGGTCACCGGACCCGCTGAGCTTTTCCAGCAACTTTGCTTTTGTTCCTGATTTACAGCATCCGCAGTTCTTTTGGTTTTTAATGATAGCTTCATGACCATCATCACTGAGTGCAGATTTTAACTTCAGAATTATTCACTGTTTTAAATTCCATCACCTTGACATATGATACCAAACAATGGCATCTTATGGAATCATAGAATTGTGCAGTACAGAAGAGACCCTTCAGCCTGTCAAGCTTGTACCACCAAAATTACCCTGCTATCTCCACTACTCCTACCTTCTTGCTCTAGGCCCACGGCATATTATGACAGTTTAAGTTCTCATCCAAGTACTTTTTAATGGTTATGAGATTACCCCCCCTCATTTATCTTCCCAATCAATGCATTTTGGATCACCAGTGCCCTCTGGGTGAAGGCATTCTTCCTCAAATTCCATCTAAACTTTCTGCCTATTACTTTAAAAGCATACCCCTTGTTTTCAACACTAAGGGGACCAGTTGCTTTCTATCTATCCTGTCCATGTACTTATTCAGTTTCCCCTCAACTTTCTCTGCTCCAAAGAAAACCCAATCTTATCCAGCCTCTCTCATCGCTAAACTGCTCCATCCAGGGCAACATTCTGGTGAACCTTCTCTATACTCCCTTCAGAGCAATTAGCACTTTTCCAAATCTTGTTGTTGGCGTGTACTGTGGCCATTAAATGTTGCTTAATGAGAAGAACCTCCTGTCTTAAACACAATGCAGTTTATTGCATCTTACCAATCATGTAGTGGTTACATTAGTGAGTAAAATATTGTTCCGTTGAGGAGGTGAAAGATCTTCAGTCTAGAAGATCCTAAGCTGTTCTGCTTTCTCTCATCCAGGCTAGTATTGGATGGAACAAAAACATAAATTGCTGGAAAAGCTCAGCAGGTCTGGCAACACAAGTAGTGAGAAATCAGAGTTAACGTTTTGAGTCCAGTGACTCTTCCTCAGAACTCAGAATTGGGATGGAGCTAAATGCTGTCTCCAAAAGTAACCCTTTCAAAACTATTATCTTATTCAGCACACCTGATTTCGCTATCTATAAATTAAGTAAATACAACAAAGATAGTTGGAGGGACAGGTAGTTTTGAGGAAGTGGGGAGGCTGCAGTAGGCTAGGAGACTGAGCAAAGAATTGGCAGATGGAATACAATGTGGGAAAATGTGAGGTTATGCATTTTGGTAGGAAAAAAAGAAGCATAGAATATTTTATAAACAGGGAAAGTCTGCAGAAATCTGAAGCACAAAGAGACTTTAGAGTCCTATTTCAATATGCTCTTAAGGTTAACGTGCAGGTTCAGTTGGCAAATACAAAGGCAGCTGTTATGTTAGCTTTCATTTTATGAGGACTAGGATACAACAGCAGAGATGCATGGCTGAGGCTGTATAAGGCTCTGCCCAGACTGCATTTGGAACATTGTGAGCAATTTTGTACCATGTGTCTAAGAAGGATGTGCTGGCATTGGAGGATGTCCAGAGGAGGTTCACAAGAATGATCCCGGGAATGAAGGACTTGTCATATGAGGAGCGGTTGAAGATTCTAGGTCTGTAGTTCATGGAGTTTAGAAGGATGAGGGGGGAATCTGATTGAAACTTACAGAACACTGAAAGACCTGGATAGAGTGGACGTGGAGCAGATGTTTCCACGAGTAGGAGAGACTAGGATCTGAGGGCACAGTCTCAGAGTGAAAGGATGACCCTTTAGAACTGAGGTGAAGAGGAATTTTTTCAGCCAGAGTCTGGTTAAATTGTGAAACTGATTGCCACGGAAGGCTGTGGAGGTCAAGTCATTGAAGGTATTTGACAAGTTTTTGATTAGTAAGGGATCAGGTGTTAGGATCAAAGCGGGAAGGCAGGAGAATGAAATTGAGAAACATATCGGCCATGATCAAAAGCAGATTTGATAGACCGAATGGCCTAACTCTGCTCCTATATCATGTGGTCTAACAAGGCCCACACAGTCTTTGCTGAAAATACAGTGGAATTTTGAAATTCCTCATTACAGCTTCAATCAAGTTGCAAAAGAAAAACATTTTTTAAACATGAAAGGAAACTATTTAAACTCATGCAGGTAATGGTGTGGGGTGGGTCTCAAAATTTAACATTATATTTATGTAGAAATACCTTAAACTGTGGTCTTTCCCCACTCTGCCTTGGCAACAGCTACACCAAGCTTTAATTCATCCCTCAGCGCGCAGTCCTGGATCTTGAAATGTGCTAGTCTGCAACACTTGGTCGAGGTCAACTCTTGGCACTGAAAGACCAACAAGTTTCAGGCAGATCAAAGAGCTTCTTTCACTGAGTTGACAGTCTTCTAGGTGTGGTTAATGTTTGTCTCAGAGTGGGTCCTGGGGAACAGGCCCACAGAGTCCCTGTTGGAGGGGAAGCGATGGCCTAGTGGTATTAGCGGTGCGCTGTTAATCCAGCAACCCAGATAACGTTCTGGGAATCCGGGTTCGAATCCCACCACGGCACATGGTAGAATTTGAATTCAATAAACATCTGGAATTAAGAATCTAATGGTGACCACAAATCCATTGTTAATTGTTGGAAAAATCCATCTAGTTCACCAATGTCCTTTAGGGCAGGAATACTACCAACCTTACCTGGTCTGGCCTACATGTGACTCCAGACCCACAGCAATGTGGTTGATTCTTAACTGCCCTCTGGGATGGACAATAAATGCTGCCTTGCCAGTGACACCCTCATCCCGTAAATGAATAAAGAAAACAAAAGTCCTGCGTTACAGAGCTGCTTGGGATGAAACTCAACATAAAACTGTTGCATCTGTCTCGATCTTCTTTGCAAAGACACATTCCAGAAGGTAGTGTGTGACAATCTCTTCACTCACTGCAGCTGATTTGAGGGCAGTATGATTTGAACCTGTCCTCAGAATTATACTGGGCTTCCAGATTATTGGTGGTGGTTCCACAAAACCACAATCTCTCCTTAGTGAAATGGATTAAGTCTGTCTGTGTGACATGCTAATGAGACACAATATACATCATAAGATGTAATGTAATGTCACAGCAGCTTGCTCTCCTCTTGCAGTCACATGACAAGATCAAACCAGAGTCACTTGCTTCATAAATAAATTTAATGTTTTCCCTACATTGTAAATGTTTGGAGTCAGCACAAGACAGAATGTGATACCTCAAGCAACCACTAGGTGAGGCCAATAATTTATGACATTACTTACATGGGTTGCACTGATATCCAAATCTGTATACGGTTAAGTACACTTAATCTTAGAAACATTTTCCCTTGGTGGATTGTTCAATGACTGGGGGCATAAACTGAAAGGAAGGAGCAGGAAGTTTAGTGGAGACGTGAGTCAAAACATTTTCACCCAGAGGGTGGTGGGAATCTGGAACTCACTGTCTTAAGGGTGGGAGAGACAGAAACACTCATACCATTGAAAATGTGTTGAGATGTGCACACGTGATGCCAAGGCATACAAGGCTAGGTGCCAAGTGCTGGAAAATGGGATTAGAATAGTTAAGTGGTTGACTGGCACTGATGCAATGAGTTGAAGGCCCTTTTTCTATCCTGTAGATCTCTATGACTCTATGACTCCAACATGTCAAGAGCTAAATGCAGAAAACTGAAGTTGAAATAACTCGACGCGGCTGGTATCCCATTGCCAAGCCACCCTTTGTTTACACATGGAGAATCCTTGACATTGATCCAGCTTCCTCAGACTGAACAGGATGTCTGACATTTCTGTTTATACCTGTCAGCCAGGGCTCCCTCACTGGGGGCTGATAATCTGATCCAATCACAGAACGTATATTCTGTGAGGTCCACTTGACTGACATTGTTACAACCATTACAGAGGGTACTTAGTTTCAAGTTCCATTCTGCTTGCATACCTGATTTATCAGCCATTTTATGTGTTGTTATTATAGAATTTCATAGAATCCCTACAGTGTGGAAACAGGCCACTCAGCCCAACAAGTTCACACTGTCCCTTCGAAGAGCACCCCACCCAGACCCATTCCCCTACCCTACATTCCCCATGTCTAACCCACCTAACCTAAACATCCCTGGGCACTACAAGCAATTTAGCATGGCCAATCCACCTACCCTACACATCTTTGGACTGTGGGAGGAAACCAGAGCAAACCCACACAGACACAGGAAGAATGTACAAACTCCACACAGACAGTCGCCCAGAGGCTGGTATTGAACCTGGGTCCCTGGCACTGTGAGGCAGCAGTGCTAACCACTGAGACACCCTGACATCCCCCTGTTATAACGCCTGTGCTGTTATTGTCTTTCATTCTCTTATGTAGAATATTCTTCAACATTTTGTCTAGAAGTGCGTGCCTTCCCTATCACTGTACACATGCTGCAATGTTTTTGGTCCAAGTGATGAACAGCCTTTTGGATTCATCTCCACTCGCATTGAGGTTTAAGTTAAAGAATTTGCACTTTTGTAAAGGGTTTAACATAACTCCCATTCATAGTATATTGCCAGCATTGTAATACTATATAGCAACATGGAAATAATGTAATATATTGTCAGCAGCAAGTTCTGACCATCTATTTTGGATTGACAAATTCAGCTGATCTGAATATGACAAAATTGTTACAGCAGAGACTTGGGAAGTGAACACCATTAGAAATGGGTCTTCCCTTTTAAGGAATACTAGTTTGGAGGCAGTGCAGCAAACGTACGCTAGATTGTTCTCTGGAATACAAGGGTTCTTATATGATGAAGAGGGAGGTAAATTGAGCCTATGTTTTCTGAAGGTTAGAAGAATCAAATGATCTCATTGAATTGTACAGAATTCTGAAGAGGGCACAATCTCAGGATAAAAGAATGTTTGTTTCAGACTGAGATGAAGAAAAATCACTTCAATTAAAATGTGTGAACCTTTGGAGTTAGACTCAGAGTCATAGAATAATACAACATGGAAACAGGCCCTTCGGCCCAAACTGGCCCATGCTGACAATGGCACCCAGTCAGCTCATCCCAATTGCTCACATTTGGTCCATATCCCTCTAGACCCTTCCCATCCATGTACCTATCCAAATATTGTTTTAAATGTTGCTATTCTACCTGCCTCAACCACATTCTTTGGCAGCCGATTCCATATATGCACCACTCTCTGCATGGAAAAAAGTTACCCCTCAGGTCCTTCTTAAATATTTCCCCTCTCACCTTAAACCTATGCCCTCTAGTTTTCAATTCCCCATCCCTGGGAAAAGACTATATTTATTCATCCTATCGTGCCTCTTGATTTTATACACCTCAGTAAGGTCACTCCTCATTCTCCTACATTCCAAGGAAGAAAGTCCTGTCCTGGCCAACATCTCCCTATAACTCATGTCTACTAGTCCTGGCAAAATCCTCAAATCTTCTTTGCACATTTTCCAGTTTAGCTATGTCTTTTCTATAAGAGGGTGACCAAAACTGTACACAATACTCCAAGTGCTGCCTCAGCAATGACTTATACAACTGTAACATAACATCCCAACTCCTATACTCAATGCCTCGACCGATGAAGGCCAGCATGCTAAATGTCTTCTTCACCATCCTGTGACACCGCTTTCAACAGACTATGTACTTGTACTCCTAGGTCCCTCTGCTCCACAACACTCTCAGTGCCTTACCATTTACTGTATAAGTCCTACCTTGGTTTGACTTTCCAAAGTCCAACACCTCACACTTGTGAATTGAATTGCATTTGCCAATTCTCAGCCTACTTCCCCATCTGATCAAGATTCCCCTGTAATTTTTGATAACCTGTCTCAATCAACAATATCTCCCAATTTTGTATCATCCCCAAACTTACTAATCATGCCTTGTACATTCATATCCAGATCATTTATGTAAATAACAAATAACAAAGCTCCCAGCACCGACCCCTGTGGCACATTACTAGTTACAAGCCTCCAGTCTGACAAACAATCTTCAACTATCATCTTCTGCATCCCACCATCGAGCCACTTTTGAATCCAATTAGCTAGCTGTCCCTGGATCCCATGCGACCTAACCTTCATGACTAGCCTGCTGTGCGGGACCTTTAGTAAGGCCTTACTAAAGTCCACATAGACAACATCCACTGCCCTACCCCTATCTATCCTCTTGGTTACTCCTTTGAAAACTTCTAAAAGATTAGTCAGATATAACTTCCTGTGCACAAATCCATGCTGACTATCCCTAAATCAGACCTTGACTATCCAAGTGTTGGTCGATCCTGTCCCTCAATATCCTCTCCAATAACTTGCCTACCACTGATGTCAGGCTCACTGGCCTGTAGTTCCCTGGCTTGTCTTTGTTATCTTTTTTAAACAATGGAACAACATTAGCCACTATCCAAGCTTCCAGAACTTCACCAGTGGCCAAAGATGAAGCAAAAATCTCTGCAAGGGCCTCTGCAATTTCTTCCCTAGCCTCCCATAACATCCGAGGATGGACTTGATCAGACCCAGGGAATTATACACCTTAATGTGCTTTAAGGCTGCAAACACTGCCTCTCTGGTAATATGTATGTGGTCCAAAACATCCCCACTTGTTTTCATTATTTCCTGAGCATCCATGATTATCTCCTCAGTAAACACTGAGGAGAAATATTCAATAAAAATCTCTCCCATCTCCAGTGGCTCCACAACTAGACAGCCATGCTGATCTTTAAAGGGTCCTATTCTGTCCCTAGCCATCCATTTACTTTCAATATAGCTGTAGAACCTCTTGGGATTATCTTTACCTTCTCTGCCAGATCCATCTCATACCCTCTTTTTGCTCCTCTGATTTCCCTCCTAAGTGTGCTCCTACACTTTGTCATCTAGAGATTCACTTGAGCCTGATAGCTTAAACCCAATGTATGCCTTCTTCTTTTTCCTAACCAGAGCCTCAATTTCCCTTTTCAGTCAGGGATCCCCAGACCCACTTTTCCCACCACCCTGACATGGCCATACTGTCCCTGGACTCATGATATCATACATTTTAAAAGCATCCCATTTGCCAGTTGTTCCTTTTCCTTCAAACAGCCTCACCCAATCGACCTCTGATAGATCCTGCCTAATGGCTCCACAATTGGCCCTGCTCTAGTTTAGCACCTTAACCTGTGGCCCTGTCCTCCTTTCTTCCATAAAGATGTTAAAACTTAGAGAATTATGGTCACTGGACCCAAAGTGCTCTCTGACTGACACTTGCTCGACCTCGTTCCCTAAGAGGAGGCCCAGTGTTACACCCTCCCAAGTAAGACCCTCTACATATTGATTTAGAAAACTTTCTTGGACACATTGATAAATTCCACTCCATCCAGGGTGGCCCAGTCAACACAGGGGAAAATTAAAATCTCCAACCAATACTACTCTATGATTCCTATAGGTATCTGCAATCTCTCTACACATCTGCTCCTCCAGTACCAGCTAGCTATTTGAAGGTCTATAACAGTCCCAACAGAGTTCGAGCTAGTAGGAACTGCAGATGCTGGAGAATCCGAGACAACAAGGTGCAGAGCTGGATGAACACAGCACGCCAACCAGCATCATAGGAGCAGAAAGTCCCCAACAGAGTTCTCACCACTTTAGAATGTAGTGGATGTTCAATTTTCATAGAAGCCCTACAGTGTGGAAGCAGACCATTTGGCGCATCAAGTCCACACTGCCTCTCCGAACAGCATCCCACCCAGACCTACCCCTTCTGCATCCCCGTAACCCTGCATATACCACCGAGTCTGCACACTATGGGGGCAATTTAGCATGGCTAATTTACCTATCCTGTACATCTTTGGACTGTGGGAGAAAACCCGAGCATCCAGAGGAAACCCACGCAAACACAGGTAGAACATGCAAACTCCACACAGACGGTCACCCGAGGCTGGAATCGAAGCTGGGTCCCTGGCTCTGTGAGGCAGCAGTGCTAACCACTGAGCCACCATGCCATCATTGTTAAATAAATTTGAGTTTGAAAGAGCAGATTTTTGACCTTTCAGGGGAAAAAAAAACTACGCAGAATGGACAGCAATGTGGTGTTAAAATCTATAGTCATGCGATTGTGCTGAATCAAGGATCAGCTTCAATGGGCTAAATGGTCTGCTCTTGTTTCTGTCTCGTGTGCTCTTATATTCATACAAGAAAGGCCATTCAGCTTCTTGCATCTGTGCTGGCTCTCCAAGTGGCCAATGTAGCTGGTGCCATTCCCTCACCTTCCCCTGTAACCCTGCACAGTCTCTCTTTTCAAATAACAATGCCGTTCCTTGTTGAAAATCTCAACTGAACCTGCATCCACCACACACTCAGGCAAAGCACTTCAGATATTAATTTTTCCAAATTTCTCCTCACATCTTCAATCCTTCTCTTGCTGATTGCCTTAAATCTGCACGCTCTCAATCATAATGAGCAAATTCTCCCTAGCCAGGAGCACAGAAGCAGGAGTAGGGCCATTCAGCCCCTCAAGTCTGTTCCACCATTCAATGAGATAATGGCTGATCTGCGGCCTAACATAGATCTGCCTTTGGCTCATATCCTTTTTTATTTTTGCTAAACAAACATTTATCTATCTCAGATTAACAACTACTAAAAATCAACAACTGATCCTGCATCCACTCCTATTTGTGGAAGAGCATTCCAAACCTCTGCTGCCCTTTGTGTGCAGAATTACTTCCTAACATCTCTCCTGAACAGTCTGGCCCTAATTCTCAGACAATCCCCAACCAGTGGAAATAGTTTCTCTTCATCTACCCTGTCTTCTCCTTCAATATCTTGGAAGCTTCGATCAGATCACCCCTTAAACATCTAAATTCTGGTGAAAACATGCCAATTGTAGTGCTGCAGTCCTCAACTATTAATGCGCTATTGTTTTTGCACAGGGAAATCTTCTCACATTTGTTCCTCACTCTCACTGTATTGGTCTACATCACACAGCTGGCATGTGGATGCTCCTTTGGCACCTTTGTTTCTCAGCTCATCCATACAGCCCCTTTTGGCCTCCAGTTCTGAGGAAGGGTCACCGGACCCGAAACATCAATTCTGTTTTTCCCTTCACAGATGCTACCAGACCTGCTGAGCTTCTCCAGCAACTTTGTTTTTGTTTTTGTTCCCTTTTGGTGTTTCATTTATTAGATCATTCCTCCTCACAGCTGTAATTGAATCTCTAACTCAATGCTTTACTCAACTTTGTTGAGCCTTTTTCTATCCTGCCTAATAATGTTATATCTGGGATTTTGAGCTCCCTCGTTCCTCTTCAAATCACGTATCCATTGTTTTAATTAAATCATAGATAGGGTTGACAGTCAGAATCTTTTTTCCCCCAGAGTTGAAATGTCTAATACTAGGGGGCATGCATTTAAGATGATGAGGGGGAAAGTTCAAAGGAGATGAGAAGGGCACATTTTTTTCCCCACTGAGAGAGTGATAGGAATCTGGAACGTGCTGCCAGGGATGGTTGGAGAGGCAGATAAGATTGGGGGATTAAAGGAACTTTTAGATAAGCACATGAATACAAAGGATGGAGGGATATAGACCAAAGGCAAGCAGAAGGGATTAGTTTAATTTGGCATCATGTTTGGCAAAACATTGTGGACTGAAGGGCCTATTCCTGGGCTGTATTGTTTTATGTTCTATTATGCTCCCAAATGTCTAGCTGTTCCCTTAGCTCAGTTATGTAGTTAGTTAGCTAGTTAGCTGGTTGTTTTTGACCGTGCGAACACAATGGGCCGAAGGGCCTTTTTCTGTGCTGTCAATCTCTATGACCCATTATTTTCTATATTCCTTGTATTTACATATATATCCTTTAACACTGCTAACTTCCTGTGCTGTACACTTTTTAACCACTGTTTCCTCCGACTTTGAGTCATTTGCTAAATTTCTGCCTCCCTATCTAAGTTGCCACTGCGCCTTTAATAACATGGGTTCTTAACTTTGCTGCATTTTAGTTTGAGCAGAAATAGCTTTTTGCTTTGCTGGATGTAGGAATGGATAACAGAGCTGCCAGTGTCTTGCCGAGGACATTCAAAAAAGAGACAAAGAATTGCGGCTCAGCAATTCAATAGGGCTTTCATTTACAAAAGTTGCTCTCCGAGGTGCCTGTTACATGTCAGTAATGGGAATGAAGGTCAGGCTGGATATCCAACAGCTAATGGAACATGATGGGAGGGAGAGCAGGTGGAAAGGTCACAGGCCAGTCTCGTCTGAGAGATCTAAGAGTAACTCTCCAACATCATGGTTCTCAATTTCTTTTTGTACTGCTTTTCATGACTTTTGAGTATCAATGCTGAATAAAAGACGGCTTGCAGTGATTTGTGAGGGGCTTATGCAATCCAACTATTACAGAGAATGCCAAATTCATTTGCTGACCCATAGTTAAAGACATTGGAAAAAGTAGACAGGGAGAATTTGTTTCAAATGGGACAATTAGTAATCAGAGGACAGACTAATGTCAGATGGTAACACACCAATACATCAAGCAATGACAGGGATGTGAATTGCTCAGGAAAGCCTCAGCGGAGGTTTGTTGATTACAGATACAGAACAGGAATTGAGAATCATCAAACCAGACACTCCATGGCTTAGCATTGATCAATGGGTCACGCAGTTTGATTGAAACATCCCATGTCATTGATAGTTTGGAGAGAACTCAACTGGACTGCTATATCAAAGGAGATGTAAATGCGATCTGTGCAAGGTCACAAGGCTTTGTGAAACCTTGGTCAGACGGCTCTGCATTGAGAAGCTTTGATTTGCAGGCTTGGCTGTTGATTTGAACAGCCCCCAACCTTCCTTTCTTCTTTAAAGATGCATCCCACAACAATGATGACACTTCAAAAGTACTTGGCTGGCTGTTATTTTAGGCCAGATAAAACCCCTCAAAATATTCCGAAAATAGTCTAGATCTTAACTTTTTCTTAATTTAAAGGTAAATGGAAGGTGTTGTGTTCCAGATGCAATTTGATTGGTCAAACTACCAGATTTAAAGCAAAATACACTTTATTCATCCACTATAGTTAAAATACAACAAAAAAAAGGAATTGGAATAACAACTGTGTTGGCAAACTCAACAGAATAATACATACAGTAACCATTACCAGTTATCTGTTCCAATATACTAACATCCTATAAACACAGCCTTGGCAAAAGGCAAATTCAGAAAACAGGTTGTCTCACATGCAACTCCAACAGGAGGAAGGGAAACACCAGCTTTTGTCTCTAACTGAGAGAAGGAAAAAAGTAGCTTCCAGTTCTTCAAGACCGCAACAGCAACTGCTGAAAGTTAAAACTAAAAATCCTGGTTCTGAGAGCTTGACCACACCCATTCAGGCTATTTCTATTGTTCCAACTTAAAAAACAAACCAAGGCCTCACAAGCTGTTTACTCTAGTGGTTCTGGTGGATTGTTGAACACCTTTGCCTTAAAGCCTCTCTTCGAGAAAAGAAAGAAGAGAACAAGATACACCTCTTAAAGCCACTATATCTCCACAGTGTAAAGCATCTTGAGATGTCCATAAGACCGCAAGACTCAGGAGTAGAAATAGGCCATTCAGCTCATTGAGTCTGCTCCACCATTCAATGAGATCATGACTGATCTGATCAACATCAACTTCACTTTGCCTTTTTCCCATAACCATTGATTTCCTTACCAATTTAAAAATTGTCTGCCTTGGCTGTGAATATATTTAAAACCCAATGTGTACACCTTCCTGCGGTTAAGAATTTCACAGATTCACAACTATCTCAGAAGGAATTCCTCCTTACCTCTGCCTTAAATGAGTGACTCCTTGTTCTGAGATTATGCCCTAAGGTCCTAGCCTCTCCCACAAGTGGAAACAACCTTTCTGCATCTACCCTGTCAAGTTGTCTAAGAATCTTGAATGTTTCAATAACGTTGCCTGTCATTTCTCTATGTTTCAACCATTGCAGACCCAATCTAGTCCACTTTTCCTCACAAGACAGTTCTTCCATACCTGATATAAGCTGAGTGAACCTTCTCTGGACTGCCTGCAATGCCAGTATATCTTTCCTTGGATCAGGAACCCAAAACTCTATTCCAGCTGTAGTCTGACTGGTGTCTTGTACAGATTTAGCAAAACCTCTTAACTGTTAGACTCCATTCCCTCTGAAATAAAGGCCAAGATTGCATTTGCCTACCATATTACTCACTGAGCTGAGATGCCAATTTTTTGTAATTCATGGACAAGGACTTCCAAAACCCTCTGTTCTGTAGATGCCTGTATTCTTTCTCCATTTAAATTATATTTAGCTCATCTATTCTTCCTGTCAAATTACACAATCTTTTCACATTTCTCCATGTTATATTCCATCTGCCAAGATTTTGTCCAATCACTTGTCTGTATAATTCTTTGTATCATGTTCACTATTTGCCTTCCCACCTATTTTTGTAATCTGGCAATTGTACATTCACTTTGCTTATCCAAGTCATTACTATATATTCCAAATAGTGTGACTTCAGCACTGATCCCAATGGCATTCCACTTTTTACAGGTCACCATCCTGAAAATGACCCCCCTTATCCAACTCTTTCATCTATTAGTTAGCCTATCCTCTTTCCTGCTAAAATCCTACCTCTAACACCATGGGCTCCTATCTTACCCCATAAGAACAGGTAGTTCTTGTACAACATGACAGTTGTGTTCTTGCACTATAGAAGATTGCGTTATAGAAAATGGCCATAGAAAAGTCACATTATAGGGAAATCAGTACAGAAAATTGCTATACCAGTACAGCAGAAAGTTTGTGTCATCCACTACTCATCAATCTTGTAACAGCCAATTCACATTAACAAAACACATTATAGCAGAGCTACCTGTAGTTGAGTGTACAGCACCTTATCAAACATTTTCTGAAAATCCAAATAAATTACATTCACTTCTTCCATTTTATCTAACCTGCTTGTTGCCTCATCAAGGAATCTTAATACATTTGTCAGGCATGACTTCCCCTTCATGAAACTATGCTGACTCTGCTAGATTATGTTATGCATTTCTTAATGCTCAGTTATTACATCCTTTAATACAGACTGTCATGTTTTCTCAATAACAGATGTTAAGCTAACTGGCTTATGGTTTATTTTTTGTGTTCTTACCTTTATAAGCAAAGCTATTTCATTGTAAAACTGACAATCTTTTGGGACTTTTCCAGAATCTAAGGATTCTTGATAATTATTACCAGTGCACCATCTATCGACAGGTCCAGTGGTCATGGAAAACTCTATAAATGCAAATTGCTAATTAAAGACTCCATGACCCCAAGTAAAGAGAGCGCGACTATATTTCAAATATGGATGTTAAGTTGGGCACCCGGGCTCTGACCAGCCATCTCAAAGCCTGTCCCTAGAATGAGGGGGCTTTCTGAATCTCCTGGTTATATCTGTCAGCCAGGACTCCCTGATTGGCCCAGGTTAACAACCCCAATCAAGGATCCCATAGTCAATGGATCCACTTGGCCCTTATCTCAATCACAACAGTATGGGATAAACTTATTGTTATTTTTACACTTGTTTTTTAATTACAGCAACATAGTATGTCTGTTAGGTACTGCCCACAGTTTTAATATTAAATCTATTTGTCAGTTGGTTTTCAACCTGAATCTTGAAAGAAATATTTAAAAAATAGCTTGCATTTATAGTGCCATTGGCATTCAATATTCTTCAGACATTTGCTGTTGACTTTCTTTTAAATACAGAATCTCCACAGTGTGAAAACAGGCCATTTGGCCCAACAAGTCCATACTGACTCTCCAGAGAACATACCACACAGGCCCACTGCCCTATCCTATAACCCTGCATTTCCCACAGCTAATCCACCTAGCCAGCAGATCCCTGGAGACTATGGTGAATATAGCATGGCCAATCCACCTAATCTGCACATCTCTGGGTTGTGGGAGGAAACCCATGTGGGCATGGGGATGTACAAACTCCACACAGACAATCAACCGAGGCTGGAATTGAACTTGGGAACCTGGTGCTGTGAGGCAGCAGTGCTAACCACTAAGCCACTATGCTGACACAAATGTTCATGCAATCCTTTGTTGTTTTCATTCATTTACAGGATATAGGTATCTTTGGCTAGGCCAGCATTTATTGCCCATCCCTAATTGCCCAGAGGGCAGTTAAGAGTCAACCACATTGCTGTGGGTCTGGAGTGGCATGTAGGCCAGACCAGGTAAGGATGGCAGCTTCCTTCCCTGAAGGACATTAGTAAACCAGATAAGTTTTTCCCAACAAGCAACATGTGGTCATCATAAGACTCTTAATTCCAAATTTCTATTTAAGTTAAGTCCACCATATGCCATGAGCCTGGGATTCTGCTGGGATTTGAGCCAAGGTCCTTGAGGATGTTACCTGAGCCTCTGGTTTAACAGTCCAGTGATAATACCACGAGGCTATACCCTTCTTTTGATTGCAGTTTAATTGAATTGTTTCTGCACAGAAAGATACTATCAAGCACATTGAGAGGAAGTGATGGTGTTGTAGGAGTATTGTTGGATGACTAGCGATACCACTAAAGTTCTGAGGGCGTGAGTTTGAATCCCAATTTGCTGGCTTGAGGAAATCTGTCATCATTTCTCAGCTTGGCCTGCATGTGACTCCAGACCTACAGCAATTGAGTTGCCTCGTAAGCGGTATAGCTAGCCAGTCTGTTTGCGTCAAATACTAAAACATCTCAAAGAAATGAAACCAAATGAATCATGTGGTAGTGAACTAGGAACCAGAAATAACAACATGAAGCTTAGCCCTCTTAATCATGCAAACCCATCCTTACTAACAGCTGGGAGAGTTGTCTCACAGATTAGTCAAACTTGTCAAATTCATGGAACTGTACATTACAGTCAATGCCCCAGACATCACCTAGGGACATCCTATCCAACTGGCAGCATATGAAGTCTCATCTGATCGTTCACAGGTAGCAGACCTTATGTCTACCTGCTTAGTTGATGACCCAGCAAGCAGTCGTATTGAATTCCTAATGGTGGAAACTCTGAGGGCTGCAAGGGAACAGAGTGCATTTGAATTGGGTGTCTTCAGTGTCCATCACCACGATTGGCTTGGGAACACCACTACTGACCAACTTGGTGAGGACCGCAAGGACACATCCTCACTAATGTGCATGCCTCAGGTACATCTGTTCATGGCAGTGCATTTGGATGAGGAGATGGAGTAGGCCATTCAGCCCTTCAACTCTGCTCTTCTTCTCAATAATATCATGACTGGTCTGATTGCAACCTGAAATCTGTATTTCCACCTCTGACTAATAACTTTCCACCCCTTTGATTCACAACAATCTATCCACTTCTTCCTTAAAATATTTAAGGACTCTTTTCAATACCTTTTTGGAATGGAGGTTCAAAGACTCATGACTATTTGATGGAAACAAATTCATCTTATTTCAGTTTTAAATGAGTGACCCCTGATTTTTAAGGACTGTACTTAAACACTACTGATATTAGGCTAACTGGTCTGTAACTCTCTGATTCTTTTCTCTCTCTCTCATCTTTCTGAGAGTGTCACTGTCAATCCAAAGCTGTTCTTGGCATTTGACCGAGACACGGCAGTCAGGGGGAAATTGATGCCCACTTTGCAGAGAGGCATCAGGAGGCTTTTCTGGATGGGATCATGCACAGGCAGGACCATAGACTTAGGAGCAGAATTAGGCCATTCAGCCCATCGAGTCTGCTCTGCAATTCAATAATGTTTTTCCATCCCATTCTCCTCCCTTCTCCCTTTAACCCTTGATCCCTTTACTAATCAAGAACCTATCTATTTCTGTCTTAAATACACCCAATGACATGGCCTTCACAGCCCTCTGTGGCAATTAATTTCACAAATTAACCACTCTCTGGCTAATGAAATTCCTCCTCATTTCAGTTCTAAAGGCCTGTCCCTTCACTGAAACTATGCCCTTGGATCCTAGTCTCTCCTCGTAGTGGAAACATCTTCTCCAAATCTACTCTATCCAGCCACCAGGAATTCTGCTTGCACAAGGCTTCTCATCAGTTGTCCAAATAAAACCTTTGCCTATTAAATAATCTTTCTTTTAATGCCTCTGTTTGTTCTTTTGGTGTTGAAACTAAATTCAGTTGTAATGTAAGAGCAGAAAAGAGATGAGCTGCTCTAGACAAGAAAGACATCATTTTACTGAGTGCAGCATCAAAGAATGAGATGAAAAGTTAATAGGAAAGCCAAGTCTTGGCTGGAGTCAGACCTGACAAAAAAAATTGTGCTTGTTTGCCAATCATCACAGCTAGAATGAAAGCCTTCCTTTCATTTACCCAATGTGTCTTGACATCAGGAGTCCCCAGATTGCCTTAGTACTTCTAAAGTATTGTTTCTGCTCTAATGTAGGAAATACGACAGCCAATTTCTGACTACAACAGACAGCAATGACCATATAATCTCTTTTAGTGATGTTGGTTGAGGGATAAATACCTGCCCAAGACACTGAGAACAATTCCTCTTTTTTTTCCTTTGACTGGTGTTACAAGACCTTTTAAGTTCACAAAGAAAGCAGACAAAGCTTTGATGTAGCATCCTGTCTGAAAGGCAGAACAGCTCCATTAAAGGGGTTCCCAGAAACAGACTAAGGTCCAAACATCTTTAACTAAGTCATTAATGACTTCCGCTCGGTGACTGGATTAGAGGACAGTCTTTATTATTGATTCCACAATGTCCGTGCATTCACCACACCACTGATTATAAATGTTTGCTAAAACTAAGGGTAGATCATGACATACGCTGCCTTCAGTGTTTCAACTTTGGAGGCAATAATTCTGAAATTTGTTACCTCAATCTATCTACAACTCTCAACTTCATGAAAAAATGGTAAAATCACCATAATTCTACCAGACCATAGAACTATTGTGAGAGAGAGAGACGAGGTGTGGTTTAAGCTGAGGGTCACCACACCTCAGGAGAGGGATGACATCGAGAAGGAGGTAACTTTCATGATGATTTCAGTTACTTCCATTAAGTTCCTTAAAACCTACCTCTTTTACCAAACTTTCTTTCGATATTCCTAATATTGCTTTGTGAACTCAGTGTCCATACGGTTTGATACTCACCCCTGCAAAAAGGCTTGCTATATATTTTTCATGTTAAAAATGCCATATAAATGCAAAGTTGTTGCTATTGAAGTTGTAGACAAAACAAAATGGATGACATCTGTAATTTGCAAAATTTACTTCCATTTAAGTCAGTGGAAACAATGTACAACATGGTTATGACTCATTTTAACATGATCTACACTGTTGTGTTAAGTCAAGACATTCCATTCTGACATTTTCACTTGACGGTAGACTAAAAAAAAATGTAGCACATATTTCAGTTCAAGCCAAACATGAAATGTAAAAACATTCCCGGGAATGGTAGGCATTAGATATTGCACTGTCCCCTTACCCGCGAATTCCACTCTCTCAAAAACAAAATACAACAGCTAAGGTGAAGGACGTTAGTGCCAGAGCATGGAGCATTCCATGTCGGCATCAATCAGTCCTAGATTACCCAGAGGACAAGTTTAATATAACATTAACTTTGCTGCTAGAATAAACTTAAATTGAAAGCAGGTGGCACTTGTATTTCTTGCTGCACATATATTGACCAGGGTATGAGGGACCTAATGTGTGTTACCAATTTCAGCTTAATTAAGGGTACTCTAGTGTTGCTGTGACCATTATCCCACACATAGTAGAAAGGTTCATTATGGTTGTTTTGGATTGCAATCTGTGTTAAAGACATGTAAAGATGATCTGCTGACCTTCAGTAGAGCTTATTTTCCAAAGACATAATATCAGAGAATTTTCAAACTCTGGAAGTGAATTAAGGGGCTACACATGTACGGTTCAAAAAAATGACGACATGGGTACATAGAGTTTGTTAGCTTGGTTGCCTAGATGATGAGAGTGTGTTGTCAAATAAAGCCAACAACTCTGTTCAATTCCTACACTGACTGTGGCAGCTTATGGACACCTCCCTTCTCACCTTACCCACATTGCAGAGCAGTTAGCCTTCAGCTATACATAACCATCTCTCTTGCACATACTCTCTCTCATGTAGTGAGGTATCTTTGTGGAATATGTCTCCTTACTTACCCATTGTTTTGTGTTTGGGTGATAGGTTAGTTCCAATAAAGATACACATAGAAATTCAGATCGAAAGTGGGCCAGTAGGCCCTTTGAGCCTGCTTTGCCAATCAATATGATCCACCTGAGTGAAAAAATGTTTTCTCTCGTCCCTTTAAATCTTCTTTTCCATAACTTATATCTATGGTCTTGATCATTGATCCTCCACCAAGGAGAAAAGTACCTTCTTGTCTAACCTTTCTAAGTCTCTCATAGTTTTATATATCTCAATCATATCCTCCTTCAGTCTCCACTGCTCCAAGGAAAACAACCCAAGTCTATCCAATCTCTGTTCTTAACTGAATCTCTCCAGCCCAGGCAACATCCTGGAAAATCTCCTCAATGCCATTTCCAGTGCAGTTCAGTGGTCCAGAAACAAAACAATATGAATGTTAAAGGAAACAAAAAATGTTAGAATACTGCATGCAAGGAGGCATTTCTAGAGAGAGAAAACCAAATCTAATATTTCACGTTGGTACCTGTTGTCAGTAGCTCAGAAGCCTGGGCCACATCTGATGCATGAGTTCAAAGCCCACCATGATATCCAGGGAATTGAAATTCATTTTGTAAACGTTGAATAAACAGCTCACATCAGGACTGGCAGCAAACAAACAACTGGAATGTCATAAAAACCCTTTTAGTTTGTAGATCTCTCATAGGACCTGTTTTTGCCAGGTCGGGTCTACATGTGACAACAGACGCAAAGCAGAGTGACTGATTCTGAACGACCCTGTGAAATTGCTGAGCAAGCTTGCTTCAGAGAGTGGTAGGGGCATGGAATGCATTGCTGGAGAGGTAGTGGAGTTGGCCTCATCAGGAGCATTTAAGTGGCTATTAGATAGGCATATGGATGATAGTATAAGGTGGGGGTGGAGGTTAAATAGACCTTAGGTTTAGGGTAAAAGTTTGGCACAACATCATGGGCCGAAGGGCCTGTACTGTACTGTTCTATGTTCTATGTTCTATGTAACAAGGTGACTCACCATTTGCTTGTCCAGAGTAATTTGGGTGAATATCCGTCAGTTTAACCAGAGATAGTCACATCCTGCGACTGAATGGGAAAAGTGCTGGAATCCGTTTTCACCTCCTTCTCTGCCACTCAGAGCTGTTATCAACCCACCTCTGTCAAAACAAACATAAAATCTTAAAAATTAGGAGCAGGAGTAGGCTCCACAATTTAAAATGATCATAGCTGATCTCATCTCATCCTCATTTCACTTTCCTGCCCACACTCCATGACCCTTCAACCTGTTACAAGTTAAAAATTTGCCTGTCTCCTCCTTAACTTTATACAATGTCCCAGCATCCACTGAACTCTGGGGTCAACAGATTCATGACCCTTTGAAAGAAGTAATTCCTACTCATCTCTGTTTTAAATCTGCCATCCCTTATTCTAAGACTATAACCTCTCATTCTAGAAGTTGCTGGAAACTCAGCAGGCCTGGCAGCATCTGTGAAGAATGGTTCTGAGGAAGTGTCACTGGACCCGAAATGTTAACTTTGATTTTTTTTCTTCACAGATGCTGCCAGACCTGCTGAGATTTTCTAGCAACTTCTGTTTTTGTTCCTGATTTACAGCATTTGCAGTTCTTTCGGTTTTTACCTCTCATTCTAGATTGCCTGACAAGGGGAAACACCCACTCTATGTCTACTCTGTCGATGTCTCTTAGCATCTGATGTATCTCAATTATATCTCCTCCATCGTTCCAAACTTTAGCGAGTATAGGCCTAAACTGCTTAACCTTTCCTCAGAAAACAAGTTTTTTTTAATCTCTCGAATCAATCTAGTGGAAGTTCTCTGAATTGCCTCCAATGCAGTTACCTTCTTCCTCAAGCAAGGGGACCAAACTGTACGCAACACATGAAATGTGGTCTCATCAATACCTTGTGCAGCTGCAATGAGAATTCCCCACTTTTATACTCAGTTCTTTTTGCAATGAATGCAAAAATTGCATTTGCCATCTTTATTACCTGCTGTGCCTGCAGACTATCTTTCTGTGATTTATGCACAAGGACACCCAGATCCCTCTGTAATGAAGTATTTTTGAAGTTTTTCCCCACTTACATGTTGCCTTCTCATCCTCCTGGTCAAAATGAAAAACTTCTTATCCACAGTAAACTCTATCTGTCAAATCTTGACCTAATCTCTTAGTATCCATTTGTAAATGTCTTATTTTTTCCAATGCAATTTACCTTCCCACCTATTTTAGTGTCATTTGTAAATGTGGCTATTATGCATTCTATCCCTGCATCCCAGTTTTTAATATAGATTGTACATTTAGCTTCTGAACATCTCTTACTTTGACATTTTCTTTCTGAGTACACTTCACTGCAGCAGAATTTGACCACATTTGTTGCATAAATGGTAAGTTGTTGTTGACACGCATGGCCAGCAAGCGAGATTCCCTACTTATGTGCAAACATGGCCCTTCTATATTCTGCCCCATCTGTCTACAGTCTCAGCAGGTCCTGCCTAGAGAAAATGTGAAGTAATTTTCTTTAAAAAAGGAAAGGTGAGAAGCTTTTCAAATCAACAGAGGAACAAGAATAGCAATTAAGCAAAACCATTTTACTTGACTACAGCTGGAGTTCATCAATGGTTGATTAAACAAATAATTGTTTCAGTGCCAGTGAAACATCTCAGGGTGAATTCTGATGAGCTGAGTCCCAAGCGAGTGCCTGGCGTACTCAAACAGATTGCAAGCCAAGTCCCTGCAGCAAACAATTGGAATAGAATATATAAACTCACGAAAGTTACTCAATTTTAAAATTACAATATTTCTGGCTCAAATCCTTTCACAGCCTCATCACTCCCTATGTCCATAAACTCCTTCAACACAACAGTCTGCTGTTACTCCATCCTGGATCTCTTGAATTTTCCCAACTTTCTCCACCTTACTATTAGACATGCCCTCCACCTGTTAAACACAAGTCACTAGTGATCCTTTCCTCACGCTTGCCGTCACTCTAACTCTTGTCTCATTTCTTTCAATATACTGCTTACCTCATTGACTAGGTTCTTGACCACTAGGCTAACATTTCTCTCTTTGACTCTGTATTAATTTAGTTGCTCGATTACACTTGTATGAGACTGTTCAGGGCTTATCGTTACCTTAAAGTCACTATAGTTCCGAGGGCTAAAGGCAGCAAAAGTATGGGGAGAAAGTGGAATGGGGAGCTGAGTTAGATGTTCAGGCATGATCATATTTAAAGGTGGACCTGAATCAAAGGGCCACATGGCCTATTCCTGCTCCTATTTCCTATGTTTCTATGTTTCACTACAAATGCAAGTTTTTATTGCGAGGGCAAGATACAAAATCTCTTTCAGTAGGCTCAGCGATAATTCTGCCTTTCTTGATTTCTGTTTTGTAGCCCTCCCTTTGTGAGGCATACCACACCCAATCACCAAGAACCACCACAGTATATTCTTGATGAAATGGTCGTTGGACCGCTGTGGAAACTCTTGTCTCCAGTTGGTGTGCCAACGCCTGGAACATTCCAGATCTCCAACCATCTTCCAGGGGGCTGTATCACATCAAGAACAGTGACCTTTGTATCGAATCGATAAAGTGGCCAATTACGGCTTCTCGCCCGTTCTAACTGCAAGTTCCTGTTCAGTTGGTTTGGTTCATGCATTACAACCAGATGATGGTCAATAGGGGCTCAGGAAGGGGGCACCTCTCTAGTTTGGGTTTAAAACCTGCCTTACAGCCCTCTCAAATTGCATGTGATGAAAAAGGATACAACTGCAGCTCACGCTGTGAAGGAAGTTGTAGACAACGCCAATAATGATGTTACTCTGGTATCCTCAGAACATCCAAGGAGAGGGACCAGGGAGAAGAATGTAAAGAGAAGGATTTGAGCACTACTTTGGACAGTCGTATTCAGTAACTTATGAAATAGCATTGTACATATTTGGGACTGGTTAGCTCAGTTGGCTGAGAGTCAGTTTGCAATGCAGAGAAATACCAACAGTATGGATTCAATCCTCTAATGAGAGAGTGGGAATGTAGTGACTTTGCTTATACTTTTACTGCAGAGAACGAGAGAGAGCCTGACAATAAGACAAGGTTGAATTAGAGACAGCTGAGACCAAAAATAGGGGGAGCTTTATTAAAATGGAGCAGCTTCCAGAAGTGTTTTTATGGACACCCAATGACCAGAGATAATTCGAAGCAGCAGCAAAGCATATTAGTGGCAGTGTTCACATGACTCCTAATGTAGTAATGTCATCAGGCAACATTGGTGTCTATATGTATTTTAAAGCACTGAAAGGGTGCTTCCATTTTGATACACCATCTATCTTTCTTGTACCTTCCATGGCAGTTCTTTCATTGTTGGAGGACCGTTTATCAGCTATCCAGCTTTGCAGATCCCACTATAGCCAAATTACATAGTGTCTGACCATTGATTGATCAGTCCTTCAAAACCATTGTTGTGTGACTATTTGTGACAGAGTGCCCTGTCGGGCCTGGCAATTAATCCCAAGGCGATGTCCCCGGCCCCAGAATTGAAAATCCAAACAAATATGTCAGTTGAAAGCACAGACGATAGACCATCAGTCCCACTCCCACATGATTCTCATTTGAAAACAGGTTTTCATTACAGATCAAATAGGTTTCAGCTGGTATCCAGATAGATTAACATAACATTGCAACATCAACATAATTATATCTTCACAACACCAACAAGTTTGAGAACTTCAGAGAATATTTTTACCTTAAATACAGTAAAATCCTTAATTTATTCTCCATCACTTCCTTCACTGTGGACATGTGTTGGCTCCAAACTTCATTGCACCCTTCATCCAACCAACAAGTGAGCCTTGAAAGGTGATTAAGAATGACTCCTTTTGACATTAAGGCAGGATTTGACCAAGTGGCATCAAGGAGCCCCAACAACATTGAAGTTAATGGGAATCAAAGAAAAAAGGGCTTCGCTGGTCAGGGCCATACCTAGCGCGAAGGAAGATGGCTGTGATGGATAGAGGCCAATCACCTCAATCCCAAGATATAAGTTGCAGGAGTCCCTCCATGTGGTATCCTAGGCCTAACCATCTTCAGCCTTTGCACCAATGACCTTCCTCCCATCATAAGGACATGTGTGGGAATATTTGCTGATGATTACATTGTGTTCAGTTCCATTTGCACCTCCTCAGATATTGAAGCAGTCCTTGTCCATATGCAACAAGACACATTCGGACCTGGGTTGATTGGTGGCAAGTAACATTGATCCTACACAAGTGTGAGTTAATGACTATCTCAAATAAGAAGGAGTATAATCATCTTCCCATGACAGTCAATGACATTACCATCACTGAAGCCCCATCGTTGACACGAATGGTAACTAAACCAGCCATATATATCCTCTAGCTTCGAGAACAGATCAGAGGCTGGGATTTCTGTTGCAAGTAACTTATTTCCTAACTTTGCAAAGTCTTTGTGGTGTTGGAATTTTAGGTTTAGAAGATACTGTTGAAAGAGACAGATTGCTGCAGAGCATCTTGCAGATGCCACAACTTGCTGCCATTGTGTATCAGTAGTGGAGGGAGTGAATGCTCAAGTTATTGCTGCAGTATCAATCAAGTCAGCTGTTTTTGCACACCGTCTTGAGCTTCATGTTGAAGCTGTACTCACCTAGGCAAGCAGCAAACATTCCATCACAATCTTGACTTGTGCCTTATCAATGATAGAGGGGGTTTCAGGAGTAAGGAGATTAGTTACTCGATGAAGAATTCCTCCACTGACTGCCTCTATGGCCACAGTGGCTGGTCCCTGGTTAGGTTTCTGACACTCAGGATAGTCAGGCATTCAGTTGTAATCCCATTCAAGGCAAACGGGAAGCAATCAGAGTCAAGTTGAGGACGAGGCACAAGGAATACCCTTGATGCCATTGACAATGGCTCTGCTCTTCATCCACTGCCCCATTAACATCAAGAACATTGTTTCCTCAGCATAATTCAACAGCTAATGGGAAATGCCAAACATATACACCAGCTGATTCAACATACTCAAAGAATTAAATAGACTGTGAATTCTTCAGATAGGTAGCCCTGTGATGGCACAGAAAATAAAATAAAACATTACAGGTATGTCTGTGAACTTGGGAAAAACAAGAGAAAGAGTATGGGGCTTGAGGGGGTTGAAGGTGCGAAGTGCTGAAAATCCATAGATCAAAATTGTGTGGAGGGAGTTACTTGAGTGAATGACCTAAGAAATGCTTAGCAGAAAACTACGGAATGATATAAAAGATAATCATTTGCTGTTGTCCATCATTCTTGCCCTTTTCCTGGGTTTATGGATTTTCTTAAAGATTTCCTTTTGGGAATAAGCCAGTCTTCCTGTTCTGCTGTAATGATTGCAGTTTTTAATTAGCTGTAAGTAGAGAGGCTTATTTGAAAAATACGTGCTGTGTAAGCTTCATTTCAGTGCTAACACTCTTAACCTCTGATTAACACATATGTCGTCAGTCACTTAGTACAGAGATTGAATGTTACTGAATAAAAGAGACATCTTGTCATAATTTTTCTTGTTTCTCATTCATCAGGACAAATGCAAGAGTGCCAAATTTCAGTCAAACCACAAGAAACCGAAGAAGGGGGGAGCAGATAGATGGAAACACTGCCATCTGGTGTTTCCCCTCTCAACGATACGCCATGCTGACTTGAAACTATAATCACATCATTCTTTTACTTTTGCTCGATCAAAATCCTGACCTCAGGAAGCCTATAATTCCCCATTTCATTCTCAATGATGAGCCAATCTGAGACAGCTTATCAGCCATTTCTCCTGTGGGTTTTTCAAATTTCATTGCTCAACCATTGTTAGCTAAACTGTGATTTATTGCCTATCCCTAATTGGCCTTGACAATGTAGCGGTGAAAATAGCCTTTTTTGCTGCAGTACTTGGGACGTTCCAAAACATTGGTTTGAGCAGAGGGTCCAAATCCTCAATAGCACTCAACACATGATGCCCAAATAAAAAGGGAAAGGAAACTTCTCGCAGAATTAAAAAGGATCAATGATTTATGTACTTGCTTATCGTTCTGACTTCTTCCAAAAATATTTCTGATTAGAAAACAAAAAGGGGAATGAAAAATGGAGCTTCTGGTTTGAGAAGTTACTCACTCAGAGAAAATTCCTCAAGCCAGCATTCAACCATCTCTAGATATAACTTGATAGAATCGTATCAATCAGAATATTGACCACACATGCATGGGGTGGCCAGTTTGCATTGCAGAGTGATACCAAAAGCATAGGTTCAATTCCTGTTATAGCTGAGGTTACCGTGAAGACCCTGCATTCTCATCCTCACCTCTAACCTAAGGTCTGCTGACCCTCAGGTTAAACACAACACTAGGTTGGGCATAAGATACAATGACAGTGTCCTTACCCCTGAAACAGGTAGGTTTGAGTTCAAGTCTGACCTCCTCCAGAGGTATGTCATATCTACAATTGGACATAGCTGATAGAAAACTCATTTCAGCGTTTCTACCTCTGTGGGGAATAAAAAGCATCTCTTATTAGACACGAATGGCCTAAATTTTCCGTCCACTCCAGCAAGTAGTTCTGCAATATTTAGCTTATACTAGACTATAAGCCACAGTAACCGCCATTGCAAACATTAATCCGGTCTTGATTGTAACTCATTGCCTCTGACAGCTTGTGAATCTACCTCCATGGTCCAATTAGCAAAGCATTTAAATGCAAATTAGGTGATATGCTTCAGCATGTGCAAATGCAAAGTAAGAACTTTAGAATTACACTCTTTCCAGTCGGGCATATGAATTGAAATACTATTGAGAAATAGAGAGCTAATCAATGCAACCAGACATCAAAGCATGGAAGCTTTAAATTTGCAGCCTAATTAAGAGGCACAGTCAGAGCAGTCAAACTCTCAACTCCCTTCTGTTGGAATGGCATCTGTCCTTCAGTCTCACTCCTGTCTGTTAAGAGTGAAATTGCCCCATACTTGTTTCCTTGTGTATTCTAGATTTGGTACTTTTTTAGTTTCTCAAAAGTATACTGTTTGACACCATGGCATTTTGATGTAAGAATTCTATATTGACAGCTTGATATTTACATTCTCTTCACATCACAATAGAACATTTGCTTCCTTCCACATTTCTCATGTGACTGCAACATTTTCATTGTGTATGCTTTCATTTTTAACCCTAATATGCTATGTCTCCCCCCAAGTCTGGGAAAGGTCCAATAACATTTAACCTCAACTGTGATCGAATTATTAACTAATTCTGTCTTCAACCCTTCATAAATGCAGTTCTCTGCCAACTTGTAACGTTATAGAGTCATAGAGTCATAGAATCATACAGCCCTGAAACAGACCCTTCGGTCCAACACATCTATGCTGGCCAAGTTTCCCCAATCTAAGTTAGTCTCAATTGCCTGCATTTGGCCCATATCTATCTAAACCTTTCCTATTCATGTACTATTCCAAATGTCTTTTAAATGTTGTAACGGAACCTGCATCTACCACTTCCTCTGATAGTTCATTCCACATACAAACCACCCTCTGTATGCAAATATTGACCTTGAGGTCCCTTTTAAATCTTTCTCCGCTCACCTTCAAAATATGCCCCCTAGTTTTGAACTCTCCATCTTGTGGGGAAAAGGCCTTTGCTATTCACCTTATCTATGCTCCTTACGATTTTATAAATCTCTGTAAGGTCACCTCTCAACCTCCTATGCTCTCATGAAAAAAGTCCCAGCCTGTCCAAATTTCCCTTTTAACTCAAACCCTCCAGTCCCAGCAACAAATCCTCTCGAATTTAACAATATCCATCCGATAGCAAGGTGATCAGAATTGTACATAATACTCCAAAAGTAGCCTTGCCAATGTCCTGTGCAACCTCAATATGATATGCCAACTCCTATACTCAATGGTCTAAGCAATGAAGGCAATTGTGCTAAATGCCTTCTTAACCACCCTGTCTACCTGTGACGGAAATTTCAAAGTATTATGGACCTGAACCCCTCAGTCTCTCTGTTCTACAACATTACCCAGGGCCCTACTGTTAGTTGTATAATTCTTCCTCTTGTTTGTTTCACCAAAACGCCATACCTCACATTTATCCAAATCAAAATCCATCTGCCACTCTTCCGACCGTTGAACAAATTTATTAAGATCCCTTTGTAATCTAATTAATAAATAAATTAGTAATAAACTAACCCATCCTTATACTTGCTTTTGTTTTTATTTGTTACACGCCCCTCCATTCAGTAATTCAATCCAGACAAATGGTAATATAAGAGTCGAATACCTGCTGTGCCTCTTCATATGACACTATGGGCTCATCAATGCCCTAATTTGTGAATATGCTATTTGCAATTGTTCCCACAGCATCAAGTAAGGCAGTGATCTAGGTCTTTCTCATCCAAGCCTGATGAAGTTCTGTACTTGGTGAGCCTTTGCTTCCAGCTTTCCCATTCCTAAGCCTACTGTTCTCTCTCATTTGCCTGAAATATTCCTGGAAGTAATAGGCTGGCTTTCACAGTTACTTTGAACCCTAGAACTGTTCATGCATCTTCTGCTGTGTCTTTTCCCAATGCTCGTAGCTTAGAGTCTTTATTCACCATTGTCCGGTCTCCTGGGCTGTTTTTCATCTTGCTGCTGCTCACACCATGTTCCTGATGTCTCAGTCAATCTTCATTTTTTTTTCTCTCAGTCATTCTTAACTTTCTTGACTTTCAAGTTTCTCTGCAGGGAGTCTTTGAAACACTTCCTCTGTCTTACTCTTGTTCCAATGCCTTTCTTGAGCTGGTGATGTGATTTGCTTTAGCAGTTGAAATGCAAGCATCCTGTGCATGTGGCTGACCCAGCAGAGACAACAAGGTGCAGAGCTGGATGAACACAGCAGGCCAAGCAGCATCACAGGAGCAGGAAGGCTGACGTTTCGGGCCTAGATGAAGGGTCTAGGCCCGAAACGTC
>NC_063346.1:9507384-9525652 GCF_021869965.1 Rhincodon typus
AGGAAGGCTGACGTTTTGGGCCTAGATGAAGGGTCTAGGCCCGAAACGTCAGCCTTCCTGCTCCTGTGATGCTGCTTGGCCTGCTGTGTTCATCCAGCTCTGCACCTTGTTGTCTCGGATTCTCCAGCATCTGCAGTTCCTACTATCTCTGACCCAGCAGAGTTGTTTTTGAGTGATCATGGCCTCAGTGCTGGTACAATTGAGTGCTTCAAAGACATGCTGATGTTAGTATACCTGATGTCCCAGTTGATGTGGTGAAACAGGCTTGAGGTGAAGTCTGTTCATAGCCCAATTTTTGGAATCATATAGAAGAGTTGGAAGAATGACTGCCTTATGCACAAGGATCCTGATATCAAGATCTTGGATCTTAGTATTCGGAATAGAAAGAGCTAAGAAAGAAGGTAATATGACAGGATAGACTAGATGACAGAATGTACAAAGATGGAATAACATTGGATATTTTTTATTTGTTCATGGGATGTGAGCATTGCTAGCTAGGCCAACATATATTGCCCATCCTTAACTGGCCGGAGTCAATCACACTGCTGTGGGTCTGGAGTCATGCGTAGGCCAGGCCAGGTGAGGATGGCAGTTTCCTTCCCGAAAAGAGATTAGTGAACCAGATGGGTTTTTACAACTATCGACAATGGTTTCATGGTTATCATTCGACTCTTAATTCCAAATTTTTATTGAATGCTAATTCCACTATCTGCTGACAATACAGACAATACCACCAGGTCATTGCTTCCCAATTTTGCATGAATTTAATGGAACCAGTTGGAAATAAATGAGAGAGAAGAAATAAACCAATAGGGATAAGGGGGAAGGAATAGAGTAAGGCAACATAAGAAGGGAATGCAAGGAGATGGGTTAGAACAGGAAAGTGAAGAGAAGGTGAATGTAAAGGGAAGAGAATTCCTTCATGTTTCACTGCCAAAGAAAACTAAGGATAGAACACAATGGGATGAGTAAGGAAGAAAATAAGTTGTGAAGGAAGAGAATTGCAATGAATGGGATGGCATGATGGCTCAGTGGTTAGCACTGCTGCCTCCCAGGACCCTGGTTCAATTCCAGCTTTGGGTGAGTGTCTGTGTGGAGTTTGTACATTTTCCCTGTGTCTGTGTGGGTTTCCTCCTACAGTCCAAAGATGTGCAGATTAGGTGGCTTGGCCATGGGTAATGCAGTGTTACAGGGATAAGGGTAGGAGGGTGTGTCTGAGTGTGATATTCTCCAGGGAGTTGGTGTGGACGTGTTGGGCTGAATGGCCTGTTTCCACACTGTAGGGATTCTATGATCTATAATTTAAACCTTTAGTAGTCAAGCCTGCTCGGGTCAATTATCAAAAGTTGAGAATTGGAATTTTGAAGATTCTGGCCAGTTGTCTGAAGTGATATGTAGATGTTTGACTAGTCTTTGCGTAACAACAGCCTGATATGTCTTATGTTTTTCTGCATTTATTTGATTATATCAATCATTCAAAATTACAACAGAGTTAATTTTCTTGCTGAGAAGAAAACTACATTAGTGTTGAGTTGGGAGAATGACGTATAGTTTTCTCCACCATCTGAATGATCAATTTTGCAAACAGCACTTCTCTTTGCGAGTGGCATGTTATCCATAATGCTTAAGTAGTTTGCAAAACTGCATTTATGGCATTGCAGGCATAAATAATTAAAGGTTGCGACACATTTTCTCAAATTACGAAATGCTGGCAGTTTGACCCATACTCATTTTTAACAGCATGTGCATTAGTTTTGCAAAATGGGCTGTGACTTTTGAATTAACTTGGTAAGGTGACAATTAGTGGAACGCAAAGGGTCAGTCCCAAACCCACTAAAATATCAGACTGTCAGATGAACCATCGAGAAAAGATAAAGTACTTCATGTTGATAAAGTGTGACTCAAAGGTGTTTAAAAGGTCATGAAGAACAGAAATGTAATAGGATTAAAATATAACAAGTCCTGAAATCAAATCCACAAACTGGCAATTCATAAGTGCACAATGGATAATTTACTGGCCTGGTTTATTTTAATCAAATTTATCGACATATTAAATGACAGTAGGCTGGAGAAATAAATAACTCATCTTTCCATAAATTATGAGGAATTTTGAACAAGTAAATAAGGAGGAATTGTTTCCATTCGCAGCTGATTTGGTAACCAAGGGAAACAAATGTCTAAAGATCCAATGAGAAGTAGGCAATTATAATCTGAATACACTGCTGAGAGGGTGGCGGAAGCAGACACAATTGTCACTTTAAACATAGAAAAACAAAGAAAGAGAGATTAATTGGCTAGATCTTCTAAGAATCAGTGCAGCCACAATGGGCTGAATTTCTAATTTCTCTGCCATATTCTATAGAGGATATGATGAGTTGTTGGGTCACACGGGCATGAGATCCAACAAAAATGTGACAGTGTTGTTTAGGGATTATTTACCATTTCCAGTCTTAAAACATATGTCCCTTCACAAGGTCTGTGAATATCTTAACATTACACCTTTCAAAAAAGTGGATTGGTCGAGGAGTAATCAGGTAGGAACAGGTTAGGTGGGTTGGCCATGGGAAATGCAGTGTTACAGGGATAAGGGTAGCAGGGTGAGCCTGAGTGTGATGCTCTCTGGAGAGTTGGTGTGGACAGGCTGGGCTGAATGGCCTGTTTCCACACTATAGGGAACTTAGAGCTCAGAAGGAGGCCACTTATTTGATGGTGCCTGTGCTGGCTCTTTGAAAGATCAGTCATCCAAGGCCGACAAACCCACCTTGTGTCGATAATTCTTCAAGAACTTCATGCTTGAGTATCAATGCAACTAGCACTTCAAGTTATCAATAAAATCAGCTTTCATCTCCTTTACAGGTGAAAATTCCAAATCTCAAGAAAGCTCTGAGTTAAACAAACCTCTCTTCATTTTCCTTCGGAGACCTTTTCATATTTTGCTCCCCCATCATTGCTTTCTCTCTAATTCCATGGGTTACCGTCTGCTCCGTAAAAGCAACATGCATTATTCAAACATGGCTGTTAGCTTCATTGTGCTATTAGCTTCATTGTATTTTCAGCGTCAGCTGGCAGAACAGGGAAGGTACTTTCTGGGTCGGATACTAGTGAGGGTCAGGGACTGGACTCAGGAAATAGAAAGCTGAAATATGACATGGAGTGTAAAGACAGGCAATGGCCTGGTGGCATCATCACTAGACTATTAATCCAGAGAACCAGGTGATGTTTTTGGGGAAATAGCAGGAACTGCAGATGCTGGAGAATCTGAGATAACAAGGTGTAGGGCTGGATGAACACAGCAGGCCAAGCAGCATCAGAGGAGCAGGGAGGCTGACGTTTTGGGCCTAGACACTTCTTCAAAAATTTCTGAAGAAGGGTCTAGGCCCGAAACGTCAGCCTTCCTGCTCCTCTGATGATGTTTTGGGGGATATGAGTTTGAATCCTGTTCACAGCAGATGGTGGAATTTTAATTCAATATAAAAAATTTAGAATTAAGAGTCTAGTGGGAAATCCCATCTGGTCCATTAATGCCTTTTAGGGGAGGAAACTGTTGTCCTTACCTGGTCTGGCTTACATGTGACTCCAGAATCCCTCTAAGCAATTAGGAATGGACAGTAAATGTTGGCCTAGCCAGAAATGCCCACACCCCATGAATAAATCCTAAAAAAAATAGTGTATGTCTTTGGTGAACTGAACCAGCAGACCCCCCCTTGGGTTGGTGTGTTGTGGATACACACCATATTTGATCATGCACAGACTACTGTAATATTTGACAACAAACACTCAAGTTGTCTTGAAACCCCTGTGAAAGCAGACCAAGGCTCCACTCTGCAGGAACTAAGTGGTTATCAGTACGTTACAACCTAACAAACACACACACATGGCATTTCCTACTCCAGTTTCAGTATCCATGTAACTGAGGATTCATCTTCAATTCCAAGAAATTGCCTTCAAAGAACAACTGAAAAAGATTGCACTTAAGGCAAGTTCATCATCTCCTACAGGAGGGAATTTGCAGTGCAAATGAGTTAAGAATCCCATTACAATATAGGTAGCTCTGAAGACCAAGAACAAGGTAGATTTATTTTACCTTTTCAGCATTTTTTTTATTTTTGATGGAAGATTTCCAGCATCTAGCATATTTTGCTTTTGTGGTGACCTAATAGAGGTTTATAAAATCATGAGGGGCAAGGATAAGGTGAATAGCAAGGGTCTTTTCCCCAAGGTAGGTGAATTCAAACTTAGAGGACATATTTTTAAGGAGAGAAGACAAAGTTCTAAAAAGGAAATGAGGAGCAACGTTTTTACACAGAAAGTGGTTTCTGTGTGGAATGAACTGCCAGAGGAAATGGTAGATGCAGGTACAGTTACAACATTTAAAAGACATTTGGATAAGTAAATGAATAGGAAGGATTTGTAGGGGTATGGGGCAAATGTAGGCAAGTGGGACTAGTTTAATTTGGGAACATAAGTCGATTTGGACGAGTTGGACTGAAGGGTCCGTTTCCATGCTATATGACTCCTTGACTCTATTAAGAAAGGCAAAAGGCAATTTGGCATGTATAAAGCTACTATGTCCATGGATAAATTTGTTCTACACTGTGATCTCCATTCATTCTCGACTATTGCTGGAAAAAGTGTGCAGTGTCAAACCTTTTCATTATAAACTGAGGTTTGTAGCATGGGCTGTTTGAGTATGGTCAGTACTCTAGCTATTGTGAACAGACAGAGGGACGTGTTATCCGATATGATCTACCTGGCTCTGAAATTCATAGACTACATTCCTTGTTTGAATGGTAGCTCGCCTTTTTGGCATGACAGCAATATTCTGTTATTGGAAAATACTGCCTGTGTAACTACTGCACAGTAGCAGCATGAAACAGCCAGCTTTACCTTTTGCTCAAATTTTCTCCTCAGGGCATAATGTACATCATAAGATGTGATTCTATGATTGGACAGCTCTTACTGAATAATCTCTAATGTGTTACGAATGACACTAAAAACACATTTAAAATTATCAGCCAGGCCTGCAGTGTGACTCCTTTACACTTATTTTCTGAAGCAGAAACCTTCCACCTACAGGCAGAAATAAACATGTCCAAGCATTGCACTTTCTTTGTATTGAACAAAACCATGGGGTCAATAGTTCCCTAATGGACTGTCCATGGCAATAGCTAAGTCAATTTGCCAAACAATGAACATTCTTTTCTCATGTAGTATAAATTGTTGCTCCCTTTGAAATTTGGCATTTTCGTGTCTGCCTTAATGAAAGCAAAGTGAAACACTTAGAACATAGAACATAGAACATTACAGCGCAGTACAGGCCCTTCGGCCCTCGATGTTGCGCCGACCTGTGAAACCAATCTGAAGCCCATCTAACCTATACTATTCCCTTATCATCCATATTTTTATCCAACGACCATTTAAATACCCTTAAAGTTGGCGAGTCTACTACTGTTGCAGGCAGGGCATTCCACGCCCTTACTACTTTAACAGCAATTCTTTTTTTCCAGCAATACTCAATTGATCACTCAATCTGTTTAAAAGTCCCATCTTAATCCCTGTATCCTTTTCCCCATCAGGTCCCTGCCTGATCTCTCAGTGGCTCGTAGCAGATCCCGGCCTGGTGTCTCAGCAGCTCATGGGAGTGTCTCGGCTCGGCATATAAGCGCACCCTGCCCAGGCATGTTTCTGAGGCACCAGAGGTGATCAGAGAGGCAGCAGTTCCAGTAGCAGCGACAGTTTCTGCAGCAGCAGCTTTGAGAACAGACAACAAAGCGACATAAGTGGAGGACTCATCAAAGCCTGTTGGACTTTTAATTTATTCCTTTATTTTCTTAGTTTAAACTGCAACTAATCTAAACTATTATCTATTTCCATATTTTTCTACTTTTCTATGAAGTGTTGCTTAACTTTTTAACCTTTATTTCTCTTACTACTCTGTAGCTAAGTTTTTTTTGCACATAGGTAACTTGGTACCGAAGATACATGATACACTTTTCACCATATTCCTGTACTTCTTTACTTGAGTACATGTGACAATAAAATCTAAAATCTAAATCTAAAATCTAAATTTAAATTCAAATCAAAAAATTCCATGGAAGTCTATTGAGCCTATATTGATTTATCAGGTCCGATAGCCTAGAAGCCCAGTAGTCATTCTTTTCCATGAATTCTTCTGGTGATACTTATAATCTTTAAGCTCAGTTTTAATTAGATATTGACTTGGCTTTCCTTTTCCAAAGATCAGTCGATCTCCTTTTGTGTTTCACATAGTGAGTCAAGACCTAATGTAATCGCCATGTGAAACAGTGATAGGCACAGGAGATAATTGCAATAGAATGTGCCATCATAACTTCAGTTTCCACTTTAAACATACTGAATTTGTCCTGATTTTGAAATGATCATGATAAATGAGTGGTTGCTCTGACCTTTCCCAACTACCAAAAAAAAGGATGTGGTAATCAGGTGCCTTCAAATTTGAATGAGTGTATTTTTAATTGAAAATTGAAATAATGCCAGATGAAGAAATATATGTCGTTCGTCTGTCCTGCTCTCTCTTCCTCAGACCCTATCCCTCTCAGTCTTTCTCTCTCTCCCTTTCTTTCATGTGCATATAACCTACTCTGATCCCAGTCTTAAACACAAAGAAATAGGAGGAGTGGTACATGTGATGATGCCATGATTGTAAGAGGTGTATTTTTTTTTCTATTTCTTTTAAAAAGAGGTTTTAAGACAAAGGTACTGACCAGTCTACCAGAGCTACTCGAGTAAACAGCTTGTGAGGCCTTACTTTTTCTCAAAGTTGGGAACAATAGAAGCAGCCTGGATGGGTGTGTCCAGTTCTCACAGACCAGGATTTTCTCATTTTCAGTTCTTAGCTTTAAACAATTACTGTTGTGGGCTTGAAGAAGTAGAGGCTATCTTTTTCATCTTTCAGTTACAGCTTCTCTCTGCTGCTGGGTTACCTGTGAGACAAATCTATTTTTTTCTGAATTTGCCCTTTTGCTGAAGGATGTGTTTATGGGATGTTACTATATTGGAACAGTTAATTCGTAATAGTTACTGTATCTATTATTCTGTTATGTTTTCCAATAGAGTTAAGTTATTCTAAATTCTTCTTTCTTGCATTGTATTTTAACTATAGTGTTTAAATAAATTGTATTTTGCTTAACGTCGAGTAGTTTAACCAATCAATTTTTATCTGGAACACACACGTTACATTTGTTTTTAAAATCAGAAAAAGTTAGGGTCCTTTTGGCTACCTTTTTAAAATATTTTGAGGGGGTCTGGTCTGGTCCATAACATGCACCATTTGACCCATCAAGTTGACTCCACCATTCTCTGTGATCATAAGTTAATCTTTGGTCACAACTTCACTTTTCCAGCTGCTTCCCATATCCTTCAAAAGTCTCTGTCTCTTTCTTAGCCTTAAATATATGGAACATTCACAACCCAGTGGAGTGCAGAATCCCAATGATGCACAGATCCTTGAATTAAGAAACCTGGCCTTATCACAGACGCTGCAATCCCCTTCATTTGTCAAGTTTAAAGAACTGAAACATAGCCTACAAGAGGTGTGTGATCAAGGTTATTTTTCTTCCTGTCTCTCTTTCATTGACACATACACAGAAGTCCTCTGTTTAAAAAAAGATACTTTAGAAATGTTATTTCAGTAAAGCTTTTGAAATGTGTCTCCTTGCTTTTCTTCAAACAGTTCTGGGAAAAAAAAACATTTGAGCTGAAAATGTTAGGAGCTGAAGGAATTAATCTTGCTGACTGAATGCAATTGAGCCCTCCTGGGAAGACAACACAATCCAAAAAGCTAAGTCCTGGCAAGAAACAAATTCAACTCAGAACTTCAACTCCGACAAAAGAGAGATCAACCCCACTTTTGGAGACAGAGGTTGTTAAATAACTCCACAGAGGCCAGTATTCTGTGACTAAGTCACCTTTTCTTCATATGTGCACAGTACTTGGCACCGTTCTGGTTTCCTCAGAGACAGCTCTCAGATGAAACAGAACACTGGACACTCCCATTTATATCTGTCAGCTGGGGTTCCCTGTGGACCAGATTAACAGCCTCAATCATGGAACTCATATTCTATGAGGTCCACCTGGCTGACCTCGTAACAATCACTACATCCATTCCCCTCTAAGCCTGGGGACATACGCCTGTTTTTTTTTGTAGCCTCTCCTGGGGCGTTTTCACACCTGGTCCAGTTTCTCTGACTCAGCCTTGCTCGTGGGCGGCATGTACTGGACTGTAGCCTGCCTCTTGCGCTTGGAATATCTCAGAAGAAACTCACCCTCTTCTCCAGGCGGTAAAGGTGTTGAGGCTGCGATATCTGCCACGTCCATCTCAGACTCCAATGTTTCTGCGATGCTTGTCAAGGAGGCTTTGGCAGGAATGGACCTAGAAATGATCATTATCACTAAAAAGGTAGTGTTGGGCTGGCTAATGGGACTCCTGGCCATGATGAAATGCATCCCAGGTTACTAAATGAGATGGCAGGGGAAATAATAAATGCGCTCATGGTAATTTACCAAAATTCGCTTGTCTCTGGGCCAGTTCCACCATATTGGACAATAGAAAATGTGAAACCACTGTTTATAAACGGAGGTAGACAAAAGACAGGTAGCTATAGGCCCTTTAACTGAACCTCTGTCATGGGGAAAATGCTTGAATCTATCATTAAGGAAGGAATAGCGAGACATCTGGACAGAAATTGACCCATTGGGCAAATGCAGTATGGGTTCATGAAAGCAGGTCATGTTTAACTAATTTACTGGAATTATTTGAGGACATTATGAGCACGGTGGACAACGGGGAGCCGGTGGATGTGGTGTATCTGGATTTCCAGAAGACATTCGATACAAAAGGTCGCTGCATAAGATAAAGATGCACAGGGTTACGGGCATTGTATTAGCACAGATAGAGGATTGGTTTACTAACAGGGAGCAAAGTGTGGGGATAAATGGATGTTTTTTCTGGTTGACGATCAGTGACTAATGGTGTGCCTCTGAGATCAGTGTTGGGACAGCAATTGTTTACAATTTACATAGATGATTTGGAGTTAGGGACCGCGTGTAATATGTCAAAGTTTGCAGATGACACTAAAATGAGTGAGACAGCAAAGTGTACAGAGGACACTGTAAGCCTGCAGAGGGATATAGAAAGGTTAAGTGAGTGGGCAAGGGTTTGGCAGATGGAGTACATTTCTGGTAAATGTGAGGTCATCCATTTTGGTAGGAATAACTGAAAAATGAGCTATTACTTAAATAGTAAAAAATTGCAGCACGCTGCTGTGCAGAGCGGCCTGAGTGTCCTTGTGCTTGAATCACAAAAAGTTGGTTTGCAGGCGCAGCAGGTAATTATGAAGGCAAGTGGAATATTGTCCTTCATTGCTAAAGGCTGGAATGTAAAGCAGGGAGATTATGCTACATCTGTATAGGATGCTGGTGAGGCCACACATCTGGTATAATGTGTACAGTTTTATTCTCCTTACTTGAGAAAGGATGTACTGACATTGAAGACGATACAGAAGAGGTTGACTAGTCTGGGACTATACTCGTTGGAATTTAGAACAATGAGGAGTCGGGGGGATCTTATAGAAACATATACAATTATGAAGAGAATAGATAAGATAGAAGCAGGGAGGTTATTTCCACTGGCAGGTGAAGCTAGAACAAGGGGGCATGGCTTCAAAATAAGCACAGCAGATTTAGGACTGAATTGAGGAAGAACTTTTTCATCAAAAGAGTTGTGAATCTGTGGAATTCCCTGCCCAGTGAAGCAATTGAGGCTACCTGGTTGAATGTTTTTGAGACAAAGATAGATAGATTTTTGAACAGTGAAGGAATTACAGATTATGGTGAGTGGGTGTGTAAGTGGAGCTGAGTCCACGAAAAGATCAGCCATGATGTTATTGAATGGGGGAGCAGGCTCGAGGGGCGGCCAACACCTGCTCCTAGTTCTTATGTTCTTATGTAGATGGAGGGGGAGAACCCACACGTTCTGTTAGCCTTTCTGGCTGTTCCAAGGGTCCGGGTATATTTTGCTTCTGCCCTGTTTGTGAGTTTGCAGCTTTCATGTGGTCCATGTGATTGTTCTGGGCAGTCTGACCTACCCAAGCTTTGTACGTCACAGGACCTGACCTCACATTGACCGTGACTGTCATCCATGCAAGGCCATTTCCATGGTTTCGGCACCAAACATTGTCCCCTGAAGTAAGCTCTCTCTCTCACTCAGAGGAGTTTTGTCCAGCATTGGTGTTCCTGATGCCATTTCACTATCCACCCCTGTAGGTCCGGGAAGATTAAATTTAACCAGGCGCGGAGCCTTCTCCCCATTAGCAACTCTGCTGGTGCTATCCCTGTCAGTGCATGAGGGGTGGTCCTACAGTCAAATAGGAACTAGGACAGTTTGTTATCAAGTGAAGCTGAAGGCTGTTTCTTTAAGCCTGCTTTCACAATTTGGACTGCTCTTTCTGCCAGACCATTGGACGATGGAGTTTCCTTATATACTGAATGCTGTTTATCTTTAGGAAATACTTGAATTCCCTGCTGGTAAATGATGGTCCATTGTCTGTGACCAACAATTCCCAGAGCCATTGTATTGCAAAAGATGGTTGCAGCTTTTCTATCATTGTCCCCTTGTTCGACAAATGAACTTGTGCATGTTCAACCACTTTGAGTGGGTGTCCACAATGACTAAGAACAATGAGCACTCTACATCAGCAAAAGTCTGGAAAGCATACACTATTTGGCATCTTCACTGGGCCCTCTGTAAGCCAACACTACCCCAATAACTTATGGGGAGGCATCATATGTCAACCACAGATCTCTCACTTGGGATCACAGTGTGCCAACACTTTAGACGATGATAGCTGCTTCTTCGCTTCTGCAAAGGCTATACCTTAGTTCCGAGTCAATTTCCAATGCTGACCTTTTCTAAATAGCAGATGTAAGGGTGCCAGAATGGAGATCAGGTTATGTATGAACTTTCTGTAATAATTCACCAATCCAAGGAAAGACTTAAGCTTTAGTTCAAATATGGGAGCCGGTACACATTCGATCATTGAAACCGTACAGTGTGGAAACAGGCCATTCAGTCCAACAAGTCTACACGAACCCTCCAACAAAAGAGAAAGCATTTGGCTTTTTTTTGGTTCTCTTGACTCAGTGCAAAGCCAGACTGATGTCCTGTTTTGACAGTGTTCTGCTCAGTTGGATTTTTTTCCCCTTCATTATCCATTGACATTGAACTCAGTAGATGTGCCCTGGCAGTTTGCCAGGCTGATAGAGCAAGCTGTGCAGAGCGGTACAATTATCACAAGTTAAAATTGGTCAATGATCATCATGTTATGTTGTGTTACTCAATCTGTAGCAGCAACCTGTATCTGTCAAACCTTTCTCCTTCTGTTATCTGCTGGAAGGCAGTTCCTTAGTGACTATTCAGCAAAGCAAAACAATATGATGTGACATGTTAACGTTGATAGGGCAAGGCCCCCAAGGCTACCTCAGCCAGAACATGGATCAAACCAACCTGATCTTGGTTGTAATCTAATCTATACATTTCACATTTCACCAACTGAGTTAACTGTCCCCAACTCCCCTGCACTTTCGGTACTGTAAACTATGCCAAAGTGCTTCATAACAGCCTCAACAACCAATATTTGCCATTGAGCCACATCAGGAGAAGATAATGACTGGTGGTTACAAGTTTAATCAAAAGTGATGGGTTCCAAAGTGTGTTTCTACATGAGGAATTTGATTTAATTTGATTTGATTTATTATTGTCACATGTGCCAAAATACAATGAAGAGTTTGTTTTACTTGCAATACAGGCAGATCATACCATACAAAGATCATAAGGTGATTGAACAGAGGGAGGAATACAATGTTGCAGCTGCAAGCAAGGTGCTAAGAGCAAAGTCAGTTCTAGATTTAAAATTTGACAGGTCCATTCGGAAGTCTAATAACAGCGAGGAAGAAGCTATTCTTGAATCTGTTGATATGTGTGTTTAAAATTTTGTATCTTCTGCCCAACGGAAGATGCTGGAAGAGATTATAACTGGAGTGGGAGGTGTCTTTAATGATGTTGGCTGCCTTTCCAAGGCAGCAAGATGTACAGATGGAGTTAACTGATGTATAGAACGACAGAGAGTTGGAGATGTTTAGGGAGGAGATCTCAGAGCTTATTTCTCATAGACGTGGCCACCAACAGTGTGACAACTGCAATCAGGAAACACTCAGGCGGCAAGAATTTAAGAGCACCGAGAAGTCAGAGGGCTATGGGAGGTGGAGAAGGATTAATTAAAATCAGTAAGTAATAAATTGACATCTTATAAAGAAAGAATATTTATTTGAACTTAAAAACCACGATGATTTGCAAAATAGCTGCCCAGGCTACCAATAAATGCAATTAGACTTTATGGCGTCAAAGAAATTTAAATAAAACATTACCAATGAATTGCATGATATATTATTTATCGCATAAATTGGCTGTTTATGAAACTGAATTGGTGTGAGTGCACTGTATTTTTACTACTTGAATCTTGTTTTCACTGGAGTGAGATATTTGTGAAACATTAGCATAGCTGGTTAGCTCTGGAATCACAAGATACTGCAGCAAGAAGACAGTCTCTAATTGGTTTTGCTAACACTGATAAGGATATCTAGCTTCTCAGTATGACAGATGCCACCCTGGAGGTACTGCATTTTGCTTTTCATCACCTGAGTCGGAAACCAGGCTTCATACTCCTCAGTCATAACTAAATTATAACGACACTATCTGAACTCTTTTCAAAGTCTTGTTACATCAAGGTAACTAATACATTAAGCATCAAGGCTAGGGTAAGCACGGGAAACTGAATACAGTCTGATTATTGCAAAAGACTGCAACTAGTCCAAAGAAGTAGATTAGGTGGCTTTATGTGGAACTATAATGTATTCAAATGTTTCAGAAGAAACTGGGAAAATAAAAGTAACCCTCCATTTGCATCTCAAAATCCATTCTTTACTCATCATTTATAATTGGGATGTGACTACCCCCAACATTTAACTTACACAGGGCTGAGACACCAACAGTTGAGTTATTTGCTAGGCCTTTTAAAGTGTTGGTCACATAACTGTGAGTCTGGAGCCAAAGGTAGGCCAGACCGGGAAAAGATGGCAGACTAACTCCCCCTACTCTCCTTCCTCACTGCCCGCTCAACCCAAGGACATCAGTGAACCAGGTGGGATCTTTATGACAATTTGCTGATTTAGAGCCTATTTGAGATCAGAATTGATTCCAGTCTTATCAGTGAATCGAACTTACTAGCTGTTGTGAGACCTGAACCCATGGATTGGATTGCGTCGGTGTCGTACTGCTCATAGCCTCCACACTCAGAAAAAAACGGTCAAGTTGGAAAAAAAACTCTGTAGCGGTAACATGCTAACCCTCACCAAGGAGAAGGTGCCAGGCTGTTAGGGCAGGGACAGATCAGGCACCCAAGGGAGAGAGTGAGCTTCGGACGTCGGACAATTGGATGGGTGTGTCCTTGCAGGGACTTGCACCTCAATGCACACCTTTACATTTATAGAGCATCTTTGACCCACTGTACTGCACAGGATCCTTGTTTCACAAAATTTGACACTGAGCCATTTTAAAGGTGTCAGGCAAGGGTCCAAAAGAAAGAAAGCAGAAGATTTTAAGGATAGTCTTAAAGGGGATTTGTTTGTGATATACATAAATGATCTGGAGGAAGGTATAGATGGTCTGATTAGCAAGTTTGCAGATGACACTAAGATTGGTGGAGTAGCAGATAGTGAAAGGGACTGTCGGCGAATGCACCAGAATATAGATAGATTGGAGAGTTGGGCGGAGAAATGGCAGATAGAGTTCAATCGAGGCAAATGCGAGGTGATGCATTTTGGAAGATCCAATTCAAGAGCGAACTATATGGTAAATGGAAAAGCCCTGGGGAAAATTGATGCACCGAGAGATCTGGTGTTCAGGTCCATTGTACCCTGAAGGTGTCAACGCAGGTTGATAGAGTGGTCAAGAAGACTTACGGCATGCTTTCATTCATCGGACGGGGTATTGAGTACAAGAGTTGGCAGGTCATGTTGCAGTTGTATAGGACTTTGGTTTGACCACATTTGGAATACTGCGTACAGTTCTGGTCGCCACATTACCAAAAGGATGCGGATGGTTTGGAGAGGGTGCAGAGGAGGTTCACCAGGATGTTGCCTGGTGTGGAGGGCGCTAACTATGAAGAGAGGTTGAGTAGATTAGGATTATTTACATTAGAAAGACGGAGGTTGAGGGGGGACCTGATTGAGGTCTACAAAATCATGAGAGGTATAGACAGGGTGGATAGCAAGAAGCTTTTTCCCAGAGTGGGGGACTCAATTACTAGGGGTCACGATTTCAAGGTGAGAGGGGAAAAGTTTAAGGGAGATATGCGTGGAAAGTTCTTTACACAGAGGGTGGTGGGTGCCTGGAATGCGTTGCCAGCGGAGGTGGTAGAGGCGGGCATGATAGCGTCATTTAAGATGTATCTAGACAGATACATGAATGGGCAGGGAGCAGAGGGATGCAGATCCTTGGAAAATAGGCGACAGGTTTAGATAGAGGATCTGGATCGGTGCAGGCTTGGAGGGCCAAAGGGCCTGTTCCTGTGCTGTAATTTTCTTTGTTCTTTGTTCTTGTTCTTTGGGATTGATTGATTTATTATTGTCACATGAACCGAGATACAATGAGAAGTGTTGTTTTGCGTGCTATACAGGCAGATGGTACCATACAAAGTGCATCAGGGTGGCAGAACAGAGTGCAGAATACAGTGTTAGTGGGAGAGATATACATTAGGAGAGATAGGAGGAGAGACAGATGTACTTGCAAAGGGAGTTGCAGAGCTTAGGGCCTAACTAACTGAGGTAAGACTGCCAGAATTTGAGGGCAGAAAATCATAGATGTGTAAGATGCCAGAATTGGAGGAGTGCATAAAGCTGATCGAGATTAAAGACATGCAGAGAGAACAGTGGAGAGGCCATGAAATAACTTGAAAACAAGCATGAGAATTTTAAATCAAGTCTATACTAGACTGGTAGCCATCAAAACTCAGCAAACTCATGATCAAGATTTGGTGCAATTTAGGATGGGGGCAACAGTGTTTTGGATGGGCTTATGAGAATGGTGTCTGGATGCAATAGATTAAAATTTTGGCGTCTAGGCAATATAAGGCTTCTACTTAGTTCCCCATCGCAATTAATCCTGAAGCAATTGCAGCTTGGTGGTCATAGCCCAAATCCTAGTCCATCATATGTGTTATCATAATTCAGTTTCACCAAAGCAGTTGTAATAAACCCTTTTGTGTCTGAGAAGCAAAGATTAAGGCATGCTGATCCTACACCAGAAGGACAAAGGATCTGTAGTGAATCTCTTTGTAGACTGCATGTAATTAGGTTTTCCTCATGTCCAAGCATTTCATAGCCACTGGCACAGAGTCAGTGGTGACAGGGCCCACAGTACGACAGCAAAAGGATAAAGAAATAAATGAAAGCAGGGGTCAAATGAACAGTGTTCACCGAAGAAGCCTGGTGTAACTGTTTTAGAGGTCATTTTACATTATTGAATTCATCTTTTTTTGTGTAAAAATAGTTTATTACAGCAGCAGAAAATGATTATATCGTTCACTGATTGCCTGTCAATTGCCGCTGACAAATTTATTCGACCAGAATCCAGGGTCACCAATTGATTTACCAGTTCCGCAGCACTTTTAAGCTGAAAAATAATCAGGGAAAATGGAATAGGTGGGGTTGGGAGGAATAAATAAATGAAATTGAAGTTAAACGTGGAGAAGACGAAGACTGTGGGCAAGAAAATGCACAAAATCTGGACAAGGATTAAGAATTAAGAATTGGAAGTAATTTTAAAGCATTTATGGATTTGTTGGGTTGACTTTTATTGAGGAGGGAAATTTTATCTGAAGGCAGGACCGAAATCAGACAGTTCACCCTCCAAACGTAGCTGCGCATCCAATTTACATAGGTAAAAGCTCTATTAAGAACCATTTTACTATTCTGTCTGTAATATAATGGAATTTAAATCCATTGATGATGATGATTTAAAAGATGAATTTACTCTGACATCAGCAGAGCAGAGAGAAATGTGATTGAGAGTTTAATAGAAGCAGAAGACAAACACAGTATTCGAGGACTATATTATATTGTAATTCAGAGTTTATAAAATATAATGAGAGTGGGAGAGAATTACTCTAGGTTAAAGGTAACACTGTGGCTTGTGGTTTTCACTACTGCCTCACAGCACCAGGGACGCAGGTTTGTCTCCAACTTCAGGCAACTGACTGTGTGGAGTTTGCACATTCCCTCCCATGCCAATGTGGGTTTCCTCTATGTGCTCCGGTTTCCTCCCACAGTCAATAGATGTGCAGGTTCGGTAGACTGACCACGCTAAATTGCCTGTAGCATCCAAGGATGAGCGGGTTAGGTGGATCTGCCATGGGAAATGAAGGAGATATGGTAGGAGTGTGGGTCTGGGTGGGATGCTCTTCGGAAGCTCAGTGTGAACTCAGTGGGCCGATTGTCCTGCTTCCACACTGTAGGGATTCTAAGCTGAAAATGCGAGGGACTCAGAGCAGTAGCTATTTTACGAGAAGAGCAGCCTCTAACAGTGCAGCACAGACATTGAGCACCCAAAAGATCCCAACGAATATATAATCCATGAAGAGACAACCACCAAACCACAGAAAATTCACAGAAGTGAATGCACAGGGCAGAAGGAGGCCATTTGGCCCATTGCACTAGTACTGGCTCATCAAATGAAAACTGTTACCTAGTGCCAGTCTCATCCTTCTTCACCATTTCCCTTGCCCATCATTTTATCCAAATAATCATCCAGTGCCCTCTTGAACGACCCCATTGAACCTATCTCCACCATATTTCCAGGCAGTGCACTCCAACCTTTTGTTGTGTGAAAGGGGTTTTTTTTCTTTCAAATCACATAGGCTTACTACACAAATCTCTTTAAAACTATGCCCTCACATTCTTGTGGGTTATAGCTGGAACAGCTACTCCCTATCTATTGTACTCAGTCTGCTCAAGATTTTATGAAGCTCCCTCAGACTTCTTCTCTCCAAGGAGAACAGTCCCAACCTCTTCAACCTGTCCTCATAACTCATCCCCAGAACTTTTCTCCAATGGTCCTATAGTGTGGCACCTAGAACCAAACACAATGCTCCAGCTAAGATCTAGCAAGTGTCTTATACAAGTGTCTCCTTGCTGTTGTACTCTATGCCCCTATTAATAAAGCTGAGGATACTGTACACCTTACAAATTCTGTCAACCTGCCCTGCCACCCTCGATGATCTGCATAAATGCACCCACGTCCCATGGCTCCTGCACCTCTTTAGAATGATACCCTCTGTTTATTATTGCCCTTCAATGCTTTCCCTTCCAGGTGGGCTTGAGTGTACGGTAGATGCACCATCTCTCGATATAGCTGCTGCACTCTGTGAAGACACATGGTTACCACAGAGCTCTCTCAAAGTTGGAATTTTGGCAGTAGCAGGTAGATCCCTCACCTGCCAACTAAGTGAAAGTGACCTCTTGATGCCAGTCCTGCAGGGTTTAAAAGAATGTGATGGCCGTGGGTAGGTGGAGAAAGCAGCACCCGTCCCACTACCCGATTTTCCGAGCGAGCTTTCCCTGCAGCACTTGGACCTCCATTTTTAAGATCTAACTTCCTTAGCATTCACTTTCCTACCTTGCAAAATTCTCCAAACAAGTGAGACTTTGAGAATTGTCAACATGGAACCTAGAATGGGTACCCGGCAACTTCAGCTGAGAGGGGCATGTTGCTCAGTAAACAGCACCTCAGGGTATGACCAACTGGCACCAGTCATGCACATGCCTTGTCCACTGAATGTTGGCATCCAAAGTTTGCCAATCACTCGTGACTATCAGAACTGAGGGAAAATTACGGATGAGGACTTGGGGTGGGGAGGTGGCCTGAAGGTGTATGGGGCAGCTGGGGTGAGTGAAACTGCAAGAGAGGATTTGGTAGGCTATTGGGCAGAAGGATTATTGCCCCTCATGAATTTATGTATCTCTATAATGTCACCCTGCAACCTCCTACACTCCTGCGAAAAATGTCCCAGCCTATGTTTATAACTCAAACCCTCCACTCCTAGCAACATCCTGATAAATCTTTTCTGAACCCTCTCCAATTTAATAATGTCCTTCTTATAACAGGTTGAACAGAACT
>NC_063346.1:9525662-9539105 GCF_021869965.1 Rhincodon typus
ACAACTTCAGCAGTCAAGCAGTAAATGTAACAGGTGCTGAGGAGCTGGGGGAACATGTAACAGGATAGGAAATTGGTTGAGTGGCAGGTGACCAGAGTAGCGATAATGGATAGGGACTCAAATTGGCAAGATGTGACCCATGGTGACCCCCAATGATCTGTGTTAGTGACTCAATTATTCGCATTGTTTATTAGCAACTTGGATATTGGTATAGACAGTCATGTTTCGAAATTTGTTAATGGAACAAAGTTAGGCAGCACTGCAGATAGTGTAGGTGATAGCATAATATTACAAAGGGATACTGACAGATGAAGTGAATGGGCAAAACAGTAGCAGATAGAGTTTAACAAAATGAAGAGAGGTTATTAATTTTGCACTTGAAAATGATAGATCAGGACACTTTCTAAATGTTGTGAAATTAAACAGAGTGATGTTCGAAGAGACTTGCGAATTCAAGTGTATAGCTCTTTAAAATGTCGAGAATATGTGCAGAAATTCATCAAGAAAGCCTTTGGAATGCTGCTCGTGAGGGCTTGAATACAGGAATGCAGATGTTATGCTGTGTCTATAGAATGCCCTGGTGAGACCCCACTTGGAACAATGTGGGCAGATCTGGGCACCACACTTTAGGAAGCTCATACTGACCTTAGAGGGATTAGAACGTAGGTTTACAAGAATGATACCTGGACTCCATGGGTTAAATTATGAGAAGAGATTATGCAAATTAGGCCTGTTTTCTCTAGAATTTAGAAAGTTAAAGGGTGACCTGATCGAAGCCTTCAAGATATTAACAGGAAAAGACAGAGTAGATAAAGATGAACTAATTCCATCAATTGGAGATTCTAGAACTAAGGGGCATAGTCTAAGAACTAGGGCCAGATAATTCAGGAGAGGTGTTAGGAAGCAATTCTACACACAAAGCATGGTAGATGTTTGGAACTCTCTTCCACAAAAGGCAGTTGATGCTGGATCTCTTGTTTATTCTAAGTCTGATATAGATTTTTTTTTTGTTGAGCAAAGTTGTTAAAGGATTTAAGCCAAAGGCAGAGCAGATTTAAGACTGAGCTGAGGAGAACTTCTTCACCCAAAGGGTTGTGAATCTGTGGAATTCCCTGCCCAGTGAAGCAGTTGAGGCTACCTTATTGAATGTTTTTACGGCAAAGGTAGATAGATTTTTGAACAGTAAGGGAATTAAGGGTTATGGTGAGCAGGCGGGTAAGTGGAGCTGAGTCCACGAAAAGATCAGCCACGATCTTATTGAATGGCAGAGCAGGCCCGATGGGCCAAATGGCCTACTCCTGCTCCTATTTCTGATGTTCTTATGTTCTTTATGGAAGTAGGCCACAGATCAGCCATGATCTCATGGAATATTGGAACAGGCTCGAGGGGCTGAATGGCCTACTCCTGTGTCTATGTTCTATCATGGCACCTCTCCAATACATTGCCAGGGCAGTTACAAAGCACAGACGTCCATTGCAGAGTGCATCAGAAATGAGCACTGAAGCTGCAGTGGGGCCATTCTGCGCGGTGGGGCAGGTATCCAGCTCATGGATTGAATTAGGCCACATCGCTGGGCTGTTTACTTGCTCTCTCACTGGTTCGCTCACTTAACGCCTAACTGCATGCCTGCAGCATCCCTGTCCTGCTTTGCCATGTCACGCTGTTAGCGCGCTGGTGTTTCAGCCAGAGTCTAAAGGCTATCCCTACTTCCACACTGATGTCCTGTGCAGACACTCAGACAGGCTGCTTGTCAGCACAGATCTAGTAATGGAGAGTCATCTTGTTGTACAGCCCACCGAGACATCAATCTAACAATGACAGCATGTGACAGCTCCAAGCATGGCAAACTCCCAGCACATGGATTCAACAAACTGACCATGTTGGGAATGTATGTAGGGAGCGAGGTGAGGGTGCTGTCAGTCAGGGCATCCTGGTACCATCCTGGGCACTGTCTGCACATGATCCAGAGGAATTTGCCACCGTCAGTTGTCCACTTGGGTGGTTGCTTTCAGGGGTCTGTTCAATTAAAGTACAGAGAATGAGCCAGCACCATCAGTCATGGAACTGTGAGTACAACAGTCAAAGGTCTGGTCAGTCATGTTTAAGGGCTGCTTGGTGAAGTCTGTCAGGGGAAATAAATGGACCTGGGGGTCCATCTGCTAATCATTAGGGGCTATGTATGGGCACTGGGTGGATCATTGCCAGAAGGGGAGGAGGAATCATGATTGGGGAGGGAAAGACAGGGGCATTTGTGGAGGCGGGAATGAGGACTTGGGGTGGGGAGGTGGCCTGAAGGTGTATGGGGCAGCTGGGGTGAGTGAAACTGCAAGAGAGGATTTGGTAGGCTATTGGACAGAAGGATTATTGCCCCTCATGAATTTATGAATCTCTATAATGTCACCCTGCAACCTCCTACACTCCTGCGAAAAATGTCCCAGCCTATGTTTATAACTCAAACCCTCCATTCCTAGCAACATCCTGGTAAATCTTTTCTGAACCTCTCCAATTTAATAATGTCCTTCTTATAACAGGTTGAACAGAACTGTACACAGTACTCCAGAAGAAGCCTCACTAACGTCCTGTACAATTTCAACATGACGCCCCAGCTCCTGTACTCAAAGGTCTGAGCAATGAAGGCAAGCATGCTAAATGCTTTCTTAACCACCCTGTCTACCGGTGATGCTCCTTTGATAAGAGCCGTGATAGAGCAGATGACAGAGCAGCTGCTGAAGATGCATTTTCACTGCTCTGCCCAGTCTAGAAGTGTGTCTTCTGGTATAGTCTGGACTTAGTGCATTATATCTTCCTAACATGCTGTACTCTGAACAATTTCAACAGTCAAGCAGTAAATGTGACAGGTGCTGAGGAGCTGGGGGAACATGTAACAGCCTTCTAAGGAGGAAGATGAGGACATTGAAGAAGAGAAAGCTCAGCTTGTGCATGGCAGAAGTTAGCTGCATTGGGAGCTGAAAGTCAGGTTCCAGTAGATGAGAGCTGGATTCAGCAGACCATCATGAAAGGTGAAATTCTCTTTGGTGGTGAAGCCAGTGTTCCACTTTCAGAGTGGGGAAACCTGGAACCTCTAATCATCTTGGTTGTATTTGTTTTTGCTGAGAGTAAATTGAATCTTATGTTTGGAACAGTCTGATTGTTTGCTTGTATGGGATGATCCCGCACTGTACAATGAGAAGTTATGGGAGTCCCATGGGCACTGGGGACACTTAGAGAGGGTCTTGAGATGGAATATATCTGAAGACAAGTAATGTGTATGGTTATCAGCGACTAAGGTGAGAGAAGGAGTTTGCATTTTCAGGCCTGTGAGAATGTGTGACCATGTGTGTGTGCATGTGTGTCTGTGTGCACGTGTGTGTCTGCGTGCACATGTGTGTGTCTGTGTGTGTGTGTCTATGTATCTGTGTGTGTGTCTATATATGTGTGTGCGTGCTTGTGTACATATGTGCCTCTGTATGTGTGTGCCTATACATGTGTTTGTGTGTGTGTGTGTGTGCGCGTGCACATACGTGTGTTTGTCAGGGAGAATTTATTAAGGGTATTACAGTTTGAATTAGTCGTGTTACATGCCAATATTTTATTTCCATTTAGCTGTGGCTATAGTTTAATTACTTATAATAAATAATAAATCTTGGCTGGTCTGCACTTCCTGTGCTTTGTATCTTGGGCTGTTCTGAACAATGTAAAGGAAAGAACAGGAGTCCTGACACAAATCTTTCAAACGTCTCAGGCCATGGGGGAGGTGCCAGAAGATCAGAGGTCGTTAATGTGGCTCCACTTTACAAGAAGGGTGGTAGATATAGACCAGGGAAATATAGACCGGTGATTCTGACCTCTGTGGTAGGGAGAAAATATTGAAGGTGAAAATTAATCTCCATTTAGAGAGACAAGGTTTGATCAGGGATAGTTAGCATGTCTTTGTCAGAAGGAGGTCATGACTAACAAATCTGGTGGAATTTTTCGAGAAGATAGCCAAGTGTTTGGATGAGGGTCGGGCAGTTCTTGTAGTTTACATGGATTTCAGCCAGGCCTTTGACAAGATCCAACATGGGAAACTGATAGAGAAGGTAAAAGCTCATAGGATCCATGGTAACTTGGCGAGATAGATTCAAATTCAGCTTAATGTTTAGAGACAGAGGATGATAGTTGAAGGCTGTTTGTGTGACTGGAGCCCAATGTGCAGTGATATACCACAGAGATCAATGCTGGTACTCTTACGTTTGTGATATTCATAAATTATGTTGCTGAGAATGTGGGAGGGATGATAAGTAAGTTTGCAGGTGTCATAAAGATTAGCTGGGTGATTGATATGAGGAGGAAGATATTAGGTTACAGAAAGATGTAAATAGATTGATTCAATGGGCAGTTCAGTGGCAGAAAAAAAAATAACCCTGGTACATGTGTGGTGATGCACTTTTGAAGATGAAATGAGATAAGCAACTGGACAATGATTGGCCAAGACACTAAGAAGCTCAGATAAACAGAGGGATCTTGGGGTGCTTGTCCACAGTTCCCCGAAGGTAGCGGAGCAGGTTAATAGGTTCAGAAGGCATGAAGGAGACTTGTCTTTAGCAGTCATGGCATACTTTATAATAGCAGGGAGATTACGTTAGAGTTGTACAGAACTTTAGTTAGGCTGGAGTACAGTGTGCAGTTCTGGTCACCACATTACGGGAAGGATACAATTGTACTGGAAGGGGAGCAGAGGAGATTCACTAGGAAGTTGCCAGGGATGGAGCATTCCAACTGGGAAGAGAGGCTGGATAAGCTCGGATTGTTTTCTCTGGAGCAGAAGAGGTTGAGGAGGGCTGGGTGTACAAAATTACAAGGGGCATGTACAGGGTAGATAGAAAGCCACTATTTCCCTCAGTTGAAGTGTCAATAACACGGGAATATAATTTTAAGATGAACGTCATGAGGTTTAGAGGGGGATTTGAGAAAATATTCTTTCACCCAGAGGGTGGTGGGAATCTGTAATGCTTTGCCTGGGAAGTCAGTAGAACAAGGAAACCTCACAACCTTTAAAAAGTATGGAAATGAGCACGTAAAATGTCATAATATTCAAGGCTATGGGCTAAATGTTGGAAAGTGGGGCTAGCATAGGTAGTAATATAATTTTGGCAGCAGATTTGATGGGTTGAAAGGCTTCTTCTGTACCGTATGACTCTATAATTCTATGATTCTATTATTTCTATGAACCTTGGAGTGGATGTCAAATACATTGGATTACTGTGTGAACTTTCAAAATAAAAATTAACATTTGGTACGACTCTGGGAATAACAGAACTCAATTTACGGTGCGCTACCACAGTATATTGTAATACTAGTTATCCGAGCTTCCCTCTGCTGTATTGTGTCTCCATATTGCATTGGAAAGGATGGTTAACACATGGTTAACAGCCAGGTGTACAGGCATGGCTCAGTCAGCAATGTGGTGACCAGGGATCTCAAAAGTGATTGATAATCTCATAACTCAATGCAAAGTCTGCAATTGTACAGGGTTGTCAACTCTGAAAAATTCTCCTATCATTAATCAGAAGAAACAAACATCAGCAAAGTTTGGCAAAGGAAGCAAATACCGAGGACACAAAGGAGCAGGACAACCCACCTGAACTCATTGAGGAAACTTCAACTGAAGCAAAACAGAATGATGAACAAATTGATATAGTTAGTGATGAAACAACACAAGTTTAAAGGCATCGTTCCAATCCTTTGACTTCCAAAGAAAAATTATTGGTACCAATGACAGAGATAATCCTAAAGAAGCACAATTGAGAGTTTGAAAACATCCAATTCACCAGAAAGACAACACAGAGTGAATGATGACATGCAAACTTATTAACAAATTGAAGCAAGGAGCCCACTTTTTTTTTCAATTCTGATCTATCAACAAACAGAGAGTAAAGTCTTGCTTGAACCCAATGGAGATGAGGTCCACTCCATGAAAGACAAACCAATGTTCATGGATTCAGGACATGGTCATCAGCTTCCAGGATATTGCAAAGAATGGGAATAGCTGCTTTTCAAATAAAAAAAAACAATCGTTTGGTCCCAAAATACAGGATAATATGAGAAGAAAGTATTAGTTTCAACAGAGCCATGATAGAAGTTCTTGATCTTAAAAGTCCTTCAGATGGTATCATGGCAAAACTACCTGAGTTAGCAGGGAAGAGAACCCTTTGTGAAGGAAATTCAGGAGATTAAGGGCATCCAGATTAGTATTGTTTGGGCTTTGCAGGAATGGTATCCTCTATGGAAGGACATCCTACAGATAATAGCTCATCAAGTGAAGAACTGTTTCATAGGTCAATCAAGGACAAGATCAGAATCAAGGTCAATAATCTTCACGCCAAATACCTGACAATCTTCCAAGTGAGAGGGGAATGCATTCAGAATGAATTATGCAATGCCTACTCAACATCCCAGCAACCCCCACTTGTCCCCAACCTTTGCCACCCCACGCCCACAACCAGATTACCTGCAGTTGTGAAGTCAGAGACTTATGAGGAAACTGGATACTGCGAAAACAGTTACATACATGAATGTATGAGTTGTGAATGTGAGTATATAATCCAATGTCCATAAAACTGGCTAGACAATATAGTGCCATGGCCATAATACATAGGACCAGAAGTAAGCCATTCAGCCCACATATTACTTTACCATTCAATGTGATCATAGTTGATCTGATAATCCTTAACCCCATTTTCCTGCCATAACCCTTCATTCCCTTCCTGATTAGAATCTGCCTCATTTATCTGACCTAGCCTCGACAGCACTATGTGGTAAAAAAATTCCTCAGATTCACTACCCTCCGAGAGGAAAATGTCCTCCTTGTTTCTGTCTTAAATAGATAACCCCTTACTCTAAGATTATACCCTCTGGTCATGACTCTCCCACAAGGGGAAACAACCTTTCCACATCTACCCTGTCAAGCCCCTAAAGAATCCTTGATGTTTCAATAAGATCGCCTCTCATTCTTCTAAACTCCAGTGAGTAGAGTCCCAACCTGTTTAGCCTTTGCTAATAAGACAATCCCCTCCATACCAGGGATCATACTAGCAAATCTTCCCTCAATTGCTTCCAATGAAATGATACATTAACTTAAATAAGGGGAACAAAACTGCTCACAATACTCCAGATATGTTCTCATCAGCTTCTTGTACAGTTGTAGACTTTCCTACTCATACTCCAATCCCTTTGAAATAAAGGTCAACATTCCATTAGCCTCCCTGATTACCCATTGCCCCTGTGTGCTCACTTTCTGTGTTTGAAACACAAGTACCTCCAAGTCTATTTGTGTTGCAGCTTTCTGCATTTTTTCTCTAGTTAACTAATACTCTATCGAATGTCCTAATGATTTTACATCCCAGTTTGCTCACAACAGGGTCCCCATGACTGACCTTCAATTACTGGAGACCACAGAGTGACCTTGAATAATTATTAACCTGCCAACATATTCTGTCTTTAACTGGGATGTAGCAAGTTACAGGGGCAACTGCTCTCCACACAATTGGATACAACAAGCTTTGCAATCAAAAACAAGATGAAATAAAAGGGATTTTATGACAATTGTTTTTTTTTCTCTTCTGGTACCTTATATTTTCATAAATGAGAATTTAATAACAATAAAATGTCTCGTGAACGGGAGAAAATCTCAAAACTTGCTCCGAGCATGTGGACAGGATGCAAGACTGGATGAATGAGAGACTCTCCAACAGTGCCACCCAGTGTTCGTATCAGATATAATAAGAGCAAGAAAGAGAGAGAGTTCCTTCCACTGTCTTTCTCATGGATATATTAAGCTGCATTTCACCCAGGTGGATTTGAAGGTCAGGGAGACTCACGTTAAATCTAACAAAGTCTGCTTGCTGATTTCCTACCTGCTCCAGAATTCATTTCTCGAGCAACACTGATGAGCAAAGATTAAATGGGTTGGAACTCTACTCACTGGAGTTTAGAAGAATGAGAGGTGTTCTCATTGAGACATATAGGATTCGTAAGGGACTTGACAGGGTAATTGCTGAGAGGATGTTTCCCCTCATGGTAGAGTCGAGAGCAGAGGCATTGTCTTAGAACAAAGGGTTGCCAATTAAGACTGAAATGAGAAGGAATTTCATCTCTCAGAGGGTTGAGTCTTTGGAACTCCTTGTCACAGAGAGCAGTAAGGGCAGAGTCCTTGCGTATATTTAAGGCTGAGATAGATTCTGGATCATTGGGGAATCAAGGGTAATGGAGAAATGGCAGGAAAGGGGACGTTAGGCGTGTTGGATCATTGGATCGGCAGTGAATCAAAAGGTCCCTGCTTTTGCCTCAGTAGCTCCCAGGCTTCTCCTGCTCCTGTTTCTTACAGATGAATGTACTGTTTTGGATACAGACCTGTGAGATCCTAATGATCCCTAATCTCAAATGCATTGATGTCCTGTCTGCTGTGCAGCTCCCTCCTTCAGACATCACTGACCACCTCACACATGCTAGTAGCTTTGGGCACAGAAACCAAGAAAAGAATAAGAATTGTGTAAGACAATGGACAATAGTGTCAGCAGGGCCTATCACTCTGTATACCACATGTTCCTCTTGCTTCTGCACATTGCAGCAGGCTCTCAGCACTTCGGAGATATTACATTGTAGTGGACAGGAACCTACCCATCCTGCTGGAACAATGACAATTTGAGGCTACACAGAGAGATAAACAACCAGATGTAAGGTCAAAACGTTGCACTTTTGTGGAAACATGCCCGAAAATGTAAATGCATCGTTTCCTGTGTCACCAAACTGCCCTCAGTGTGTTTTTCCCTTCCTTTCCCTCTTATTGCATCTTCGTGTAGACTCTGCTTCTGCAGCTGGGGTAAATGGAACATGCTTGCCAGTGGAGCCCTTTGTCCCTGGCAGTTCAATCAGGTGTTGGCATGGGCATTTGTGTCTGGGTGGGCCAGACATGCCAAGGGTCTTCTTGACAGGTGTGTATTGACCCTTCTCAGAGTGAACTTCCAATGGTCGGAATGTGGCAGGCAATGTTGGAGGAAGAGGGCTTGGCCACCTCTGGAGTGAGTTGAGATGAGACATCTGAGAGGCTGTGCTTGTCTAATTCCTCCGAAAGCAAGTTGCTACCTGGCACCTCCCTGCCTCCTTATGAGGAAGAGGCACATTGAGTGCTTAAATGTTCTCAATGCTTACCTATCTTGAGGACCAATGTCTCAGGGTGAGGGCAAGTCCTGTAGACCCTGAGGGTGCTGGCCCTGGCAGTCCATGGAGGTCTGCCAGTTAGTGGCATGGCTCACCGCACTGCTGTAGTCTCCGGGCAGTGAAAGCCGTTGCCTCCCACAGCTCCGTCTGCTGTTCCTGGTCGTCCCTGTGCATGTGAACAAAGACCCTGATTGCCAATACCACCGGGTCCTCTCCTACACGGAGCTCAACAGGTGCCTGCTCTCCGGCAGCCCTCCGAGTGCCAGTGGCTGGGGGTATTTCTCTCTCAGTCAGCTGCAGAGCTGTCACAGTGAGGTGCTCACCAGATCGTGCTCCCACACTCTCTAAGCTTAACCAAGGAGTCATTGTCTGAGCTGGTCAGTTGGGCAGGAGGCAGCCTTGTTGATGCTTCCTCTGATGGGACTCCCATCCTCATAGGTCAAGGACTTGATTTCTGCAGAACATTTCATTGCAGTCGTGATGAAGAAACAAGGAAGAGAGAGATGCATTGTGGCCACTAGTTAGGATCAGTGTGCAATGTGTGACACTGAGAGTGTGGTAACTGTGAGAGTTGCAATGGAATGAAAAGTGGTATCTCTTTGGTTGACGGGCCATGGATGTCTTGGCATTCCTACAGGAGTAGTCCCAGTCTTGGGTCAGTATTCTCTCCTTATAGCAGGTGGGGAGTCTAATGTCAGCTACCTTTCCACCCTCCTGTGTGCTGTCTTCTCCTGGAATGAGTGAGAGGGAGGGATTGAGTGAGAGCGAAAATGGGTAGTACAGTTGTTGGTGCAGGTGCAGGTGGTTTAAAGGCGATGAGGTGTTCTGAGGGAGTGCAAAGCCCAGGCAGGGTTTGTGGTACAGGGGTCTGGGACAGTGAGAGTGAGTGAGGGATGATGGGCCTGAATTAGACAGATGCCATGGATGAGGGCTAGGTGGTTAACAAGGCACTCTTTGTAAGATATGACAAGATGTTTCACTCTACCTTACGGCAAGACTCACTCTAAAAGTTGTGTGTAACTCACACTTAGCCAAAGAAATTAAAATTCTGCTTAGAAATGGAATGAAAATGAGGTCAGTAGCAAATCTCCTGAACAACTACGATACTAGAGATGGGAAAAGTTTAATTTAAGCTCAGACTGTTGCCAAGGAGAGGAATGGAGTTAATAGTTAAGGATGGCATTTGGTCCAGGGACCAAAAATTGCAGCTTCAATATTACCAGTATCAGGAAAAACATCGAAAATAGGAGCAGTGGTAGGCCACTCAGCCCTTCGAGCATGCTCAGTCATTCAGTATGATCATGGCTCATCACTTAACTCAGTACCCTGTTTCCCCTTCCTCCCCATACTGTTTTAAGCCTTTAGCCCTACAAACTGTATCGAACTAAAGAAAAACAACTAACTGCAGATGCTGGAAATCAGAAACAAAGTCACAAAATTGCTGGCGAAATTCAGCAGGTCTGGCAGCATCTGAGGAGAGAAAGCAGAGTTAACATCACTGGTCTTGTGACCCTTCTTCAGAACTATATCTAGCTCCTTTTTGAAAATGTTTTGTTCTGGCCTCAACTGCTTTCGTGCCAGGAAATTTTACAGATGCACCACTCTCTGGGTAAAGAAATTTCTCCTCATGACCTAGCCCAGATTCTTAGATTGTGGTCCCCTGGTTCTAGACTCCCTGGTCATTGGGAACATCCTTCTTGCATTAACCTTGTCTAGCTTTGTCAGAAATAGATATAAATGTACGTTACGTTTGAATGTAGCATTTTGTTAATCAACAGAGCAAGGATTGGATACTCATGACAAATGTTCCAAGATAGTTACTGTTTACAACTTATTCAGTATGTACAAGATTGGAACTAATACTGAAATTCTACATAGAATCTTATATTTAGTCCTCTCCTTAATCTCTGTTTCACTTACTTGGCATCAAATGCACTATCCAAAGCTGAAGCAGTGCTGTTCATCTTCTCAATCCCTCTGAAAGGCATTGTTATCATCCTGACTTTGTCCCCTGCACTGGTATATCCAATTCCACACGGAAAGTTAGAAAACACACACCAGGTTATAGTCCAACAGGTTTATTTGAAAAAAAAAGCAAGCTTTTGGAGCATAGCCACTACACACCGAAAGCTTGTGTTTTCAAATAAACCTGCTGGACTATAACCTGGTGTCGTGTGATTTCTGACCTTGTCCACCCCAGTCCAATGTTGGCACCTCCACACCTTGAATGTTAGCATTCTGCAGCCTCCAGTAAAATAAAATCCTGTCTTAATATTCTCCTGGTCCAAACTGTTTCCTCTTAACTGTAATTGGCAGGCTTGTGAATGGTTGCGTAGTGAAGACAGAGATGAGTCAATCAAAATTTAACTAAATTGAGTCACCAGAGTGTGAAAGTGATGGGAGTGCGGGTGCTTGGAAGGTGTCAAGCGGTGCTGAGTGTAGAAATGATGTTGTTGTGAAACTAGATTGTGTGCGTCAGACAGTACTGTCAAACACCACTAAGTAATACAATCTACACTTCAAACAGTGCAGCACCAAGCAGAACAGTTAAAACTTTCCTGCCTTCAGCTATAGGTCTCTTAACGTAGCTTACTTGGGTTCTGTGCTGTACAAATATGTTTATTCCACAACATCTGAGGAAATGTCTGAAACTATCTTTGCACCACATGAGATTTTCAGCTATAACACCAGGCTGAGTAGTAGATGTTATATTAGAGCTTGAAATCCGACTGGGTCCATACACCTCCCGCCAGTCACAGTTACAGCTGAGTTCTATATTATGAAGCCTGTGCAATTTCCATGCTCCTTCCTGGGGATTCAAACATATGTTACATTGATTAGCACGTGAAAGTTATCAATCTGAGACTCCATTTGTATGCTATTTTTCATGACCAGTGGTGCCCCAATACAGGCAATACAGTCTAGCCACTGGGAAAATGCAGGGAATATAAAAGGAACATAAGAATATATACAGGGGGAGGCAATAGCCGAGTGGTTTGTTGCTGGACTGTTAATCCAGAGACCCAAGTAATGTTCTGGGAACACGGGTTTGAATCACACCCGAGCAGATGGGGGGATTTAAATTCAATACAAATCTGGAATTAGGGGTCTAATAATGACCATGAAACCATTGTTTTAAAAACCCATCTGTTTCATTAATGTCCTTTAGGGAAGGAAACTGCCATCCTTACCTGGTCTGGCCTACAGGTGACTCTGGACCCTCAACAGGTTGACTCTTAACTGCCCTCTGGGCAATGAGGGATAAGGGGATAAATGCTGACCTAGCCCTCATCCTGTAAATGAAATGAAAAAAATGTGGGAGCCAACTTACACTCAGCAAACTCCATTGAACAGCTATCTGTTAATGACCAAGATTATATTTTTTTGAATGTTGAATGGCAGACAAATACTGACCAGGCCACTGCTTTGCTTCAAAAGAGTGCCGTGGGATCTTTTCATCACCCAAGCAGGCAGATGGGTGAGACCTTGTCTAAGAAGCAACATCTTCGACAACTATTACAATACAAGAATGCTGTTTGACCTTATGTCCAATTTTGGGGGTTTCCATACTCTCCCCCATTCACATCAGAAATCTGGAAGGAAGTCCTTGGAAAATTAAATATCCCTTATCCAAACAACAGTTGCTAATCATTATTACATTAACTATAAAATGCAGGAGTAGTAGACCATTTGGCCCATCAACTCTGCTGTGCCATTCAATGATCCGATAATCCTCAGCTCCACTTTCCTGCCTTTTCCCCATAATCCCTGATGTCTTTACTGATTAAAAACCTGTGTATCTCAATTTTGAATATATTTCCTGATCCAACATTGACAGCCCTCTATGATAACAAATTCCCCAAATTTGCTACTTTCTGAGAGAGAAAAATTATTGTTCATGCAGGAGGATGAGATTAGACAGGGCATCCAGATGTATTTGGGTTGACATGGACAAGATTGGCCAAGTCCCCTTTTGTGCTGTATCATTTCTATGGTTCCATGGTTCTACCTCTGTCTTAAATGAACAATCCCTTGCTCTGAGATTATGCACTTTGGTTCAAGACTCTCCTCATGCCTGCCTTAAATGGGAGTCCCCTTTTTTTCCTCACACGGTAATTTGACAGTTGGATTCTCTTCCCAACACAGCAGTGAATGCAGCATCTGTAGTGATTGTAACAAGGTCAGCCAGCTGCAGCTCATAGAATATGAGATAACAAGGTGTGGAGCTGGATGAACACAGCAGGC
>NC_063346.1:9544105-9589333 GCF_021869965.1 Rhincodon typus
TCAGCCTTCCTGCTCCTCTGATGCTGCTTGGCCTGCTGTGTTCATCCAGCTCTACACCTTGTTATCCCACCATTCAATCAGATGCATGGCTGATCCGACATTCCCCACATATCCACTTTTCCTGCCTTTCCACCATTACCCTTGATTCCCCAACTGATCAAGAATCTATCTATCTCAGACTTAAATATATATTAGGAATCTAGTGTCACAGCTCTCTGTAGCTAAGAGTTCCAAAGACAAACCCTCTGAGGGAAGAAATACCTTCTCATGTCAGTGTTAAATTGGCCCTCCTTTGTTAAAGACCATTCCCTCTATGCCCTCGGTTGAAGTCAACAGACAGTATTAGCAGACAAGGGATAAGACCAATGGTACAGTTATCGCCCAGGGTGTCCTTGCCCACAAATTCAGTTACAGTTAATCTATCCTGACCCCACAGGTAAGAATCTCCAGGGCAAACATCCTTAGTGGATGTTAACGGCTAGTAACGAGCCAATTCCAGCTATGTAATGATGAGAGGTGAGATTCAATTAGATTCAATGGAGTAGGATCTGCAGAGTTGATTAAATGCATTTGCTATCGTCAGATAATTAGATTCTACTGCTGCCCTCAACCAAGAGATGATGATATTCAAAGCACTTGTATGCTAAGCTGACTTTGTAAAATAATGAATAACCTCACATTTGTGGTTAAGTAAAAATTTCAGGAACAGCTCATCATCATTCCTTTCTGGATTCATACAAAAATATCAGATTTCACTTAACCAGCAATAAATTAAGGATACTCTGATGCCAACTGGATTTTGTGCATGAATTTACTGAAGCCGCTTTGATTCCAAATTAATTTTTCATCTAAGGATTGAAAGGGGATTTTGATAGTGGCCTGTAAACATTAAGGCCTTTTGAACAGTAAATGTCAAAGCTCTGATAGATGGTGTCCTGACATGATCTCCTAATTCTAATTATCCAGTCAAACATTTCTCTCTATAGTGATTGTAATGAGGTCATAGGTGGCTCCCATAGAAAATGAGTTCCCTGATTGGGGCTGTTAATCTGGTCCAATCAGGGAGTCCTGTCTGACAGATAAACAGGACTGTCAGAGGTTCTGTTCACTCTGAGAGCTGCTCTGAGGAAGCTGGATCAGTGTCAAGGACTCTCCACATGTAAATAAAGGGTGACTTGGTGATGGCATTGTGGCCTCTGCGGAGTTATTTCATTCGATTCCTATAATTTTAAAGTAAAACTGCTTAAAAACAATAAAGAAACACTTCTTGTTAATGACTCCAACTTTTAAAGTGACTGGCAAAAGAAGTAAGGGTGATCTGACATGATGTGGAGATGCCGGTGTTGGACTGGGGTGGAGAAAGTCAGAAGTCACTCAACACCAGGTTATAGTCCAACAGGTTTACTTAAAAACACAAGCTTTCGGAGCGCTGCTCCTTCATCAGGTGAAGTTCTTTTTTTAAAATGTCGTTGATGTATCTGGTATATAGCATTGGTTGGAGGTCCTATGCAGCGAAGAAGTCTTGCTCAAACTTGTGCATGAAAATGTTGGTGTATTGGGGTGCAAAAGGTGAAGGCATTGTGGTAGAGGTTGAAGCGAATGAGTTGTTGGTGTTGAGTACTGAGGCTGTTGCAGCTCGCTAGTGTTGCAAGTGAGGCTTTCACTTCACTTGACAAAGGAGCAGTGTTCCTAAAGCTTTTGATTTTAAATAAACCTGTTGGACTATGACCTGGTGTTGTGTGACTTCTGACCTTGTCCACCCTGGTATAAGTATGGAATGTATTGCTGGGAAATGTGGTGGAGGTAAGTTCAATTGGGGCATTCAAGGGTACCAGATGATTACTGGGACACAGCAGGAGCTTGGCACAAGAAACATAAAAACCTAAGAATTATGAGTAAGAGAAGGGAATTCAGCCCCATCACGTCTGCTCCACCATTTAACATAATCATGGTTGATCTCATCTTGGCCTTAACTCTGCTTTCCTGCCACTCTCCATAATCCTTCAACCCATTACTAATTAAAAAAGAACTTTCTGTCTCCTTCCTAAATTTATTCAATGTTACAGCATCCACCTCACACTCTGAGGTAGTGAATTCTACAGGTTATGACCCTTTGAGAGAATTTCTCTTTATCTCTGTTATAAATCTGTCCCCCCGCCATCTGAAAACTATTATAAATTATCCTACATGAAGATCCTTTTGATGTTTATTTTGTCAATCCCCTTTACCATCTTATACCTCAACTTGATCCACGCTGATGTGATATTTTCAATTAATCTCGACCCATTAGCCAGAATTTGGACCATAAGCCTCTAAAACCTTCCTATTCATGTACTCATCCAGATCCCTTTCTAAATATTGTAATCGTACCCAACTCCACCACTTCCTCTGGCAGCTCATTTCATATTCACATCACCCTCTGTGAGAAAAAAATTACCCCTTTGGTCCCTTTTAAATCTTTCCCCTCTCACCTCAAACCTATGCCTACTAGTTTTGGACTTCATTACCCTGGGGAAAACACCTTGGCTACTCCCCCAATCTATGCCGCTCATGATTTTGTAAACCCCTATAAGGTCACCCTTCAGCCTCTGATGCTCCAGGGAAAATAACCCCGGCCTATTCAGCCTTTCCCTACAGCTCAAACCCTCCAGTCCTGGCAACATCCTTGTAAATCTTTTCTGAACCCTTTCAAGTTCCACAACATAGCAGGGAGACCAGAACTGAATGCAGTATTCCAAAAGTCCAATCTCTGTACAACTGCAACATGACATCCCAACTCCTATACTCAATGCACTGACCAATAAAAGCTAGTGTACCAAACATCTTCTTCACTATCCTGTCTACCTACGACGGCATTTCAAGGAACTCTGAACCTGTATCCCTCTGAACGGAATGTATAACTTCACATATATCCACGTTAAACTTCATCTACCAAAATTTTGGCTCATTTACATATCCTATTGATATCCATGAGGTAATCACAGTCTCTCAAAGGGCCAGTGCAGTCTCGATGGGCTCCTTCTGCACATAAGACTTCCGTGATTCTGTGATTTGTGCCTTGTAGTTTTTTTTCACAGAAGCATCCTTGGAAGTTATATTTTAACTCCTGAAGACTTCAGGATCTTAGCTTTTGAGTTAGTCACCACAACCAACTGTTGTCCCAGTGATACCAATAACATCAATTTATTGCAAACATGAAATAACCCCATGTAGAAAAATAGAGAAAGCTGGTGCATCATTGGATTTGTCTTGTATATCAATGACTTGAATGTGAACCTAGGAGGTATGGTTAGTAAGTTTGCAGATGACACCAAAATGGCTAGCATAATGGACAGCCAAGAAGGTTATCTTAGAGTCGAAAGGGATCTTGATCAGATGGGCCACTGGGCCGAGGAGTGGCAGAAGATTTTTAATTTAGATAAATGTGAGATGTTGCATTTTAGTAAGGCAAATCAGGGCAGGACGTATACACTTATTGGTAAGATCTTAGAGAGTGTTGCCAAACAAAGAGACTTTGGAGTGTAGGTTCATATTTCCTTGAAAGTGGAGTCACAGGATAGACAGGACAGTAAAGAAGGTGTTTGGTACGCTGGCCTTTATTCATCTCTGCATCGAGTATAGGAATTGGGAGATCATGTTGCAGCTGTGCAGGACATTGGGTTCGGCATGTTTGGAATACTGCATTCAATTCTGGTCTCCCCGCTATAGGAAAGATGTTGTGAAACCTGAAAGGGTTCAGAAATGATTTACAAGGGTGTTGCCAGGACTGTAGGGTTTGAGTTATAGAGAGAGGCTGAATAGGCTGGGACTATTTTCCCTGGAGCGTCGGAGGCTGAGGGGTGACCTTATAGAGGTTTGTAAAATCATGAGGGGCTGGATAGGGTGAATTGTCAAGGTATTTTTCCCAGGGTAGGGGAGTCCAAAACTAGTGGGCATAGCTTTAGGGAGGGGAAAGATTTAAAAGGGACCTACAGGGCAGCTTTTTCATGCAGAGGGTGATGCTTTTATGGAATGAGCTGCCAGAGGAAGTGGTGGAGGTTGGTACAATTACAACATTTAAAAAGCACCTGGATAAGTACATGAAAAGGAAGGTTTTAGAGGGATATGGGCCAAATGCTGGCAAATGGAACTAGATTAATTTAGGATATCTGGTTACCATGGACGAGTTGGACTGAAGGGTCTGTTTCTGTGCTGTACAGCTCTATGACTCTATTACTTTATATTCTGGGGAACAACCATTTATTTAAATCCAGGAGTCACAAAAAACAAGTAACTGCATTGGAATACAGGCTTACTGCAACTTAAGCTATGTACCCATCTCTCCATCAAAAGAAAGAAAAGCCTGCATTTATGTAACACATTGCATGTACTCAGGGTCCTCCAAAGCACTTAGTAACCATTCACAAACCATTGCTGGGTATTGCTTGCTATATGTTAGGAAATGTGCAACCAAATGCATATCTAGCAAGCCCCATGCACAGCACTGACATGATGATCAGGCTCTCGAGTAAAGGGATAATACATTTACTCTGGGTGCAGTTACTCAGTGTGTGCAAAAGGAACAATGCTATATTAACACAAATCGTATGGAACTGGGACCTGAGTCTGTAGGGCTCCAATGATGATACTCTCTCTGACCACATCACTTTAAGTTTTAAGATAGCTGTGAATAAGGATTAGTCAGGACCTTGTGGCAAGATACTATATTGGAGGAGGGCAAGTTATGACAGTATAAGGCAGGAGCTAGGGAGTGTTAATTGGAAAGAGCCATTTGACATGTAGGAATTGTTTAAAGACCTGCTGAAAAAATGTTCAGGACCGGCATGTTCCAGTAAGATGTAAGGACAAGGATGGAAAGGTAAGGGGCCCTTGGATAATGAGGGATTTTATACATTTAGTCAAAAGGAAAAAAAAGAAGCATATGTAAAGTTTAGGAACATAAATCAGACAGGCCCCATGAGAAATATAAAGAAAGCAGGAAAGAACTCAACCAGGGAATTAGGAGAGCAAGAAAGGGTCATGAAATGACCTTAGCAAGTAGGATTAAAGAGAATCCTAAGGCATTCTATAGATACATTAAAAATAAGAGGATAACTAAGGAGAAGGTAGGACCACTAAAGGATAAAGGAGGGAACTTGTGCTTGGAGATAGAGGATGTGGGTGAAATCCTAAATAAGTACTTTGTGTTGGTATTCACCAAGGAGGAGGATCTGGAGGACAGTGAGATTAGTATGGAGCATGTGAATATACGAGGGCATTTTGAGATTGAGAAAGAACTGGTATTGGGTCTCTTGAAGGACATTAACGTGGTTTAGACTCCAGATTTTCAGATTGGCAGTTTCTGACCAGAAACTACAAGGATCGGTACTTGACCTCTAACTTTTACAATCTATATCAATGATTTGAATTGGGGATTTAACTTAATGTTTCCAATTTTATAGACACATAACTAGATGATATCTATCCCACATTATTGAGAGGGGCAAGAGAGGAGATTGCTGGGACAGTGACCAAAGTTTCTATATCCTCATTAGCCACTGGTGAGGTCCCAGAGGACTGGCAAGTAGCGAAAGTAGTTCCTCTGTTCAAGAAGAGAAGTAGGGACAATCCAGGAAACTATAGACCAGTGAGTCTCATGCTGGTGGCTGGGAAGCTATTGGCGAAGATTCTTAGGGATAGGGTTTACACGCATTTAGAAAAAACTTGGCCTAGTTAGGGACAGTCAGCGTAGCTTTGCGCAGGGCAGGTCATGTCTTACTAACTTGATTGAATTTTTCGAGGAGGTGATGAAGGTGATGGATAAGAGTAGAGCAGGGGATGTTATCTGCATGGATGTTAGTAAGGCTTTCAACAAGGTCCCCCAAGCTAGGCTCATCCAGAAGTTTAAAATGTATGGGATCCATGGTGACTTGGCTGCGTGGATTCAGAATTGGCTTGTCCATAGAAGGCAGAGGGTAGAGCTGGATAGTTGTTTTTCTAGCTGGAGGTCCATGCCTAGTGGTGTTATGCAGGAACCCATACTGGGCCCTCTGCTGTTTATGATATATATAAATGACTTGGATGAAAATGTGTGTGGGTAGGTTAGTAAGTGTGCAGATGATACAAAGATTGGTGGAGTTGTGGATAGAGTAGAAGGTTGTCAAAAGATACAATGGGATATAGATCAGTTGCAGATATGGGTGGAAAAATGGCAGATGGAGTTTAATCTGGGTAAGTGTGAGGTGCTGCACTTTGGGAGACCAAGTGTTAAATCAAAGTATACAGTTAATGGCTGAATCCTGAACAGCATTGATGTACAGAGGGATCTTGGGGTTCAAGTCCGCAGCTCCCTGAAAGTGGCCGCACAAGTAGATAGGGTGGTAAAGAAGGCATATGGCATGCTTGCCTTTATTGGTCGGGGAACTGAGTACAAGAGTCAGGATGCCATGTTGCAGCTTCACAAAACTTTGCTTAGGCTGGCTTCAATTCTGGTCGCCACATTACAAGAAGGATATGGAGGTTTTGGAGAGGATGCAGAAGAGGTTAACCAGGATGCTGCCTGGATTAGAGGGTATGAACTATAAAGAGCAATTAGAAAACTCAGGATGGTTTCGCTGGAGCAATGGAGGCTGAGAGGAGACTTGATAGAAGTCTATAGAATTATGAGATGCATAGATAATGCTGGTGGTCAGGGTCATTTTCCCAGAGTTGAAATGTCGAAAACTAGGGGGCATGCATTTAAGGTGAGGGAGGAAAGTTCAAGGAGATGTGAGGGGCAAGATTTTTACACAGAGAGTGGTAGGGCTGTAGAACATGCTGCCAGGGTTCATGTTGGAGGCAGGTATGATGGGGACGTTTAAGAGACTTTTAGATGAGCACATGAATATGCAGGAAAATGGGGGGATATGGACCAAGGGCAGGCAGAAGGGATTAGTTTAATTTGGTGTCATGTTCAGCACAACATTGTGGGCCGAAGGGCCCATTCGTGTGCTGTACTGTTCTATGTTCTATATTCTATAAGCACTGGTAGCTCAGGACCATTCTGAACACGAATCATGAGATTTGGAGACATCAGGTGCAACAAGCCAGAAGATATTAGAAATCTAATTTGACATTTTTTTTGCATTTCAGATTTAACTGCAATTCAAGCTGACATCATGGAATTAATGCACATGATTTAAGCAGAAAAATATCGTAGTCATTAGCTTAATCCAATTATGCAGAGTCCAAATTCTTCCACCGAATACCAGTTCCATCTCCACAATGTTGCTTTGAAAGTCAAAATCTTTGGTCAACTGCCTTGACAACTGTGTAAAGAGTCAAACAATCTTCAGTGAAACACAACCCACATCCTGTTGTTGGGTGCTGTAAATAGCAAGTAGACATTATTTAAAGGCAGAAATCTTCTGGTACCAAAGATTTGTCAGTTTTGGAGGAACATATTGAGGTCAATGTTTCTGCAACTTTTTCTGAAGGTGTGCTCCCTCACTCTCTTTCTGGGAACAGTCCTATGGATTTTAGAGTACAAGGTGTAGAGCTGGATGAACACATCAAGCAGCATCAGAGGAGCAGGAAAGCTGACGTTTCGGGTCTGGACCCTTCTTCAGAAAAGAAAAATGTATCTCCTATGGATTTTACTTGCTTTTGCAACAAGCGGCAATTATTCAGACAGGTCCTTGACATCTGGCCTCCATACACATGTATTACATGCCAAGGTGGTCAGGCAAGGGCAAGAAGCAGGAGCAGAAGGTGAATTTCCTCTCTTGAGTCTAAGGGTGCTGAGTCCAATTGCAAAGCAGCCCTGGCTAAACGCTTAGGAGAGGATCACGTTGAATTTCTAACACTGAAACAGCCACTTCAGCCCAAATGGTCTGTGCTGGTGCTTATGCTCCACTCAAGACTACCTCTTTATTACTTCAGTTCATTCTTCTCCTTATCCTTCTGTTGCTTTCTCACCAATCAACTCATCTAACCTTTCTTTAATTGTAACTTGCTACCATGATCTTTACTTATATTGTTGGCTTTTACCATCAAGAAGGTATTTATACCTGATGAAGCAATATTAAGTTAGTTCCCATAGCATAAGAAGGAGAACTGGGTAAAGTGACACTGAAAGATTCAACAGATGGTTACTACAACTCCTGGTAGATACATATATTACATAAACAGGATATTGATTTCATCAGCATGTCATCCTTCAAGTGGCCCCAGGTAAGATGCAGCTTGAGACCTCTATACTGTCAGATTTTATGCTATAATAGTGTTGGTGTTATGAACATGTCAGTTAAAGGTATACTTCATACTAACTGTGCGATGTAACACAACAAAATGCAAAAATTTTAAGTTTGCCACAATCAATCCATCCATTGAATGTCTATTGTCACACTATTCACTGGGTAAAAGAAATTTCTCCTCAATTCCTTATTGAATTTATTGGTGACCATATTAAACTTATAGCTCCTTTTCTTGGATTCCATCACAATGGGAATATTTTCTCTATTGCTCCCCTATTTTATTTTATACCGCTACCCTAGTGAATCCCATCATACTTTTAAACACTTTTTACAACTCACCTTTCAGATAATGAGGCCGTTTTGACTTTCTAACCTGTGGAGCGACATGGGCTCATAGTGTGCCCAGCAGCCAATTTTTTCTTATTCATTCACAGGAGATAGGTGTTGCTGACTAAGCCAGCATTTCATACTCATCTCCAGTTGTTAAGAATCAACCACATTGCTCTGGGTCTGGAGTCACATGAAGGCCAGACCAGGTAAAGATGGCAGTTTCCTTCCTTGAAGGACACCAGTGAACCAGATGGTTTTTTCTGTCAATTGACAATTGACAATGCTTTCATGGTCACCATTAGGCTCTTAATTTCAGATTTTTTGTTCAGTTCAAATTCTACCATTTGCCATGGCAGGATTTGAACCTGGATTCCGAGAACATTACCTTAGTCTCTGGATTAATACTCTCGTGATAACGCCATTATGCCATCACCTCCCCAATTACAGCACTTTAAACTGCAAACCCTAGTAAAGTGTAAGTTCAAAGAACTCATTATAAATGATTGAGATTTCCTTTCCATACTTGTATATTTCAGCAGTTATTAAAAAAAAATCCCACTTTAATGCAAAAACTTGAGGTTAATCTATCACCATTGCAGGAAAGTGCTATCTGGCTTTCTTGCACTGTAAAATCGACATGATATCAAACCCCTGCTGTTCTAGGTATCAACTTTCATTTCCCACACTTCGCACACATAAGCAGGCTGAGAGCAGATTGCCTTTTAACTGCTGCGATTCCCTTCTGCCCCTAAGATTCACCGGCTTTTCGACACAGAACGACAGAGAACTTAAAAGCCGAGATGCGCAGAGACGGGTCATGCAGTTCGAACGATCCATGACAGTGTTTGCGCTCTTCGCTAGCCACCCCTCACCCCTCGTCACCTCATTCAATCAGCAGAAATTCCGATTCCTCTCTCCACCATGTGTTTATTTAGCTTCTCCTTAAAATGCATCTGTGCTGTCTGCCTCAAGTACACTATGTGGCAACCAAGTTCCAAATTCGTTGACAGCATTTAATTAATTAAAGCAGCTCTCCGCAGGAAGGCAAATCAATAACACATCTTAAATAAAGACCGACATGGCCAATGTCAGCTAACAAAAACAGTAGAATTAATTCTGCTGAAAGGACTTTTGTTGTAATGTTATCCGCAGTTTTTATCTGGGACTTTCTAAAAACAAACACTGCTGAAGCTGCTCTCTCTTTCTGATTCCTGATTATACAGAGTCAGTCATTTGCATGGCTAAACATTCATTTCTTGCTGCAGTACATTTGATTCGATATAAATTCTGTCCTAGTCGTGACAGCCTTGGGGTTTTACTTCTCACATTCTGTGTTTCTGTCTCAAACGTACAATGCGACACATTTTGTTTGCATCGATGAAGCATCCATAAGGTCAGGACGGATCAATATTTATCAATGTTCCATTGAAATTTCTCTCGCCGGTTCCTCTGATCATCTACTTCACAGACATCAAAGCTCCACAGATCATACTACACAGTTTTTCTACCATGAACATCATCTGCAATTCTGATAAAGCCTTTTGGACTTCCTCCAAATGGCTCAATGGAGACGCTCACACGACTGACTCGAACTCGTTGTTAAAAAGTTTTGTCATCAATTTTGTGAAGACTGACGATGAATGGTGCTAGTTTTACACCAACAAGTGCATATTCAGACTTTGAATAACCAAGCCCAGATGCTGCGCAAATTTGTCGCTTTTAGTTGTCGCCTCTCTGATCATGGTAAATTACCCTTTATTTCAATTCATCCACGGGATGGTGGTGTCGCTGGTCAGGTCAGCATTTATTCTCAACCGCAATAGCCCTGAAGAGGGATCCAGGTACTTGCTATCTTAAACTGCTACAGTCCTTCAGATGTAGGGTCACCCACAGTGCCATCTCACAGGGAGCCCTAGGATTTTGCTCCAGCAACAAAGGAACAGCAACAATACGGTTGCAAATCAGGATAGTATGTGGCTTGGAGGCTATCATGCTATTGGTGGGTGTTTTCAAGCATCTACTACTCCTGTCCTGCCAGATGGTGGAGGTCCTGGGTTTAGGAGCTGCTGGCAAAAGAGCCTTGGTGAGTTGTTGCAGTGTAACTTGTAGATAGTGCACACTACTGCCTATTGTGCATCGATGGTGAAAGGAGTGAATATTGAAAGTCAATTCTCTTTTTCTAGTAGTGATCATATGGCAAAGAACTGAGAATAAATGATGCATGGCCTCATGCCATCACTGGGGCTTTACATCATGTCATTGAGAATGCTGGCATCTTGGCCCACGCCCACTGTGAACAGAAACAAAAACGGAATTTTTTTAATTCTCTTTTAGGACGTGGGCATCTCTGGTTGGCAGCATTTATTGCCCTTTCCTATTTGTGCATGAGAAGGTGGTGGTGGGCTGCCTTCTTGAATTGTTGCAGTCTATGTGCTGTAGAGTGACCCACGATATCATTAGGAAGGGAATTCCAGGATTTTGACCAAGGGACAGTGAAGGAATGACAATATATTTCCAAGTCAGGATGGTGAGTTGATTGGAGCGGACTTGCAGGCAGTGGTGTTCCCTTATATCTGCTGCCCTTGTCCTTCTAGATGGAAGTGATCATGGGCTTGGAAGGTGCTGTCGTAAGGTTCTTTCGCAAACTTCTACAGTGCATCTTGTAGACAGTACACATTGTTGCTACTGAGCGTCAGTGGTGGAGAGAGTCAATGCTTGTGGATGTGATGTCAATCAAGCGGGCTGCTTTGTCCTGGGGATGGTAACAAATTTCTTGAGTGTTGTTGGGGATGCACCCATCTAGGCAAATGGGGAGTATTCTATCACACTCCTGACTTATGCCTTGTAGATGGTATCTCCTTTGGGAAGTCAGGAAATGAGACATTAATTGCAGTATTCCTAGTCCCTAACCTGTTCTTGTAGCCACTGTGTTTATGTGGTGAGTCGAGCTGATTTTCTGGTCAATGGTAACCCCAGGATGTTGATAATGGGGAAATGCTGGAGAAACTCAGCGGGTCTAGCAGCATCTGTGGAGAGAGAAACAGTCAGTGTTTGGAGCCCAATTCTTCAGAATCAAAACAAGTTGTGAAATGTTCTTTATCTTCTTGATGGAGTTGGAGGAGGAGCAAGGGATGCAGATGGCACCATACAAATGCTTGGCTTTGTTGCTAAAAGTTATCAAGTACATCACATTCAAGTCTAATTATTACTTGAAAATGTATAATTGTGGAGGGTTTATATGCCAACGAGAGAGTAATCCCTAATAGAATTAGACAAATAAAACAATATCATGACTCCATTGGTCGCGATTGCAAGATTTCCCTAATTCTGGTGCTTTGGGAAGGTTCTTTGTATCACATTCATTCTCATAGATGCATGGGTATTAAAGTTTTTGCAGGTTAAAACATATTTAATTTACCAGGAAATTGACAAGTGTACACCAGTGAAGCACAAGTGTCTCTGTATAAAGTTTTGAGAATGTCACCTTCAAATCAGGTTGCTCACTCATGGTGCATCGACACATATTAAAAAATGCTTCTTTTTTGCTGACAAACCTATTTGCAGCTGCGTTAATGAAACTACTAAATTAGTACAGCTGCAGTAATACACCAGGTTACTGCTCTGAAGTCCCTCACACATTGATTAATAAGCAATCAATGGAATCAGTCTAAAGAATGATTGTGTGTTACTATGCTGTCCAATGCACTAGTTCATGAAACATTTTGTTTTTGTGCTTATGCAGATGAATTGCAGTGGAAAATTGATCTGTAACCTAACCAATCTCATCTCAAGTATATGTTGGCTGCAATTTATCAATTTCAGCCACAGCAAACACTCTTGCTCCATCTGTTTGATATTTTTTCTGTTTTACTGAATTCAATTCAGTGATTCCTTCTCCGTATGTTTCTTTTCCCCTCAATGTCTCATGGATTTCCAACTCTGGTCTCTACTTCCTGAAATCAGAATTGGCAGGTCATCTTGCGGCTGTACAGGAGATTGGTTAGGCCACTCTTGGAATACTGCGTGCAGATCTGGACTTCCTGCTATCGGAAGGATGTTGTGAAACTTGAAAGGGTTCAGAAAAGATTTACAAGGATGTTGCCAGGGTTGGAGGGTTTGGTCTCTAGGGAGAGGCTGAATAGACTGGGGCTATTTTCCCTGGAGCGTCAGAGACTAAGGGGTGACCTTACAAAAGTTTATAAAATCATGAGGGGTATGGATAAGGTAAATAGACAAGGACTCTATCCTGGGGTGGGGATGTCAAAAATTAGAGCACATAGGTTTAAGGTGATAGGAGAAAGATTTAAAAGGGACTTAAGGGGCGGCTTTTTCATGCAAAGGGTGGTGCGTGGATGGAACGAGCTGCCAGAGGAAGTGGTGGAGGCTGGTACAATTACAACATTTAAAAGGTATGGGTATATGAATGGGAAGGATTTAGAGGGATATGGGCCAAGTGCTGGCAAATGGGGCTAGATTTATTTAGGATATCTGGTCAGCATGGACCAGTTGGACCGAAGGATCTGTTTCCGTGCTGTATATCTCTATGAGTCTATGACCCTTCCCCTGAAAGTTATTATCCATCAGGACCTCAAATCTACAGAGCTCCACACTTCAATCAGTCATCTCACAGCACCCAATGACCTACACACAGCCCTTTAAAGTCCAAACTTGGTGTGATAAACGTAATGAGTTGTTCAGGGAACACAATCTGACACCCTTACCTGGTCTAGTCTACATAGGGAGGTGACAGCCTAGTGGCATTATTGCTGGACTATTAATCCAGAGACCCATGTAATAATCTAGAGAACTGAGTTTGAATACCACCTTAGTAGATAGTGGAATTTGAATTCAGTAACAATCTGGGATTAAATGTCTAACGATAAACATAAAAATGCTGTCCGTTTTGGAAAAGATCATCTGGTTTACTTATGCTTTTTCAGGAAAGAAACTGCCATACTACCTGGTCTGGCCTGCAAATGACTCCAGACCCACAGCAATGTGATTGACTCTTAACTGCCCTCTGAAAAAACTTAGCAAGCAATTCAGTTTCAGCCATTCAGTTCCGAAGCCTAGACGAAGGAATTAAACTGGACAGACCACCTGTCTTTATAGGCACAAGAAATAATAAATGATCTGTTGAACCTGTACAGCTCTCCTTACCAATATCTGGTGATTTGTGCAAAAATTGGGAGAGTCTTCCTGTTGACTAGTCAAAGATCTTGAAATAGTCATATTCAAAGAATAATACCTTGCAGGCAATGTCCCAGACACCACCATCACAATCTTTCTGTATGTCCGGCCCCAATGACAGGACAGACCCAGCAAAGGTGGCAACATGGTGGTATACAGTCAGGAGACAGTTGCCTTGGGAGTGCTCAACATTGACTCCAGACCCAATCACGTCAAATCAAACATGGGCAAGGAAGCGCCATCTGATTATCAGCGACCATTTGCCTGATGAATCGGTGCTCCTTCATGTTGAGGTGGCAAGAGTACATGTACTAAGTGTACTCAGGTGAGGGCTTAGATATCAGCACCAATATTGACTAAGCTCGCTGAATCCCAAAGGACTAGCTCCGAGACTTGAGTGTTCAGCAGACAGTGTCATTCTTGAGCTAATTTGAATCAATCCACATAATATAAAGAAATGACACTGGATACTACAAAGGCTATTAGCCAGACCAGCAGTTACCTTCTTAAAGGACACTAGTGAATCAGATGAGTTTTTACAGCAATACTCATCGTTCTTTGGAAGCCTCAGTTTAAACCACCAATAGTGTCTCTCTCTGAAGACAGAGTAATGCTATGGTCCAGTAGGACTATGGCAACTTTACCATTACATGGTCATTATTACATTCTGATTTCCAGATTTTTTTTTTAAATGTGAATTCAAACTCCAGCATCTACCAGGACAGGATTTGAAACCAGGTCCCCAGACCATTATTTGAGCTTTTGGATTAATAGACCAGCAATAATACCAGAAGCCATCACCTCTCCTTTCATTAACATATTAGGGTTTTCTGACACATAATGGATTGTGTAACTCTTCCAGAAGGAATGTTGAACCCACTTTCCTTTAAAAAGAAATCCTTCACAAAAGTAACTGACATTGGTGTGCCACCATTTTGAGACTCAAACTCTAAAAATAATATGAATATACATGTATAAATCACACGTTTCACTTCAAGACTAACATTTAGAATGAGCAGGTTGTCTGATGAAGAAATGTTGGACAGGCTAAGATTGTAATCACTGCAGTTTAGAAAAGTAAGACGATTAACTTGATTGAAACGTATTAGATCCTAAAGCATCTTGACAGAGTAGACGTGTAGAACATGTTTCCTTTTTATCTAAGCCAAGAGCTAGATGTCAGTCTTTAACAATAAAGAAGTCACCCGGTTAAGACAGATAAAGCAAATATTTTTCTCTCAAAGGATCATGTGTCACTGAGGCTCTCTCCCTGGAAAGGTGGTGGGAGCAGCATCTTTAAATCTTTTTAAAGCAGATGTAGTAGATTCTAGTTGAGCAAAGGGAGTGAAAGGTCATCAGAGGTAGTCAGGAATATGGGTTTGACATTACAGTCAGAGAAGCCATCATTTTATTAAATGATAGAGGAGGTTCAAAAAACTGAATGATTAGCTCCTGCTTCTTGTTTGTATCTTCATATAAGGGTAGCTCCAACAAAACTCAAGAACAATGACATCATAAAGGGAAAAGCATCCCACTTGTCTGGCACCCCATCGATTATATACTCCCTTCACCACTGACAAACAGTGGTAATAAAGTGTACCAGCTGCAAGGTAGGCTGGCGTAACTCACCAAGTCTCCTTAGACAGCACCTTCCAAGCCCATGACATCTACCACCCAGAAGGACAAGAGCAGCAGATGTAGGCTTGATGGGCTAAATGGCTTGCTTCTACACCATAACGGTTCTATGATTCTATGCATGGGAACTTAACTAACTGAAAGTCCCCTCCAAAGTCACACACACCTCCAAACTTGAACTACATTGCTGTTCCTTCACTGTCTCTGGATCAAAACCTAGAACTCTTTTCTAAATAGTACTGGAATTGTTCCTACACCTGAAATACTGCAGCAGTGAAAGAAGACAGCTCACCATTACCTTCTCCAAGGCAATTAGCGATGGACAATAAATGCTGACCCAGCCAGCGACTCCAATGTCTCATGAAAAAAAAACTAAAGGGCGGAGAAGACCAATGGTCCATAAATTTTCCTCACATAATGATAATCAAAACATCATGATTAAACACTTCTTCATTCCCACAACCATCCATCCATACCTGCAGCCGTGATCAGGGCAAACAAACAGAAGAAAAGCTCAAGGCTCATACGATAAATAATATCATGGGATACTATTTTCTCTATCCCACCCCAGATGATCAAAACCAATGCCTGAAGTGACAGGGACCAAGTGTTATCTGTGAACAACCTCTACACAAAGCTTTGATTCACCTCATCCTGTCAAACGAGCTGAGGAAAGAGATTAGTTCTGGCTTGCTAACTTGCAAACAACCAACACACACGCAATGGACAAAGGGATTACCTTCAATGCCCTCATTCTTTTCAAGTTGAGCATTGGCCATTAAATGTGGCTTCATATTTTTTTCAAATCAAACACTCGTAGCATGAACTTATATCATGAATATAGAAAGCTTTTCTTAAACTCAACAGTGGCCAGCCATGAGTAAGGTTTACCACATTGTTCCTGTTCATCAACAGCAGTGTAAAGACATTTCGAGAGCAATACCGCACATTTGATTCCATCAAACGTGAAACACCCTGCGAGGATTCTTTACAGTATAAATTCAAGTCATTGGTAATTGCTTTTGCTGTTGATAATGGCTATAATTCTAAAGAGACACAACTTTCGATATTGACTGGAAAAATAGCCCAGATATTCCAATGGCCAGGAGGCTGCTTCACCAATGTGGAATGTAATAGTTGGGACAATGCAGAAATATTGACACAGCTGAGTTCGGGAGAATTGTCCGAGAAATAAAAAATTCCAATTGGCAATTACCCTGCATCTAAAACCCTCCAAAAATGTCCCTTAAAGTTATAGATTTCAGAGAGTTCCAACTCACTGAATCTTAACAATTACCACAAAGTTAGAAGGTTCAAAACTTGATTAATTATTAAACTGATCCCTGACTCACTACTGACCTCTATAATTAAACCCCCAATTCCTGACAAGTCAACTCCTGACCCAATACTTACCTACAACCCCAAGAACTCTGCCTCCTATCTCCGTCTGATACTTATCACCCCTCAAAACTGGACCCAACTTCTCAACATAACATGGTAGCTGCCCCCTTCTGGAAGCTGGTTTAACCTGACAAACTCAACAACCACTCCTCACCCCTCACTTGAGACAAACCTTCTCACCCCACCTCTGGCTCCCCCACTCCTCCTCTAATATGATTCCCAGACTGATACCCAACACTGACCTATCACCTACCAATCCGCCCAACGCATCCCTGTCAAACTCAACACCCTTCCCCTTGTCCCAACACGCTCTTAACAGTCCTACTAGTTACAGGAAGTTAAAGGACTACAGAGTGGCTCTAATTATTGGGAACCTATTAAACAGACTCACCACTAGCTCCTCCTAAGTACACCCTCCCAAATATCCTGATGACCCCAAAATCTGACACTGCTTCCCGAACTCCTCCAAATGGACTCAATACCATCAGTATGTTAACCTGACGTTCCCCCTGCAACCTGACACTCTTACCCCACCCAAGCTGCCATTGTCCTCCTCCCCCCCAGTCTCTGCCGTTCCCAACACCCACACAGTGACATGACTGCCATCACCCTCAACTAACCCAGCACCCCATCCTCAACTTGATACCTGCCTCTCAACCCCCAAACCAAGCCCAACATCCCCTCGTCCCTCCCCAACACCGTCCCCCTGACATATCTACCCACTGCCCTGACCCAGCAACCATAATCGCCTCCTCACAAATATCCCACCCGGCCTGAAAACTTTGCCCCAGGACCAATACGCCAAATGCCATCCAGAATCCTACACCCACAAGCCAACTCCCTCCTCCACCTAACAAATTGACTGCTCTTACATTGTTCCTGCTAAACAGAAAAAGATCATTTTTTTCCCATATTATTCTCCATCTGCCAAATTTTTAACCTTTCACTTCACCTGTCTATATCCTTTTGCCTGTTTTCCTTACGTTCCCTGCACAAGCTGCTCAGTGACTGATCTTTGTATCAGCAGCAAATTTAGCAACCAGACATCTGGTCACTTCATTCAAGTCATTAATTTAGTTTGTAAATGTTCGATGCTCCAGTGATGCCCCACCACCAGTTATAGATTACCAACCAGAAAATAACATTTCTATCCCTATAGTCAGCTTCCAAGTAGCTAACAAATCCTCTATCCATGATAAGATGTTACCCTTTACACCATGGGCTCTTATTTTTGTCATAACCATTCTTTTCCTGTAACCTTTATGGGAATCCAAATTCGTCCCATCTACATGTTTCACTTTCTTCATGTTGCTCATTATTTCCTCAGAGAACTCTTAAAAGAAACCTTTCTAAAAAATTGGTCTAACAAAATTTGCTTTTCTCATAGATTCTATGTATTAACAATTTCCAAGTGCTCTGCTATAACATCTCAGTAATAGATTCTTGCATTTTCCCAAAGCCAAATGCTAGGCTTCCTGGTGTGTAATTTTCCTACTTCCTGCCTCATTGTTTTCTTATATAGTGGCAGGGGGAAAGAAAGATAGGTTTAAGATAAGTGGAAAAGACAAAGAACAGGTAAACTTAAGTTTCTGCTGCAAGTTTGGTTTCCAACACCTATTCGAAAATCAATACACAACTATGGATTTCTCTGCCTCAGAAGGCGGTAGAGGTGGGATTATTAAATATTTTTAAGACTGGGATGGACTGATACATAAACAAAAGCAGCAAGTGGAGAAATTCAGCAGATCTGGCAGCACCCATGGAGAGACTCTTTCATCACCAGACTCGAGCTGTTGACTCTCATTTTCTCTTCACAGATGCTGCCAGACCTGCTGAGTTTCTCCAGCAATTTTCTGTTTTTTTGTTTCAGATTTCCAGCATCCGCAGTTCTTTGTTTCATTTTCATGGATAGACTCTTGACTGGCAAGGGGAATTTGAGGAATTCAGATCACAAACAGATCAACCACAGACTCAGTGAATAACAGAGTGAGCCTCATGGGATGAATGGACAACTTGTGCTCCCATTCTGTGTAGTCTCATGTTCAAATGCTTTATGCCAATGAATACATTTCAAGTGTGTGACTGGCATTGAGAGCTAAAAGCACGGTGGCGCAATCCAGACTGCAAGTTTTAGACGTTTGAGTTAATTTGCATGACTCTCCCTCAACAGGGAGCTCTCTGAGGAAATAATGAGCAACATGAAGAAAGTGAAACACATAGATGGGGTGAATTTGGGTTTCCACAAAGTTGACTGAAAGGTTACAACACAATTAAGAGCCCATGGTGTCAAGGGTAACATCATGGATATAGGTTGTTAGCTATCTGGAAACAGACTGTAGGGATAAAAAGGCCATTTTCTGGATCGTAATCTATAATTAGTGGAGGGGCATCACTAGAGTAACCAATATTTGATGATTTGGATGAAGTGACCAAATGTCTGGTTGCTAAATTGCTGCTGATACAAGCCTTTCTGCTCCTATGATGCTGCTTGGCCTGCTGTGTTCATCCAGCCCTGCACCTTATTGTTTCAGTCGGTGAGTAGCTTGTGCAGAGAGCATAAGGAAAATAGGCAAAAGACTATAGACAGTGAAGGGTCAAAAATTTGGCAGATGGAGTATAATGTAGGAAAACGTGCTGTACCATTTGTGTACAAATAACAGCAAGTACCATTCACCTTATCGTGAGCAGAGAAATCCAAGGCCACTAAAACCAAAGCCTGGACTCCACACTCCAAAAGTTTAGTTTGGCATGAATATCCCATGATACTATTAAATGAAGAGAAGGGAACTCCCTTGACATCTGACCTAACATTACTCACGGGGAGGCAATGGCCTAGTGGTATTATCGCTGTATTGTTAATCCAGAGACCCAGGTAATGTTCTGTGGACCCACGTTCAAATCTCATCACGGCAGATGGTGGAATTTGAATTCAATAAATATCTGGAATTAAGAGTCTAATGATCACCATGAATCCATTGTCGGGTAAAAACCCATCTGGTTCACTGATGTCCTTTAGGGAAGGAAACTGCCATCCTTACCTGGTCTGGTCTACATGTGACTCCAGACCCACAGCAATGTGGTTGACTCTGAACTGCCTTCTGGGCAATTAGAAATGGGCAATAATTGCTGGCCTGGCCAGCAACACCCTCACCCCCTGAATGAATAAAGAATTACTCCCCAATAAAAACCATTAAAAAATCCTACTAACTGCATGCGATTTGTACTTGTGGGATCCCTTTTAATCTTGGCTGGTAACAGTAGTGAATTGCTCTTGGCACATAGAAGAGCACGAGGCCATTCAGCTTCTCGACCCTGTTCCAGTATTGAATTAGAAATTATGGCTGATCTGTGTCAGACCTCTGTTTATGCACCATCCACTGCCATATTTTCTACTTAACTCCAGTCACTTCCCTTTAAAGCCTTTTATCGTATGGGAAGTACACTTCTGTGAGACTCCAAATAGTTATGAACTACTTGGTGGCATGACTAGGGGTATTAGAACTGGAGAGCTTTCTCTTTCATTGCTTGGTGCTCAAATCCCATATTTTATGAAGCACAAGATTCACAGACAAAGGAAATAATAATTTGTATTCAGATGAGACTTCAACTTTCTCCGCATTAAGATGTTTGCCTCACTGACAAATCTTCTCCTCGTCTCTAACAGTTTGCGGTATCAGAACAATTTGAGTGCATTCTATTTTTAAGCCTATAAATACATTATACAGCAAGAATGGCCTGTCACCAATATGACAGAAGCAAAAACAATTTCCACTGTGCTTCGAAAAAGACTTGCCAAAGCTTTTGTTTCTTGCCTGTGTCAAAATGGACCTTGCATTATCTCCGTTAATTACCAGCTCTGACAGAACTGCTGAAGCGACAAAATAGGGAAGCATTTGGCATTTTGAAGGATGGAAGTCAAAGGTCATAGCTATGACCCTCAAATCAGGAGAGACCCAGAAAGAGAGAGAAAAAAGAGACTGATTAAAAAGTCCGTGTTGGAAACAGTAGTGAGTTGCTGCAGGCATAAAGGAACCGTAGGAGCCCATTCAGCCCCTTGGGCCTGATCTAGTATTGATTAGAAATGATGACAGGTCTGTATCTTAACTCCAACTATGCACCTTGACTCTATGCTGCTAAATTCTTTTGCCTAACAATTATCTGTTAACCTCAATTTTGAAATTTACAGCCTCAATAAGAGATAGAGAAAGAAAAAAAAAACAAGAAAAAGAAAAAAAGGAGCAAGAGTAGGCCATTTGGCCCTTCGAGCCTGCTCTACGGATCTTCCAACTCATTACCCTACTCCTCCTTCTTGAAAATATTCAATGTTTTGGCCTCAACCTCTTTCTGTCACAAAGAATTCCACAGGCTCTTCAATCTCTGGATGAAGAAATTTCTTCTCATCTCTTCTCATCTCAATCACCTACCTCGTATCCTTGAACTGTGACCATTGGTTCTGGACTCCCCGGTCACCGGGAACATCCTTCCTGTAATTAACAATAGCTTGATTTGGGGGAGAGAACTCAATTTGACAAAGTTTGCCTCTCATCCTTCCTTGAACAGCTTCATTTTAATTTTAAGAGTATATCCTCGTGCCCTGGAATTCTCCATATTTTAACATGACTACTTAGTCACAGTTTAGCCCAACAAAAAGAATTGTTTGAAAACTCATTTTTACCTTGGCAACTTAGCCTGATAAAAGCTTGAATAATCTCTGTCATTGGCCTATTGTGTTCTATGGCCTTGTATTAATTTAGATTTTAAATGATAGGCTGAACATTTTCACTCTGCTAATCCCACAGATATTTGACATAACTATTTAGCCTGTGGCTTTTATATTGAGGTTTAGAAAATCAAGCTTTGCAGTGCCAGCAAGTTAGTGCTTCCATTAAAGTACAATTAATATAATAGCCCTTTGAGTATTTCAGGATTTTTCTTCTCTCTCCAGTTTACAAGGCAAACTCAGGCAGCACCTGTTAAAACAATGAGGCAATCTGGAACTCATAATGTTCACTGCAACTGTGAGTGTCGAAACTTTGAGAGCTCCAAAATTGAACCAGGTTTGTTTTCTAGTAATTGAAGTAAATATAAACAAAACGGCACAATTTTAAAGGGGGTGAGAGTTCACTTAACTAGTAGATCTGTCAGTTTATTCAACATGCATCTTTCCCATCGCTGGTATTGATGGTCCACCACATGCGGAGTAGTTGTACCTTCCAGTTCAACTTCAGTTGTACGTTCCAACTTTATGGTCTCCTCCATAGAGCAGGGCAAGAGTGGCAATACCGTGGAAGTGCCATCATCTCCATGTCTCATGTCACCAAGGCTTAGGTGTTTCATTGACATTGGTTCATGGTTCCAGATCTCCCTTCTTAAGAGCACTGTGAGAGCGCTGTTCCTCTCAAGAAGTGCCCTTAGCTTCACTTCTCAGGGAAAACCGTGAATGGCAACAAATCATAGAATTCCTATGGTGTGGTAGCAGGCCACTCAGCCCATTGAGTCCACACCGACCCTCCGAAGAGGATTCCACCCAGACCCATCCCTCCATTCTATTCCTGTAACCCTGCATTCCCCATGTCTAACTACCTAACCTGGACACTATGGGCAATTTATCATGACCAACCCACCTAATCTGCACACCCTCGAACTGTGGGAGGAAACCAGAACACCCGGAGGAAACCCACGCAGACACGGGGAGAATGTGCAAACTCCTCACAGGCAGTCACCTGAGGGGGGAGCCAAACCCGCGTCCCTGGCGCTGTGAGGCAACAGTGCTAACCACTGAGCCTCCATGCCACACATGTGACACCGTGAGAGAAGATCAGAGACTCATAGAAACACAGAAAATATGAGCAGGAGTAGGCCATTCAGCCTTTCGAGTCTGCTCCACTACTCAATGTGATCATGCTAATCATCCAACTCAGTGCCTTGATCCCACTTTCACCCCATGCTGAAAAGTTTTGTGTTTTGAGAATTATTTCCAATTCGCTTTTTGAAAGTTACAGATGATTCCACCTCTGCCAACTTTTCAGACCGTACTTTTCGGTTGCTTTGCTTCAAAAGAAACGTCCTCATGGTACTCATTCCCTGGCCATTTTGCCATTTATCGTAAATCTGCACCTTCTTTTTCAACTCCTGTTTCAATTTGGGCAAAAACCATTCTTCAATCCCTTCAATCCCATTCTTCAATCAGCCTGTGCTGATCATCAAAACAGGTAAAGTATGACTTTTCCCAGCCCTCTCACTACAGAGACTGAGGACTGACTGAATGATATTTCAGTTCTTTTTTTCTCCCTCAAGTTCTAATTCTTTCTTTCTCATACCAAACTGTGAGATTTTAGAACAAGAGAGAGAATGCTTGATTATAGAGCTAGGGTTTGTGGAGAGACATAAAGGAGTAGAGAAAGGTGAAGAAGCTGATAGGTTTAGGAAGGGAATCTTAGTGTTTGGATAACTGAAGACACAGTCACCAATGGTAGAGCAATTGCAATTGCAGAGGGTAAGAGACAAGAATGAGAAGAATGCAAAAATCTCAGAACTGTGGGACCGTCTAGAAATAAGGTGAAAGAAGGCTAAAGATGGATTTGTAAACAAGAATGCCCATTTGACTATCAATGCATTATCAGGTCAGTAGTGAATGTAAGTTACCAAGGACAAGGGTGATGCATGAATGGAACTTGGTGCAAGTTGTGATCTTTGGATTGTCTTTGCAGCAGATCTTTGGAAGAGCTCCAGTTTATGGAATCTACAAGAGTGGACATTGGCCAAAGCAGAACTTGCAAGTCCATTAATTGTGAATGGCACATATTATCATCGATGGCCTGATGGATCATTGCTCTGTTCCAATAATAATTTCAACATGACTTGCCTGGCCAGGCACCATGTAAAAAAACAAAGCACCATGCATGAGCCTGCTAGTCAAAGGGACTATTCCTCAACAGCTCACCACATTTCAACAACTCCCCATAGCCCTAACAAAGTGGTGTGTGGGTGGTGCTTATTAGTAGACCAAAATGAAACTGGCAGCAAGGTTGAGCATACTTTGGCAAAACATCACGCCTTATACTTGGTGATGGAATCCTCACACCAATTGTTTCAATGCTTTTAAACCAACTTACCTGTGTGGCGTAGTTATCAGTAATGTTTCCCTAAAATTTTCTTTGCTATGCATGTCCACACAGGTAGGATTTCATACGGAGAACGACTTGTGAGTGAGCTGTGCAATACCTTCCCAAAGGCTTCACGGTCATACTTAACAGAAACATTGCATATAAGTCAAGGTCTAGGATAACTTTTAAACATTGATTTTTTAAAAAATATTCCTCCACGGGATGTGGACTGGCTAGAACAGGATTTGTTACCCATCCCTAACTGCTCCTTGGGATGGTAAAATGAAACCAAGAACTGCATAAACTCAGAATCTGAAACAAAAACAGAAACTGCTGGAGAAACTCAGCAGGTCTTGCAGTATCTGTGGAGAGAAAGCAGAGTTAATGTTTCAGTGTCCAATAACCCTTCATCAGAACCAATAGTTAGGAAAAGGTATTATGACAAGGGGCGGAGTAGGAGGGGTGATGGTTTAAGGAGTGAGAAGATAGGTAGAGACAGAGCTTAGAGGGAGAAAAAGACAGTTAATGGCAATCAAAGGAATGGATAACAGGAAGCCAGAGAAGGTAAAAGCTGATAATGATGACCACACGTAGATGAGGATGGATTGGCTATGCTGAAAACAACCCATGTGATGACAAGGCCTAGAATGTTGGGTCGGTAAAGGACATAGGAGAAGGTCTCAAGACCTAATATTATTGAGTTTTCAAATTCAATTCTGAAGACTGCAGGGTACTCACATGGAAAACGAGGTAGAGTCCTTCAAGCTTGTGCTGAACTTCAGTGGGGCACTGCAGAAAGCCTGACACAGGGAACAGGGCTGTGAGTTGAAAAGGCAGGCAATTAGAAGCTTGGGGTCATTTTAATGGACAGAATGTAAGTGTTCTGCGAAGTGGTCACCCAGCCTATGTTTTGTCTCCCCAATGTGGAGGAGACCACATGGTGAGCAGCAAACACAGTAGAATAGGTTGAATGAAGTGCAGGTAAATCAATGTGTCATGCTGAAGGTTTGTTTAAGTCCTTAGATAGTAGAGAGGGAAGAGGTAGACAGGCAGATGTTACACCTTCTGTAATTGCTTCGGAAGGTACCGTGGGGCTGCAGGGAAGTGTTGGGATTGGAGCAGGAGTAAACCAAGGTATCCTGAAGGGAACAATCTCTGCAGAAGGCTAACGAGGGAGGGAAGGGGAACATGTGTGTGGTGGTAAAAAGTGATCCTTTGGTTAATCCTCCTAACATGCACACTATGGGCAATTTATCATGACCAATGCACTCAACCTGCACATATTTGGACTGTGGGAGGAAACCAGAGCACCGAACAGAAACAAGAGAACTTGCAAACTTCACACAGACAGACGGTCACCCAAGGCTGAAATTGATCCCAGGTTCCTGGCACTGTGAGTCAACAGTGCTAACCACTGTGCTACCATAGTGTCCTGGTCTTGTATTGTTGTAGTCCACGTGGCGAAGGTAAACCCACAGTGTTATTGGAAAGAAGTTCAAGGGTTTTGATTCAAAGACAGTGATGAAATGATGAGTCAGGATGTCGTGGAGCTGGAAAGGAATCTTGCAGGTTGTGGTGTTCCATTCCATCTGCTGCCCTTGTCAATCAGTGATTGAGATCACAAGTTTGGAAGGTGATATTGATGCTGCATTGGTGAATTGCTACTCTACCATTATTCCTTAACCTTATGTTATTTGGAAGTGCAACAAGACATTATCACTGGATTTACTTAAACTCTGTCACCTGTCTAACTTCATCCAGTTCTGACTAAAGGTTGTCAACTTGAAACATTACCTGTGTTTCTGTCTTTTCACAGATCATACCAAACCAACTGGCCATTTGCAGTATTTTCTGTTTTTATTTCTGGTTCCAGGATCTGCAATGTTTTGCTTCATTATTAAAATTGGTTCATTAGCAAATAATCCTGCCATTTGTTTGCTGCAAGTGCCAGTCATATTGGGTTAAAGGCTGCCAGAAACAAATTAAGGTTCTCTTTGACCTATAATAGTGGCTTTCTCAGGTCACTCTCTTGCCAAATTGTGCAGCTGCTATGTCTTCTGCTGCTTTTGCACTCTATGCTAAAACCAAAGTCAAACTTTGAGAGAAAAGAAAGGAATTCTGACTGATATATTTTTACTTTGATAGTTTTAAGAATATTTTTGTTTAGCTTCAACACAAGGGAAGGGTGAATGATGAGGACAGATGCATTCAAGGTCTTTACTACATATTTATTGTTTGTGGCTTACAAACCCTTCACAATTCATTACACTGTATGCGCAATATTACCTAAAATAACATTGGAAGTCCTGTATTAGTTCTGCTGCAGGGTTCAGGAAGGGGAGGAGGAGGTTACACAGCATTGAAGTGCTTTTGAAGATAACAATCACCAATTCTCCAATGCTGTCCGGCAACATTGCCTTGCAATAGGAACAGGTAAAGATGACTGGAAATTATTTGAAAGCAAAGACTAGAAAGGTACAAAGGGGCCTTGTTTCCTCTATGTGCCATAGTGTCTATTATTTCGAAGCAAAATATGAGTGGATTTGTGTTATACATGGACATGTTTTTGTGTGTATATTTGTGTGTAAGCTTAGCCTCCCCAAATCTCCTTGAAGCCTCTTTGCACTATCTCAGGATGATTTAGTTCAGTTGGCTGGATGGCAAATTTGTGGATTCAATTCCAGCAACAGCTAATGTTATTATGAAAGATTTTGCTTTTCCAACACTGTCCTGTAGCCTGAGGCAAGGTGACCTTTTGGTTAAACCATCACCAGTCGTCTCTGTCTAATGAGAGAGCAGTCCTCTGGTTCAGTCAGACTGTGGTGACTTTAATGTATAAATGTCAGTTGTCTTGGCTTCACTCCTATCCTTGGCAATACCTTAAAATAGAAAGTTAATAAATTGGTTTTCTGAACTGAAAAAAAAACCTTTCCACAAATTCGATGCCTTATCTAGGCATATTGAAGCCCAGATCAGCTAGACAAATTGCCTAAAATATATAAAAAGCACATTATATATGTATACAAATATATATTAAACTATATATCATATATTATTCAGCAGTGACGTCTTGTCTCGCAGCTTCTCTCCTTCTTCACTTTTTCCGACATCAAACTTCATGAAAGCTCCCATCCTATTTCTAACCACTGAGCTCATCTTAAAGAGCCCTAACATTCTACAATTCACTGGGGCTGATGGATACTGAACAGGGACATTTAATGTTCAAAACTTCAAATCAACATTTAAACAAAGCTTTGAAAAGTTATCTTGAGTGGGTTTACTGTTTATAATTTACTGCTCTGTTCTCCAATTTACTGAAAATTACTTGAAAACAAACTGCTTTATGCTCACGCCCACTAGTTTAGTAAAGTCATCAAACAGAGGGAAACGGAATTAGTTTTAAGCTTCATCTGCTTCTTCTGTAGCCGGCTTTGCTGTTCACTGAAATATCTCATTTGAATTTTGACAGAGTTGCTGGTGTCAAACCTTCTGGCTACCTTTGTTAAAGAGGTACCTGCTGTAGGACGAATTTTTTTTTCTTCCTCAAAGGCATCTGATTTTTAATATATTGGATGAGACCTGCTCTTAGATTGTACAGATCTCTTGTAACTATGGCAGCCAAACAATACATGCATGGTAATGAACATTGCTGTGATTCCCAGTGAAAAAAAGAGAGAGCAGAACTGCAGGTCAAACATCATAAATTTAATATCCCTTCAGGTCCAACATTATTATAATGGATTTCTGAACCCAGCTGTCATGGGATGTGTGCAGGGGTAATTCTTTCCTGACATGAATCTACTGCTCAAGCGGGTATGTTCATGTCATTAAGCAATTGACAGGCAGCCTTGGTTCCAGGAAAACAAAGATCTCAATGTCTTTGAGACATTTTGACAGCCTTATCTCTATTCACCAGCCCAAACCCTCCAAACGAGTGAAAATTAATGTGTGCAGCAAAGGTCACAGCGCTGACCCTCAGAGGTTTCCCAGGAACTCAGAAAATAGGAGTAGGACTAGGCCATTCAGCCCTTCAAGCCTTGTCCACCATTCAGTCTGATCATAGCTGATCAGTGAATTCAAAACCCTGCAGTTGTTCATTAGCTCACCGAGCTGCTTGTTCTGTGGTGTGCAGACGTTTTGATACCCTTCCAGGCAGCAATATCAGCGCGAACTCTGATCAAAGTGTTGGTGTTCTACTTCCTTCTGGTTTATATGATCTTCTGGTGTGATGGTCATTTTGCTTCCTGTTCTGTTGTTTTAGCAGCGGTCTGCATACAGGGTCTATTTCTGTTTGTTAATGGAGTCCCATGTTGAGAACCAGGCTTCCAGAAATCTCCTTGCACATCTAGTGTTCACTTGTCCTAGTGTGGTCACTTTGTCCCAGTCGAACTGATAGCCCTCATTGTCTGTGTATATTGAGACAAGTGAATATTGGTCATGTCCTTTACTGTCAGCTGGTGCTCATGTATGCTGGTCGTCAGTTTCCTCCCTGTTTGTGCAATGTAATGTTTATTGCACTCGCTGCATAGTATTCTGTATATCACGTTAGTCTTGTTTACTGTCGGTATGAGGTCTTTAGTCTTTGTTAACATTAGGCACAGTGTTGCTGTAAGTTTGTGAGCAATTATGATCTTATGCAGTCTTAGGAGTCTTGTAGTCATTTCTGATATATTTTTGATGTTGGGTAGAATTGCCAGTGTCTTCTATTGTACAGTGTCCTCTGACTGTCGTTTGTTTTTGTTGGCATCTGCAGACAAAACTTCTTGGGTATCCATTGTCCATGTCTTTGTTAATGGAGTCCTGTGTTGAGAACCAGGCTTCCAGAAATTCCCTTACATGTCTGGTGTTTGCTTGTTCCAGTATGGTCAGAGAGAGGAAGAAAACAACAAATAGCTCCCGTTCTTAGACATGTGAGAGAGAATGACTAACAGTGAATTCTGGACCTGAATATAGAGGAAGGCCACACACATGGACCAAATCCTTAACTTTAATAGCAAGCATCTCACCATACATAAATTACATACACAATTCCACAGGCTCACCACTGCCTGGGTGAAGAAGTTTCTCTTCATCTTGTTCGAAACAGCCCATATCATTAGACTGTGACCTCTTGTTCTGGACACACTAGTCATCGAGAACGTCCTTCCTGCATCTACCCTCCCTTAGCCAGTTAGAATTTCACAGGTATGAAATAGACCCTCATTCATTTAAAATCCAGTGATTATAGTCCTAACCGATCCAGAATCTCCCTATATGTCATTCCTGCCATTCCCAGGATTCAGTCTGACCCTCCTACTCTGCACTCGCTCCATAGTCTTCCTCAGGTAAGGAGATCAAAACTGTACACAATACTCCAGATGTAAAAAGACCATAAATCTAAAGAAATAGGAACAAGAGTAGACTGTTTGGCCCCTCTCGAAACTGCTCCACCAGTCAATAAGATCATGGCTGTAACTACCTACCAGTCGACAACATAACATATTAGTTATATGTCCCAAGGCATTTAAAAGAATGAAATCAACGAAAATCAAAATGTTGACCATTTTGACAACTGAAGGAATTTATCACCGTCACTACGTTACTGGACAAGTAAAAAAGAAAGTTGGAGTGAGGACCTGGAGACACGAGTCAGCAGACGGAGAAATTTAAATGTAATTAATTGAAAACACCTGGAATTATATAAGTACTATCCATGAACATGAAACTACCAGATTGCCATTATATAAAAAACATCATTTGGTTGACTGATGCTCTGAGGAAATCTGCTATCTGGCCAGTATTGATTGACTCATCACTACTCTCAAAAAGACCAAACAAACTGCTCAGTTATATCAAACCCAATGTGATAAAGTCGACCAAAAATAAAACCAGATGGAATCGACCAACTTTGACATAATCACCGGAAATGAGAAAAACACAGTCTGCCCAATTGAGTCCTTTTGTGTAAGCTCCTGCCAAAAGCAGATGTGCTGTTCCACAGAGTGGTGAGGCAGCAGGTTGACCAAGTTATATTCACCAGGTCATCCTGAACAGCATCTGTCCCAGGTCCCAACAAAACCAAGCCTGACACTGTCCTCTCCCATGAGCAGGACAGATCCACAGCTGGTAGTGGCAAACTGATTTACAATTTGCCAACATGTTGTGACTGGATTGGCTCTGGGAATTATTCAACCAGCCACTCCTGGACTTCAGACACTCCTTCGGCTCACAGTCTTCAGACTCCTATTTCTAGACTTTGGATACGACCTGTCCCACTTCTCCCAGTTTTTAGCCCATCCAATCCAGGCAGCTCCATTCGCTACTTACAGATCTCAGAGTTGTTATAGCACAGAAGGAGGCCATTCAGCTCATTGTGCCTGCACTGTTTCTATTACCCAGTGCCAATCTCCTGTCTTTTCTCTACAATCCTGCACACCATTTCTATTTAAATAATCATCCATGCCCCCAGCCCTCAGACTGGTCCGCTGGAGGCTACCCCACAACTAGCACTTAGCTGTTTGCTCACTGCTCCTCCAATCGCAAGTTGTTTCTCTCCCACATTCATTGCTGATGGAAGCAATCAGCCTATGAGCACAAACTGGGGAGAGAGCCAGCCTATGATTGGAGCAGCAGCTCAGCACACTCTCTTTTCATTCTATACAGGGGTTCAACCTTTCTCTGATTGGTTGCCCTCTGAGTGAATTTTCCAGGTGATTTGCAGATATTCGGGTGAATGTGCATGTATTTTGAGTGTTGAAATGTGGGTAAACATAGGAAGCATCATGTGACAGATAGAGATAAGTGATTCCACAATAAATAGATCAGACTAGAGTCTTGCAGTCTTCTCACATTCATTTTCAAATGGTGGGCAATTACATAATGAATGTGAGGAGGATACTCATTATTCTCATTTTGAATAATGGAAGAGCACAGCATATCAGTGTAAAAGACAAGACTGAAGCAGAAATGTCAGTCTTCAATCAGTTCGATTCACTCCACACGATGTCAAGAAAAGACTAAAGGCGCTGGAAATTGCAAAGGTTACGGGCCCTGACAATATTCCAGCAATAGTACTGAAGACTTGTGCTCCAAAACCAACAATGCCTTTCGCCAAGTTGCTCAAGTACAGCTAAAACACTAGCCTCTAACTGATAATGTGGCAAGGTTAGAACTTAGCGCTTATTGCTTGATCTACGGAAAAGGTGGTAATGGATCTTCATATTGAACTACTGCTGAAAATGCTCCCCAATTTGATCCAATGATAATAACTAGACAGGCACAGTATGCAATGCACCATTTTAATTAATCCAGAGATGATTAAAGAACGGTGATATATGTGTACGTCAGGCTGGCGTGTGACTTGGTATCTGACTTTAAGCTGCTGGTGTGCCCATGCACCTGCTGTCTGTGCCCTTCAAGATAATAGAAGTGGTGAGTTCTGAGGAATGTGCCAAAGTGGACTTGGCACAATGTCCTGTACTTGCAGCCAAAAGCAAATGTATTTCAAATAACACCCAGCCATTCTCCTGTTTGTGTAATGATCAAGTGTCTGGCTATGCCCTGCTCTGTAGATTCATACTGACAATTCTGCAGTGAATGGCTGTGAACAGAACTCTGTAGAGAGCTCTACAAATAATTGCGATCTAAAATCATAGGATCCATTACAATATCACTGATGCAATGACCTTGCAGCAGCTCTGCTTCACTTAGGTAACTGTTTGATTTAAGTAGTCTCTAGGTGAGTCAATGAGGGGATCACATCAGCACACATAGTTACCTTCAAATTGCTTGTTGCCTATTCTTATTAACAAGGTGGCAAGCAGAGCAGGAAATAACATAGAAGCATTATATGTGTGGGAGAGAAGAGAGGGGAACAGTCCACCAGTAACTGCAAATTCTCTTGGAGTTCTGAGTGCTCTAAGTTTTTACTTATATTTCAACTTCTATCAAATACTGATGTTTAGGTACTGTCCTTATCTCTAAAACTTTCTCCAGTTCCATAATCCATCAAAATTTCTATAGTTCTTCAGTTCTGGTCAATTGTGCATCAATGAATTTGATCATTCACCACTTACAGGTGTGTCTTCATCTGCAAAAGCTCTAGCTCTGGAATTCCGTCCCTAATGCTCCCCATCTCTAGACATATCTCTCCTACTTTAAGGTTGTTTTTAAAACCAATATTTTGACTTCGTTCTTTGATTATGGTCCTTCCACAGAATGACTGTTTCAAATTTGCTGAATAATGTGCCTTGGAATGATCTGTCACATTCCATGTGCTTTATAATTGCAAGTTGTTGTTGAGGGTTCTGATGGAGCTTTTATTATATGGGACCTGTTCCAATTGAGATTCCAGGTGCATAGAGTCCTTTAGGCCCAGTACAAATGCTGTAAAATTCAGCATTCCCACTAACCACCTCTCTCCCCCTTAAACAGAAACCCATGCCCATTCCAAATGTGCATTTTCTTTTGTTGTTTTCAATCTGTTAACCAAAACATATCATATTACTATCAGTGAGATACGGTGCACGCAACTTAGTTGTCGTTTTTTTTTTATTTGACATGAACATTTGCCCATCAGAGGGCAGTTAAGAGTCAATCACATTGCTGAAAGGTCTGGAGTGACATGTAGACCAGTCCATATAAGGATGGCACATTTCCTTCCCTAAAAGATATTAGTGAATCAGATTGGTTTTAATGTTCATTGATGGTAACGTCATGGCCACCATCACTGCGGACCTTTCAAATTTATTTATTATCCAAATAAAAAGTTATCAAATTCAAATTTCTCCACCTGCCATGATGGGATTGTGAACCCATGCCGCCAGAACACTCGTCTACAATTTCATACAGCTAGTCTAGTAACATCACCACTATGCCACAGCCTCCCCTTTTGCCTAGCAAAAACAATGGTTCCATCTAATCCATTAGATTTAAAACCACACGTGGGCTTTATTGTGACTGTACATAAATTTGTCACCGTGTCTCCTCCATTGCAGTAGTAGTGATTCTCCTAAAGAAAGGGTAGCAAAATGATTTGCAATAACCTAATTCCTGGAGTCAGATACTTTAGAGACTTTAAGCGACTCTTGGATAGGCACATGGAGGATAGTAAAATATAGGGTATGCAGGGTAGATTGATCTTAGTAGGATAATAGGTCGGCACAACATCATGGGCCGAAGGACCTGTACTGTGCTGTATTGTTCTATGTTCTATGTTCTACATTCTAATGAGAGTGGAGGATAAAGACGAACATGCACTGGTTGGGCTAAATGGCCTGTTCTTTAGGTTGATATTCTGTAGAAGGTGCTACATAGCGCTTAATATATAGCATTATGGTTGTGGTCCTTCACATCGTCCCTTCAGTAGTTAAAGACTGTTTCATCCTGTGGTTATTATTACAAGTCTCAGTGAATTGTTCAGTCATTCTGTGATTGGCTCTGGATGTTTCCAACAAACACAAAACATTACTTTTTGAAATAGGAAGCACTCTTTCTGTCATGAATGGAAGCGCTTGTGTAATGATTCCAGACTCAAAAATGGCTTTTATATGAAAACAGTGTCTGATAAATAGGAAAGTTACAGGAAAATTCCAAACCTTTTCAGTTCAGGATTCTCCTGACTTAGAATAAAATGGCCCTTGTTTTTGTGAGGTTTAAGAGTTAAAAGATGAGTTTTCTTTAGTCAAACACAGTTTCCAGTGCCACGGTGATATGCTATCGGATTACAGACAATAGACCGGGTGAATGGGGCTAAGGTGGTGGTCAGTTAGCTTGGGACTTTAGAGAAGTGATGTTAAGTAATAAAGTGTATCCAGAAGCCGTGAGACTGTCACTTGGAGATTAAGCTTAGGTCAAGCACATTCAACATTTGAATGTAACATTTGAAATGTAAATGCCACTTCCAAATCCTGCATTACGCCCAGTCAAAAAACAAATTTACCTTCAATATCCGTCAATGCAAACATGTGTTGCTCATGCATTCTTTGGTGTACAGCAACCTCTAGTGGCCCTCGCACAATAACTATCGACTCTGCTAATATGCTCATGACTATACAACATTGTTCACACTATAAGATATTCCCAGGCACTTTACAAGGGGAGCATTACCAAAAAGGAGAGAAGGGAGATGTTGCAGGACTTGAGTGAATGTGGTCTTCCACAAATTTCAGAACCATATTCTTAATAGCAAAAGAAAGAGAAATAAAAAGAGAAAAATAACAAACATGCAGTTATGTAACCAATTAAATACTTTTTGAAACTCTATTCACTGATATAATGCAAAGGGGGCTGTAGGGCTATTGAGTCAGTTTAAACATATTCTAGAGACCATATCCATTCCTGGAGAGAAGTAACAAGGAGATATGCTTAAGAAAATAATCAAAATAACTGCGGATGCTGTAAATCAGGAACAAAAACAAAGTTGCTGGAAAAGCTCAGCAGGTCTGGCAGCATCTGCGAAGGGAAAAACAGAGTTAATGTTTAGGGTCCGGTGACCCTTCCTCAGAACTGAGGAAGGGTCACCGGACCCGAAACGTTAACTCTGTTTTTTCCTTCACAGATGCTGCTAGATATGCTGAGGAGATGGACATGCAACCAAATCCTGGTGAATTTCATATCCTAATCTTCCTTCTAGTTAAAAGAAAGATCCACATTTTATTACATTGCAGCGGACATCCAGCACAGAAACAGGCCATTGGGCCCCCCAGATCATTTTGGTGTCCATGCTCCCTCTAAGTCTTCACCCATCTTTTCTCATCTAAACCTACCATCTATTCCCTTCTTTTCATGGAGTTATCATAGTTTTCCCTTAAATTTGTTTCAAACAGTCCCTGTCCTATCCCCATTCTCACCAGTCTTTGATTAAAGAAGTTTCTTCAGTAGTTCTTTTTCCATTTCTTGATGACTATTGTTTTATTGGTGAACTTCAGATGTGCTCAAGAGATAACATTCAGTTTGCAACCGCTGTTGAAACCTTTCGTAATTTTAAAGACCTCTATAATCGGTCACCCTTAGTCTTCTTTACAAGGGAAGAGTCCCAGTGTGTCAATCCTTGACTGATATATTGTATAGGATGGGCTGAAGGGCTAACATTGTTAATGATATTTGGCAGCTACATGACCTTGAATGAGTCCTGTGAAAATTCCTGTATGTGCCAAGGATGACACAATCAACGTGTTTTTCTGCAGTTATTTTTTTGTACCTGGCTGTTTGTATAAGAGACTGTTATAAGAGAGAGAGTTTTGTTCCAAATTGCTGGACTACACCTTGGACCGGGATCGCGAACGGTGTCAGGAACAACCTCCAGACCAGCCGTCAATCGAGGGGTCCCCAACTTGCAAAAGGGTGTAAGGCTTATTGTCACTTTCCTCTCTTTTTCATTCTTTTTACTTACTTAATAAATGTTCCTTTCTTTTTTGTCTTTGATTATTACTCAATAAAGGTTCATAATTCAGCAAATTGCTGTTGTCGAGTCTTCTCTTAAGTACATTTATCCAAATCTGAAAAGAACCACTTGGATACACCCTATAATCCAAGGCATATATGCATCCACAACAATTTTGTTTTTCATCATTATAAATCTACTTTGAACCCTCTCCGATGCCTTTATATCTTTTTCACAACAAATCAACCAGAAATGATCTTAACGTGCTCTAACTGAAGTTCAATACAGCTTTAACTTCCCAGTAATAAAGCTTGATCTGCCTTTTACTCATTGGTAATAATGCAAAACGAGGTGCATTGACTGCAGTTATCAGTTAGAATCTGTTTATTGTACCAATGTATGTGATGCAATGTTGTTCCTTCAATTACTGATATATGAATCCAGAAAAAAAGCAAAATATTGTGGACGCTGGAAACCTGGAATAAAAACTGAAAATGCTAGAGAAACTCAGCAAGTCTGGCAGCATGTATGGAGAGAGCAACAGAGTTAATATTTCCAGTCCTGACTCTTCTGTCAAAGTGAACTCAAACTCCATTTCTCTCTCCTCAGATGCTGCCAGACCTGCTGAGTTTCTCCAGCACTTTATGTTTTTATGAACTTCCAGCCCAACACACTCTTCTCCCCACCCATCCCCTAAGTTTTGACAACTAGATTAATCCAATTATTTCCTCTTCTAAATTATTCTTTATCAATCAAACTAAACTCTTGAACTCATTATCTTGGCCAGTTTTTCCTTCCTGCTACAAATCACGTGCTTATGCAAACAGTCTGTGGTATTTTCCCAGGTGACCACACCTGGTGACTTGTGGCATTTGGTACCTCTACATGAGGTGTGCTCTACTTGCTAAGGGTTCCAAACAGTTCTGAGGAAGTCATTACCAGTCTCAAAACATTATCTCTGTTTGTCTCTCTACAGATGCTGCCAGATCTGCCAAGTTTCTCCATATCTTGCAGTATCTGCAGCATTTTGCTTTTCCTTGCTGGTAAGGGTCATTTGAGGTAGGTTGCTGCCACTACTCCTTTGCCTTTGCTTGTTTTAGGCCTATTGCGGAGACACCAGGAAATAATCTACAGGAGTGGCACTAATTTTAGATAGCAAGAAAGCTCATTACATAACCTTGATAAAATTGTGTATATTTGGCCAGGGTGGCTTGGTCCAGATAGGTTGATTTGATTTGATTTGATTTGATTTGATTTGATTTATTATTGTCACATGTACAGTGAAAAGCTTTGTTTTCATGCAGTACAGGCAGATCATACCACACAAAGGATATGAAGGTAATAGAACAGAGCAAAGAAGTCAATGTTACGGCCACAAAGAATTTGCACAAAAAGCAAGATCAATATTAATTTTAAAATTTGAGAGGTCCATTCAGAAGCCTAATAACAGCGGGGAAGAAGCTGTACTTGAATCTGTTGGTGCATGAGACACATCTGAAAGCTAGAGTTTAACTCATTGTCATCATCACAGATTGTATGACTTGAGTGGAATGAATGGAGGTAATGCAACACAATGACCCACATCTTTAGAGTCATTACCCTATACAGCACAATCAACATCACAAAAACAAGCCATTTGGTTAAATAGTCTATTCCACTGTTCATTCTACACACAAGCATCTTTCCACATTATTTCATCTCATTGTATTAACTTCCCTGTATTTCTCCGCTGGCTGATGTGATGGAGGTTCATGACATGTCATCATGATTATTTGGAAATTTGGGATCTAAATTGGACAGAACCTTGTGTAGCCTTGATTCTTTTTATTTCGATAATGTGTGAGTTAATAACAGAATGACTCAGTTTCAGTTTTGAATTCCATGGATGGCTGAAAGTGTGTTTACTTGGATTTAAATTAGGCCCTTTTTAAAGAAAAATCCTGGAGGTAACCACTCAGTGGCTTAGAAAAAATAAAGGTTAAAGAAAGAAAGTAAATGGGCTGCTGCTTATGAGAAAAATAATGAAGCAGTTTCATTTTGGAAAGAGGGAACCACCCAGAGGGTCTATGAGCATGCAGATTCTGCCAAATAGACATTCTCAGGGAGAAAAAGTTGTTACAGTCGTTTAATAGCCTTGGAACAGTCAGGGCAGAAGAAAAGAAATCTGAGTGATTTAATGTCAATACATGAAAACACTAGAAAGACAAAACTGTTTAATAGACCAATGTTAGGAAATAAGTGAACTGTGTTAGTGGTTTGTTTAAAGGTCTCCTTAATAGACTTTAACTAAATAAGCTAACTTTGTAAAAAATACAAATGTTTGTCATAAAGAAACCAAGTACAGACACATTAACTGAGCAAGGAATTTTAAAACGGAAACAGAGTGCCCTTTACTGAGGTTTGAGTATCAGCAAAGTTGTTGCTAAGCGTAAAATGGTCGAATCTTTATTTTTGATATTTGTAAAAAGACCATTTCAAAATGTTCTTGTGCAGTGTAAAACAGTTTATGTTTTATTCCTTCTGCATGCAATAAACCTTGATATCCTTTTATTAAAGGTACATAGGCAGCCTCCTTTGAATATAAGTGGTTGACCATGCAATAAACAAATTGCACAAACAAATCTTAAAGTCTTTCAAACCAGTCGTACTGGGCTCGAAACATTATCCCCGTTTCTCTCTCCCACAGACACTGCCAAAGCTGTTGAGTGTCTCCAGCATACTGTTTTTGTTTCTGATTTCTAACATCTGCAGTTTGTTGTTTCTTTATCATTCTGGATCAACCTTGATCAGGACTACCACCAACTTGGATCATAACCAGGCTGTACGCAGGAAGGATGTTTATCCTGGCTGGTGAGTCTAAAAAAAGGAGACAGTGTAAAGGGCAGGCCATTTAAGACTGACATAAAGAGGTCAATGAATCTTTCAAAATCTCTACCCCACAGGGCTGTGGAAAAACATACTTTGAGTCAGAAACCTATAGACTTTGGGACACTAATGATGTCAAGGTGTAAGGAAGACCACCAAATTGATGCAACAATTAAATCGTTAAACTGAAAGTTAAAACAGAATTAAGCAGTATGAAAATCTTAAATGTCACCAAAAGCAAGTTTATAAACAGCCTCACAGACAGTGTGAGGAGGTATAGGTACCTTGCATGAGTTAACTGTTTTTTGTGAAACAAAAAAATTTTTAGAAATGTTATGTCATTGATTGATCGAGAATTTTGCCTTTTATCAGAGTTGCTTATATAAAATGGGATCTCGTTTCCACACTCACAGACAGTGATTAAAAGATCTTTAAAAATGAGCCTTTGTGAGTCAGTGAAGGCAGACCAGAGCAGCTGTGTTTTGATTGTGGTTAGAGTTAAGGTCTGCCAGGATGTCCTTTTAAACTTAAAGAAAGTCTGAGGCAAAGATCATTCTCCCGCAGTCATACTGTGACACTGTCAGTACAGTGATATTGACAAATTCATTTGACTACCATTTGAGTGCTCAGTGGATTTCAAGATTGCGTTAAAATGTAAGATGGAGTTTTCATTGTAGGGTGATCTTTAGGTAAACATATATCAAAGACTCTGGGTAGAGACATAATTGTATATTTACTTCCATGTTGATCTGTAATTATATACAAGTGAATGGACCATCTTTAATTGCCCTTTAGTATATGATATTACTGTAACAGCATTCAGATTTGTTTCTTATAATGAATATTCTTAAGCAGTTATTCATAAGTTCAGGCTCAGTCAGCTCAATTGGCTGAACAGCTTAGTTTAGGCTGGAGAGCGATACCACAAGCGCAGGTTGAATTCTCAAACTGGCTGAGGGTACCATGGAGGACTCTCGACTCAGCCCCTCACTTGAGGTGTGGTGGCTCTCTCTAATGAAAGCAACCTTATGGTCAGGTAGAAATTTTGTGAGCCTACATGTAATAAAAGGTTACAGTCTAACATATAACTCAAGGAGCCAAAAGTACAAATTTTGGGAATTCTGGGGTGATAACCCAGATAAGTTGCTCCTGTTACAATACACCTGTAGATATATTCTACAGTGAGATCATTTTCCTCAACTGAAAACAACTACAAGGGAGAATATTACAGGACCAAGTCTATAGCTAGCAGTGCTGACTTAGTTCCTTTCATGATCTGAAATCTCTATCAGTTGTGGCTTAATCCCAGAAAATAAGTTCAACTGGATGTAAAGGTGAAGTCACCATTATCTTACTCCCTTATCAGAGAGATAACTGGTGGTGGCTTTACCTGAGAGTCACCACACCTCAGGTAAGAGGAGAGGGTAAAAAGAATAATCCTTTGTTGTAAGTTTAGCCAGTGTGGGAATTGAACCAATGCTGTTGGCAATTCTGTGCATTGCAAACCAGTCATCCAAACTAATCAACTCCCTATCAACTGGATAGGTTTACCTTACAGGGGGTGGGGATGAAGATGATAGAACCATTAACAAAGGGATATCAATATAATGGGGTAGAAGATCATTGAGATAGATGATCAGCCACAATCTGTTGAATGGCAGAGCAAGCCTAACAGCCTTCTCTTGCTCCTGTTTATAATGCGCTGAAGTTCATCTTCCTTATTTTGTTTCACCATAAATATATTAATACTATCCACCTCAAGCAATTCATGTGGCATAAAGCTCCACATTCTAACCACTCTCTGGGTAAAATGTTTCTGTGAATTTTATATTAGGTTTATTCATAGCATTTGTACTTTTATGTCCCCGATTTTTATTTTTTTGTTTTAGCTTTTAAACATAGAACATAGAACAGTACAGCACAGTACAGGCCCTTCAGCCCACGATGTTGTGCCGACCTATTATCCTACTAAGAACAATCTACCCTGCATACCCTACATTTTACTATCCTCCATGTGCCTACCCAAGAGTTGCTTAAAAGTCTCTAAAGTATCTGACTCCACTACCACTGCCGGCAGCGCATTCCACACGCCCACCACTCTGTGTGAAGAACCTACCTCTGACATCTCCCCTATACCTTCCTCCAATCACCTTAAAATTATGCCCCCTCATAACAAGAGGGAAAATTTTCCCTGTATCTACCATATTAAGCTCCTTCACAATCTAAAAGATGTCCACCAGGTCACATCTTAGATTCTTTTCAAATAAAACAGCTCAGTTTGTTCAGTCTTTCTTAAGCATTGCAAACTTCATAACCGAAGTTTAACATGGTCTCATCATAAGAACTTAAGGACCTGGAGAAGGAGAAGGCAACTCAGCCCTTTGAGCCTGCTCTACCATTTGATGCAGTCATTGCTGATCTCATTTCAACCCTACTTTCCACTGCCTGCTCTCCATGACCCTTCAACCCATTACTAATTAAAAATCTGTCTGTCTCGCCCTTAAATTTAATCAGCGTCCTGGCATCCACAATACTCAGGGGTAGTGAATTCCACAGATTCATGACCCTTTGAGAGACGTTACTTCTCCTCATCTCTGTTTTAAATCTGCTACTCTTCATCCTAAAACTATAAGCTCTCATTGTAGATTGCCCCACGTGAGGGTTCATCCGCTTTACATCTACTTAGTCAATGCCCTTTAACTCTTTACATACCTCAATTTGATTTCTTCTCATTGTTCTAGATTCCAGAAAGCACAGGCCTAAAATGCTCAATCCCTCTTTGTAAGGCAAACTCCTCATCTTTGGAATCAATCTACTGAACGCCCTCCTCTGAACTTTCTCTAATGCAACTCCATCCCTCCTCAGATGAAAGGACCAAAACTGTATGCAAGGCGTGGTCTCACCAATGCCTTGTGCAGACACATTATCCTACTTTTACACTCTATTCCTTCAGCAAGAAATGCTAAAATTTCATTTGTCTTCATTATTATATCCCCGATTAATCCTGCTGTCTTCATCCTCAACACACTCCTTACCCTGGCCTTTCTTTTGAGCTGCCTTAACAGGATTTGTCAAAATAATTCAGAGGCACGTTGAACCAAGAAAAAATAATCCATTTACAGTTGTTACTTCTGTAGCTTCTTCCTTCTCCGATACCTCTGTGTTCAATAAATTCATTTCACATTGAGTGAGAAGTTTGAAATTAATTACCTGATTATTAAACAAACCCTGTTGAGTTTCCAAGCAGTAACTATGTATCCTTTCGGAAGAAGAACTCCCTGAGGTGCAATGTGTATACAATCACCGAATTAGAGAGAAAAAATGTTTTCATTGTTCTGACAGGTCAAAGAGATCCCCATCCACTTGGGATTCCCTAATTTTTGTTGAGTTAATTAATAAAATACCCACCAGATTCTTTTCATAGAAAGAGTACTTGTTTGATAAAATATCTCATAATCTGAAAGATGAATTTGGAAATCTTTGTCCTGCACTAATGTACTTTAAGTGCTTGTTAACACACATAGCAATAAATACTTTTATCATCTCCGTGCCAGCAACATGAATGTCTGGTCCCTCCAAGGATTGCAAGGATTTTTCATAATTATCTTCCTTTGAAGAGATACGGCTGCAATTTTGATTATAGTCGCACAGCAGTTAAGTGTGGCTGCTGTGGTTTAGTGGAAGCTGTAATATTTTTACAGGCGCTGAGAGACAGAATTTTTAACTCCAAATGAATGATTCTTATCCAAAGCATGAATGTAACTAAAGGCAATTTTTGAGTGTGTTACACTCAGTTTGACGGCACGTTCCACATTTAATCTACGGCATAATCTGAAATCTTGCACCTTCTTCAAAGTTTAAGTCTTGGCTCAATCGATAGCCCTTTCACCTATGAATTAGAAGATATTAGGCTCAAGTTTCACTCCTGACATTTGAGGGCTTAATCTCAGTTAATTCTACACTGCAGTCCTGAGTGAATGATGCACAATTGCAAATACCACCTTCTAAATGTGATATTAAACTGAGGTTGGCTCTGTCCTCTTAATGTATTGAATGGCATTATCTTGGAGAGCAGTGGAATTTGTGCTGCAAACACCATTTGTATAAATAGATGATTTGGCGTCTCCACTATCACAGGGTAGTGTGTGGGGCCTTGCTCTGCATAAATTAACCACCATGTTTTGCATATCACAACTTTGGTGTTGACAACTCCTTCCTGACTTGGGAATAAATCATCATTCCTTCACTTGTGGCAGGGCCAAAATCTAACAATTCCTGCCCAGTCAGACCATGTGGAAGCCCTTATGGGGCGAATGTAATGTCTATCCTTTCAGCTTTAATTCCTATTTTCCTAATTTATACTGTGTATATCTGTAACGTAGTGTAACTTTTTTTTTAAAATTTTCTCTTTTGTTTGTACCTCAGATTTGTACCCACAGGTAGTTCTGCTATAATGTGTGTTTCGTTAATGTGAATTGGCTATCATGTGATTGATGAATAGTGATCGCTTTTTGGATAATGTGAACTTTCTCCTGTATAGGTATAGTGATTTTCTATAGCGATTTCCCTATAAGGTGATTTTCTACGGCCAATTTCTCTAGCGCAAGGTCACTCAAGAATGCATCTGTCCCGTTATCGGAGAACTACCTATAAGTACTTTGTACCTAAGATGATGTTGTGTGTTGGTGACATAGTACACTTTCCACAGTACTCCCGTTCTCTTATAACTTGAGTGCACGTGACAATAAACCTAATTCTCATTCAAATTCAGATAACACTGTTGATGTACCTACATGCAATGGACCAAAGTGATTCAAGAAGGCAGCTCACCATCACCTTCTCAAAGGTAACTAGGGATGGATAGTAAATACTTTTCCAGCCACACCCTGGAATATTCTATGCGTATGTAAATCTTTCTTGATGAGATGATCGAGTCATGATCATTTGGTTGCTTTATACATTTCAAAATTAATTACATTTTGGAAGTGTTTCTTTGGCTGTAAGTATTTTAGCACATCCTGGGACTGTGAAAGGTGCAATGTAAATGCAAGTTCTTTCATCTGCTTATTGCAAACTATTTTCTGAAACTTCTTCAACATTGATGCTTTTCCAATGAACCAAATATCATTCCCTAAAATAGTTAGGATTGCATTATCACCTTTATGCATTAATATATCCTCAGTAGACCTTTTCCATACCAGTTAGAAATCACATGGTCAGTGAACCATAGAATCCTGTGGTGTGGAAGCAGGCCATTTGGCCCATCCAGTCCACACCAACCCTCTGAAGAGCATCCCACCTGTTATTCTGCATTTCCCATGGCCAATCCACCTAACCTGCACATCTCTGGGCACTATAGGATGGCCAATCCACCAAATCTACACATCTTTGGACTGTCGATGGAAACCAGAGGAATCTCCCAGATGCAGGAAGAACATGCATGCTCCACACAAGACAGTCATCCGAGGGTGGAATCAAACCCAGGCCCCTGGCACTGTGAGGCAGCAGTGCTAACCACTGAGCCACCGTGGCCAGTGCATAAGCAATGTTCTTCAACATCTCTATTGTAAAAGTGTAGATGTTGTCTTATCAACAAAAGACTTTCATTATTTCAAACCAGAGGATGGAGAAGGATTGCAGATTGCTGATAGAATGCCTGTAATATTTTATTTGGTAATTAAGCTCAGCGGAGCCGATGGAAAAGGAGACATTCCATATTTAAATATGAAACAAAGGACTGAGGATCCTGGAGATTCAAAACAAACAAAAACAGAAATTGCTGGAGAAACTCAGCAGGTCTGGGAGCATCTGTGGAGAGAAAGCAGAGTTAGCATTTCCAATTCCAGTGACCCTTTGTCAGTCCTTTTTTATTCCCCTGTTAAAGATGCAGCAGGAAAATTCAAACTGCCTTTGAGGAGAAGATACTGAATTCCAATAAGAGACAGAGAGAGAAAGAAACCACGTGGGGAAAATCCTGCAAAAGTACCATCAACCATATCAGTCACTATGCAATCAAGCAAATTCTTACAATACCTCGAAAGTGAAACTAAGACCCTCTAACCTGTTTCATCTTCAAACCAACTGAGAAGCCAACGTCTGAGTAGATCACCTAAGGGAACTATCAGTAACTACTCAGAAATCTCTGTTTTCCTAGTCTTTCTTGACAGCCAGTTTAATGACTCAACTAAGTTACATAAAGCCTGCACCGAAATGGACTCATTTAAATTTTGTTTCTAAAATCACCCTTTCACCGGCATCTACCTTTTGTGCTGCGTGTAATAGAATGGGTGACTGTAAGGGTGAAAAATCATATTTTTGTTTATCTCTTGTGGTAGGTATGTGAGAAATTAGCCAACCTTCTTTAATTTTAAGTTAAAAAGCTGATGTTATTTTCCCTTTCATGGGATTTGAGCACCACTGGCAGGGCAAGAATTTGTTGCACATCCCTAATTGCCCTTGAACTGAGTGACTTGCTGGGCCGTTATGAAATGGCAAAAAAAGGGTTACTCATATTGCTGTGGGTTTGGAGGCCCAATCCAGTAATGATGGTAGATTTCCTTCCTTAAGGGGCATTAATGAACCAGACAGGTTTTTCAATAACTGATAATAGTCTCATGGTTGCCATTACTGAAACTATACCCTCAATTCCAGGTCCAACAATTGAATTTAAATTCCACTAGGTGGGAGTGGTAGGATTTGAACCCACAACCTAAGAATACTAGCTTGGGCCTGTGGATTATTAGTTCAGCGGCATTACCACCATGCCATATTCTCTACCACATGCTGGGATACTTAAATGAATCAAATCACTCCTAGGAAAGAAAATACTTGATTGGCTGAATGGCCGACTTCTGCTTCGACATATTTTAACCTAAACATTTACAAATATATTTGATCACATGCAAATAAAAGGGAACAATCTTCAAATTGTATGTGACAACAGCACTGAGGAGATAAGTAGGAACTGCCGATGCTGGAGTCTGAGATAACAAGGTGCAGAGCTGAATGAACACAGCAGGCCAAGCACCATCAGAGGAGCAGGTAAGCTGACGTTTCGGGTCTGGACCCTTCTTCAGAAATGGGGGAGGGGAAGGGGGCTCTGAAATAAATAGAGAGAGGGGGAGGT
>NC_063346.1:9589733-9617632 GCF_021869965.1 Rhincodon typus
GCCAGCCTTCAGGTGGCATCATTGTGGCACTGAGGAGCATCTGCACCTTGCATAGTTTCAAATATCCTCAGATTGAAATCCAAGAAGATTAATATCCATTGGATTTAGCTGCATTCATGAACAATAAATAAGTAAAAACCCTTCCTCAAACAGAGTTCTTTCAAGTTTCTTTAGTTCCTCGAAAGGGAAGGTGAAGCATTCACTCTGGTTGAAGACAATCTATAACCAGCCTCTTCCAGGGACCCATTCTATGTCCGGATTTGATGAAGCAATTCAGATCCATATTTTTGATACAACAGAAAATGAGCAGGACAAGACGTGATGCCAAACTACAGAGGTGACATCAAGGATATATACAGGAGATAAGGGAAGACAGATTTGCTGCGTCCAAGCAGCACAGCAATATAGAGAAACCTAAAAGCAGACCTTCTGTTCAATTCTACAGGTCCTAACTTTCTCTCTGTTTTTGTTTCTGAAGGAGCTGACCTTGTTGAAACATAGGCTTCCTGAGACTCATTGCAGCTTGAAGGACCCAATCATGCCTCACAAAAACAGCTCAATTTACTCAGACAAAGGCTCACAGCCACAATGTTCTGATAGAAAGAGAGGGGAAGTGTGTAAAAGATTTCATGAGGTATATTGAATTTGGCAGAGGTTGGTCTGGCAACAGGTGAACATTTCTCACCTGTGAGTTGATTAGTTATCAAAAAGAATAAAAAGACAGTACTTTGCTTTTAATATTGCTGCATTAGCACAGTGATTTTCTCTGGTATATCACCATCATGTGCACTCAAGCATCCTGCATTTCGAAAACTGTAATATAAGGTACTAATTATGCTCATCCCAAGTATGTTGAGCTGATGACTGATGTTATAACGAAGATGAGATCCTCTCCCCTCAGCAGTGTCACTGTGTCTATCATTTTCACTGTCTGACAACTATTCCTTACTCTATTACTGCCCCCACGCCCCCAACACACATACACATGCACGCACATGCTCACGCATACATGCACAGACACACACGCACACACACAAAATAACATAGGAACGTATGCATATGCACATACATATTAACTGCCACACACGCACATACTGACATAAACACAAGTGTGCACACACACACGAGCACACACACACACACACGCACACGCACACACGCACACGGGTGTTATGGAGGTAAAGACTGGGAAAGTGGTTTTTGTTTACAGGGTTGCTAAGATGATTCCAATAATTCTTGTGCTGATCAGATTGTCACGTCTCAGTCTTCCTTCTCCAGATGTTTTCACTTCTTTTCAGAGTGCACAGGGTGACTGGTTTATGTTTTTAAAAGATCTCTGGCTTATTAATTAAAATCACAGCTTATAGCACCTGCTGAAAGAAAGATTATCTGATTTTATTCAGGCTTAAAGAAGTTTTTACTTCAGAGAACAGAGAGTTCCTAAGGTGCTCGACATCTGATAACTTCTCACCATTTTGATCACAGCCCCAAGCTGTTCAGTGACCTGAGAACCAGTCATTTGGTTGTTGGCAAGCAGAAGGCCTTTGTCATTGATAACTGGTCACTAGTCGACAGTTCAATCAGTGACTTGTTGCCAACCAAATCTCTATTTGTACACAATCATGCAGCTCCAGCTCATCTGCAAACTGCTAGAACCAGCAGCTGTGTAAACAGCACTAACAATGAGAGTCAGGTCATTTGCTTCTGAAGCATACAGCAGTACTCCAGCAATAATTTATTTAAAACAGCTCTGTTTTTTTTTCAGATCAGTCCACAATTTAAAACAAGGAAAAATGAAGAGAAACGATCTTTACTGCAGAAGTAAAATAGCCTGATACCTACTTGGCTTCACAGTGTGCTGCTGTAAAAACAATTGCCCCACAAAATATTCTATGACAACCTCTTTCTGGTTAACTTTGCTACTCTTGTGTGTGTGTGTGTGTGTGTGTGTGTGTGTGTGTGCGTGTATGTGTGTGTGTGTGTGTGTGTGTGTGTGTGTGCGCGCGTGTGTGTGTGTGTGAGTGTGTGTGTGTGTGTGTGAACCAAAGCAACTTAGAGTTGTAGTGAAAACAGTTGTATGCCAATGGCTCATAATTGTTTACCTGTAATAAATTGCATTTATTTGTAATAAGTAGCAGCTCTTGTTAATTATGGTATCTGGTCTGTTCTATCTGTCAACCTAGGTCAAAAAGACAAGTAAATTGGGAATTCTGTGTACTTTTAAAAACTTTAACTCTTGTGTTCATCTCTGTGAATAATGTGGCCAGATTTCTAGCAAATTAGTCCAGTGAGAGTGTCATGACACTGTTAATGTGCAATGAAACAGGATTAATTAATATACTCATAGTAGAAGAACCTCTGGGTAGCAAAGATCATAACGCGCATGCAATTTGAAGATATGAAGAGTGGGTCTAAGACAGTGGTTTAATCTTAAATAAAAGCAATTATAAGAGTATAAAAACAGAGCATCCTAAAGTCAACGAGAATGTTATATTTAGGGTAGATCAGTAGCAAAGCAGTAGCAGACAGTAGGAGATATTTCCTAACATTCAGCAAAGATACATTAGAGTGAGAAAGAAAAGTTAGGGAATGGTACATAATCTGTGCCTGACTAAAGAGGTTTAAATATAATGGCCCAGTTATTCCAGTAGCCAGGGTGTGGTTGCAGCAGCAGAAACTGAATTGTGTGTTGGGACCTTGTGGAATTCCTGTTGCAATTGACTCTCTAGGACTAGAACAGTAGCTGGGTAGAGCACACTGGTTAGCTACTTTGAAATCGCACTAAGATATCAGTTGATGGATTGAGACAGTCCTAGGTTCATTGGACTTATCAGCATTAAGTGTCATTGTAAGGACACTTAGTCAGGTCATAAAGGTGTCCTACATTAAATGGCCATAACCTTTAGAAGTAAAAGTGCTGCAGACGAATGGGAACAGCGCCATCAGCAAAAACCTTGGAACTCCCATCCTAACTGCACTGTGGGTCTCCCTACTGCAAATGGACTGCATCAGTTCAAGAAGGTGAGCTGCAATCCCTTTTTCAAGAGCAATTAGGGATGAGCAATAAACACTGATCTTGTTAAAGATGCTCATAACACAGTTATGATGGAAGAAGAAACACTCATTTTGTGGCAATAGTATGGCTGTAAGAAGTGTATTTTATCCTGGTTTTTTTGTTGAAGAGATGTTTTGAGCCATAGGTGCTGAGCAGACTGTTCATAGGCAATAAAGGCCTTTCTTTTAAGTTGGAACAATAGTAGCAGCTTGAATGGGTGGAGTCAGGCTTCCATTGAACTAAGGATTTGGCTTCGCTTTCAGCATTTGTTGGGGTTTTGAAGCTGGTTGTAGAAGCTCTCTCTCTCTCTCTCTCTCTATCTATCAAATTTTCTCTCTGTTATAGCTAAAAGCTTGGGCACTCTCTCTCTCTCTGCCAGAATCACATGTAACAATCTGTTTTACTGACTTTACCTTTGTCAAGGGTGTGTTTATGTGATGTTACTACATTGGAAAAGTTACTGTTTTGTAGTCAAATAATCTATTAATCAGTTAAGTTTTCCAACAGAGTTAAAGTTATACCAATTCTTTTTTCTTTTGTCTGTATTTTAATTGGGGTTAGGAATAAAGTGTGTTTTGCTTAAAACCTAGTAGTGTGAACAATTAAATTACATCTGGGGGAACACAGCATCTTACACTTGCCTTTAAAGGAGATAAAAGTTAGGGTCTAGACTATCTCCTTGATACGTTTTCAGGGGATTTGGTCTGGTCCATAACAACTGCAAGTTTCTAGCATTTTGTTATTTGCTCAAGTCATGTTATTCTCTTTTTGAATGGGGTTCCTGCAATTGTCTGCAAAGGTTACACCAAAGTGCACCCCAATTAAGGTGGAGGGAAGAAAATCATGCCACTGATGGCACATGCTATCCTATTTCCAAACAAGAACTGAAATTTTAGAGGAACAAATATATTATTGATTTACTTTAACACAGATGTAACTATCTGATGAATCACAGTCAAGCAGTCATACATCACTTTCCATCAGAGAGACAAAGTCACAAGTTACATGACACCAGGTTACAGTCCAACAGGTTTATTTGAAATCACAGGTTTTCGGAGCATAGTCCCTCCATCAGTTGAAGTGAGAGAGAAGAGCACACAGACACAGAATTTACAGCAGAGAGATCAAGGGCAGAGAGATCAAAAAATCATACAACTGGTGTGAGTTAAGTGTCTAATAATAAATCTCTGCAGGTGACCAAGGGTGTCATGGGTTCCAGCCCAGTGTCTACAAACAATGGTGGCAAGCAATCCAGCGCAGTACGAGTGGAGTACTGAGCTGTTGTTCGACCTGAAAATAAGGTCCAGTCTGCCTCTGAAGTGTGCATCAAAATTCCCGTGGAGTACGGGATTACTGATCACCGTTTAACCCTCAACCAGTCAACAGATTATCTGCTCTTTATCGTAATGTGCACATATTGGTTCTGACTTTTACAACAGTGACCACACATCAAATACTGCTGCATTGGTTGTGAAACTGTAATGTTGACAGAAAAGCCTGAGCTGCTGATATAACGGATTAATTTTCAGTTGTACATTATGATGATAGTTATACCTGGCCTGCCTGTGAGTATCGTTAAGGGAATGTGTAACCTTTTAGTCTCCTGGTTGGTTCAAAACAGAAAGCTGGAGGGGAAATGTCAGTTTTCTACAGTCAAAATAAAGAAAACAAAGCCTGTGTGAAAGAGATGAATAGCTCTTCTGCATGTTTTAAACATTGAAGGAGTGTTTGAAGGCTTCAGCTGCTTCAGCTTTGTGTGGTATTACGCAGATAACTGCTTATGTAAATCTTCGATCATGTAGTTTAAAATAAGGCAAGGAACATGATGAAAGAGGCCAATATGTCACATTGTTTCAAAGATAAAAACACAAACTCTGTTGGGAGAATTCAGCTTCTCCGGAGTGCATATGACATAAAGACATAAATTGCATTGAAAGTAATTTGTTTGTGAGTTTTTGCTTTGTAATCAATGAGTCCTGTTTAATGCTATTTACTTGCTCAGCAGCCGCCAGTGTTCTAGTCATAACCTTGTGATTTTCAAATATCAATAAAATTAGTTTGAGAACTTTATAACCCAATAATTTTAATTGTGTTATTGGTAATTCTATTCAAGATTGAATTCTAATGACAATTCTGTTCATAATAAAAGAACAAAGAACAAAAGAACAAAAGGGAAGTACGGCACAGAAACAGGCCCTTCGGCCCTCCAAGCCTGTGCCCATCATCATGCCGTAACTAAATTTAAAAAACAAACCTTCTGGCCTTAGTCAGTTTGTATCCCTCTATTCCTTCCTTTTTCATGTAGCCATGCAGATGCCTCTTACATGTTGCCAACTTGCCTGCTTCCACTACCTCCTCCGGCAGTGCATTCCAGGCTTCGACCACTGTCTGTGTTAAAAACTTCCATTGCACATCTCCTTTAAACATTCCCCTCTCATCTCTAACCTTTGCCCCCCTTGTAATTGAAACTTCAACCCTGGGGAACAGCCTCTGACTATCCACCCTATCTATGACTCTCATAATTTTGTAGACCTCTATCAGGTCTCCTCTCAGCCGCCATCTTTCCAGTGAAAACAATCCTAGTCTTTTTAATCTTTCCTCATAGCCAATGCCCTCGAGACCAGGCAACATCCAGGTGACCCTTCTCTGCACTCTCTCCAAAGCTTCATCGTCCTTCTGATAGTGTGGTGACCAAAACTGCATACAGTACTCCAAATGCAGCCTAACAAACGTTTTATACAGCTGCAACATGTTTTGCCAACTGTTGTACTCCACGCTCCAGCTGATGAAGGCAAGCATGCCGTATGCCTACTTAATCACTTTGGCCACCTGTGTTGCCACTTTTAGGGAACTGTGGACCTGCCCACCCACATCTGTCTGAATGTTAATGTTCCTAAGGGTTCTGCCATTTGCAGTATAATTCACACATAAATTTGATTCTCCAAAATGCATCACCTCATATTTGGCTGGATTAAAATCCACCTGCCATTTCTATGCTCGAGTCACCAATCTAACTATATCCCGCTGTATCTTTTCACAATCGTTAGCACTATCAGCAACTCCACCAAACTTCATGTCATCTGCGAACTTGCTAATCAGACCACCCACATTTTCCTCCAGGTCATTTATATATACTAGCAACAGAGGACCTAAGACTGATCTATGTGGAACACCACTAGTTACTGGTCTCCAATCTGAAAACACTCTTCCACCCTCTGTTTTCTATGACCAAACCAGTTTCGTATCCATCCAGCCAGCCCATCCCAAGTCCCATGTGATTTTAGGTTTTGTACCAATCTGCTATATGGGACTTTATCAAATGCCTTACTGAAGTCATTTTAAACTGCATCCACTGCCCTTCCCTCATCCATTATCTTTGTCACCTCTCCAAAAAATTCAAACAGGTTGGTGAGACATGATCTTCCCCAGATAAAACCAAGCTGCCTGTCACTAACTAGTCCATTTTCTTCCAAATGTGCATATATCCTGTCCCTCAGTATCTTTAAGAACTTCCCCACCACAGACATTAGGCTCACCAGCCTATAATTTACTGGATTATCCCTGCTTTCTTTCTTAAACAAGGGAGCAAAATCGGCTCATCTCCAGTCCTCTGGAACTTTGCCTCTTATCAAAGAGGATGTGAAGATATCTGTTAATGCCCCAGCTATTTCTTCCCTTGCCTCTCGCAGCAACCTGGGATAGATTCCATCTGGCCCTGGGGGCTTGTCCACCTTAATGCAATTTAGGATACCTAAAACTTACTCCTTTAATATAGTGACATTCTCTAGAGTATTCACACACTCATCCCTGACCTCAACATCAGTCATGTCCTTCTCCATGGTGAATACCGATACAAAGTACTCATTAAGGATCTCTCCCACTTCCTGTGGCTTCACGTATAACTTTCCTCCTTTGTTCTTGAGTGGGTCTATTCTTTCCCTTGCTATCTTCTTCCTTCTAATATATGTATTAAAAAGTCTTGGGATTCTCCTTGACCCTGTTTGCTAGAGACATTTCATGGTCCCTTTTAGCTTTCCTAATTCCAGTTTTACATTCCTTTCTAATTTCTCTATACTCCTCAAGAACTTCATCAGTTTGTAGCTGCCTAGATCTATCGTATGCTTTCTTCTTCCTTTTGACTAAGTATACAATTTCCCATGTCATCCATGGTTCCTGAATCCTGCCATTCCTATCCTTCAGTTTTGCAGGGACATGCATGTCCTGCACTTTAATCAATTGGTCTTTAAAAGCCTCCCACAAGCCAGACGTAGATTTGCCCTCAAATAACTGCTCCCAATCCACGTTCCCCAGTTCATGTGTAATGTGAATGTAATTGGCCCTTGCCCAATTAAGCACCCTCGCCCAATGGCCACTCTTGTCCTTATCCATGACTACTCAAAATCTTATGGAGTTGTGGTCACTAAGCCCAAAATGCTCTCCTACTGAAGCAGCGATCACCTGTCCTGGTTTATTCTCTAATACCAAGTGTAGTATGGCCTCCTGTCTGGTTCGATTGTCAACATATTGTCTCAAAAAGCCCTCCTGGACACATCTAACAAATTGCTCTCCAACTGAGCCACTGGATCAAAGGGAGTCCCAATCAGTAAGAGGAAAGTTGAAGTCACCTACCACAATTATCCTGCTTTTTTCACACCTTTCCAGTATCCAGCCAGGACCCTGGCACCAGGGAGGCAACACACCAGCCTAGAGTCACAGAAATGCCTGTGTGTGCCCCTGACAATCGGGTCACCTACTATTATCACTCGCCTGGGCTTTGCGCCACTCTGATCTACAGCAGAACCGGTTGTGGTGCCACAGGACTGGCTTGTACTATCCCTGAGAGGCTATCCCTCCCCCCCCCCCCCCCCCCCACCCCCAAAAATAGTATCCAAAACGGTATAGCAGTTAGAGAGGGGAATATCCACAGGAGATTCCTGCACTACTTGCCTGCCTCTCCTGGCAGTCACCCATCTATCTGTCTGGACCTGTGTAACCATCTCCCTAAAGCTAGTGTCTGTCACTCTCTCCGCCCCCTGTATGCACCGCAGTGTGTCCAGCTGCTTCTCTAACTGAACCACACGGTCTGTGAGGAACTGCAGCTGGTCACACATCCTGCAGATATCAGGAACACTGGAGCTCCCTGATTTCCCCCATCTGACAGGAGGAGCATACTACTGCCCTAGCTGCCATCTCCACGCTTGTACGCTTAAAAAGAAGATAAGAATCTTACCTTGCCTGTCCTCCTTGCAGTGCTTTTTTTCTGTTAGAGGTGGTGGGGAGGGGAAACACTGCACTAAATGTAAAAACTGAAAGATCTGCGGATGCTGTAAATCAGGAACAAAAACAGAAGTTGCTGGAAAAGCTCAGCAGGTCTGGCAGCATCTGTGAAGAAAAAAACAGAGTTAACATTTCAGGTCCGGTGACCAGTTCTGAGGAAGGGTCACCAGACCCGAAACGTTAACTCTGTTTTTTCCTTCACAGATGCTGCCAGACCTGCTGACCTTTTCCACTACACTAATGTAGTATTTCAGGTTTGGCCACTCCCTGACGCCAGTTCCTCTGCAATATTTGGACCAGTCATGGTGACTGAAGTGCCATCTCCCAGAATTCCCCTCAGTGACATCTCTGCCGCCCTCTGATTCAACGTGTTTGAGACAGAAAGGACATAGAGGAGATGACCAGAATGCTGACTGGGACTGGAGTTCTGAGGGGAAATTGAATGGACTCAGGTTGTTTGCCTTGGAGCAGCGAAGTTTGGGAGGGGATCTGATAGAGATGTTTAAGGTGATGTGGGACACAAATCGAGTAGGCAGGAAAGCAGGGGTCAATAACCAGGGTCATAGATTTAACATAAAGTAGAAGGTTAAGTGGAGAGTTTTTGCTTAAAGGATGGTGGGACCCTGAATACGTGGGTAAGTTGAAACTCTCTTAACATTTAAGCATTGCCATGGCTGCCAGGGCTATGGTCCATGAGCTGGAAAATGGAATTAATCTGGTCCAATCTTTGTAGACCAATGCTGTCATGATGGGCTGTGTTATAAATGTCATTAATTGAAATGCTACAGGTAAAGTGCTTTGGAATGCCTTGTCCTGAGGTCACAAAAGGGTTTATTTAACTTCAAATTCTTTTGATAACATATTTTATATTTTCCAGTATTTGCAATGACTCTTTAACATTATGGAGAACTCAAAAACAGTAATATTTATTCCTATAGGACACACTGAGTATTGTCTTCCTCTGTGTTTTACTGAGGTATTACACAGCCCATTTTGGTGTGTGAAGCTACCAAATACAAAATGTATGTTACTCAATAAGATATTATCCCATTTCTCGCACCCATTTCCCTGCCCTATTGCTTTACCAGTGTGCAGCCACCTTAGAAAGGGCCTTAATTGGTTGGGACTTGGGTAACCTAGCAGAGGGTTGCAGCCGCCCATCCCAGGAAGGCTAGGTGGAACAAAGTAACAGACAGCCCTGGGATTTGAAACGCTTAGCCATCTGGTTGGGAAGCCAATGCTGTAAATGTAGGCTACTGGCCTGCCAAAAGCGGATGGTTTCTGATTAAAAAGCTTTAGGCAATTCAGTGGCACTGTGTTTGAAGTTTAGAACACACTCGGCAGCATCTGCTTCTCTATTTTGGAGCCAGATTTCTATCATGTCACACCTTAAGGAGATGTCCAATTGCCATGGATCTTAGATAATAAAATATGTTTCTTTCTTGTGGTAAGGATGTGTCAATTCAGTCTTCAAATGTTCGGACACTGTTGTCAAAATATGTTTGTTATGGGAGGGGAGAATTTTGTTTTAAAGCCCTAGACCTGGGTGTAGACAAAAGCGTTAGAAATTGTATTGATGATACAGAGCTTAACAATAGGAGAGTGATGATGCTAGTTGTAGATTTCAGGAGGACACTGGTGAAATAAGCAGGACCATGGTCAAAGGAGTTCAATGCAAAGAAGTGCAAAGTGATACACTTTGGGAAAAGAAAGATGTTATAGCTGCTGTGATTTTGAATAGTGTAGATGAGTAGACAGACCTTTGGTGTCCCTACACACCAATGTGTATTGATAGCAGAATAGAATGAAAAGATAGTAATGGATGGTTTCTTAGGTTTATTAGTAGGGGCAAAACATATAAAAGCAAGCTCTGGTCAGGCCTCAATCCTGGGCACTGGGAAAGATATAAAGACTTTAGAAAAGGTATAGATAAGATATTTTGTTTTATACATTTACAGAATATGGGTGTCTCTGTCCAGGACAGCATTTCTTGCCCATCCCTAATTGCTCAGAGAACAATTAAGATTCAACCACATTGCTGTGGATCTGGAGTCAGATGTAGGCCAGGCCAAGTAAAGAGGGTGGGTTTCCTTCCCTCGAGAGCATCAGAAAACTTGATGGCTTTTTTATGACAATCATGCGGTCCATCACCATTTTGCTAGCACCTTCTTAATTCCAGTTGTTGCTTTTTAAAAGTGAGTTCAAATTTCACCATCTCCAAAAGTGGGATTTGAGCCAATGTCCCCACATCATCAACCTAACATTAATACAAGTCCAGCGATGTTACCACTACACCAGCATCTCACAAGTAGCTAGAATGAAGGACTTAAGTTAGAAATGTTAGGACTGTCCTCCAAGGGACAATAGGTCAAGGAATGACCAAATAGAGAGTTTCAAGATGATGAGAGGTTTTGAGAAGAGAGGCTAGAGAAAGATTATTCCCTCTGGTAAGTGGGTCATTTATCAGAGGTCATAGTATTTCAATTATGTTCAATGATCGCAAGGAGCAATGAAGAGAATTGTGTTGGAAAGAACCAATTTCACTCATGAGATGCTCGGCCCACAGGCGAGGGCAATTTTGCTGCTTAATCTTAATTGTCCTGGAGAAATTGTTGGTGAACTGCCTTCTTGAAGTGTTGTAGTCCCTGAAGCGTAAATGTACTCATAGTGCTGTTAGGGAGGTAGTGCCAGAATTTTGATCAGGCGACAGTGAAGGAATGGTGAATGTAGTTCCAAGTCAGGATGGTCAGTGTCTTGGAGGGGAACTGGCTGGTGATGATGTTCTAGGTAGCAGTGGTTATGCACTTAAGAAGTTCTGTCTGAGGAGCCCTGGTGAATTCTGCAGTGCATTTTGGAGATGGTGCATCCTGTGACTTCTGTTACTCAGTGATGGAGGGAATGAATGTTTAAGGTGGTGAATGGGGTATTGATTAAGTGCACTACTTTGTCTTTGATTGTATTAAGTTTCTTGAGTATTTTTGGAGTTGCACCATTATAAGCAAGTAGAGAATATTCCATCACTCTCCTGACTTATGCCATATGGGCATTCAGTTTGACAGGGAGAAATTTGGGTCAAAAAATGACTGTGTTAAACTTTATAAAGAGAAATTATGAAGAAATGAGTGCAGAGCTAATTGAAATGGACTAGGAAAGGAGTTTAGCAGCAAAGTGAGTTGAGAAACAATGGCAAACATTTCGTTAAATAGTTGATGGCTCACAACAAATATGTTTCCCAGTTGAGGAAAAAAGATTCTAGGAGAGGGATAAACCAACAGTGGTTAACCAAGAAAGCTAAGGCTAGCATCAAATTGAAAGTAAAACATACAATGTGGCAAAAATTTGTGGTAAACCAGAGGATTGGAAAAATTTACAAAAACCAACAAAAGAAGACAAAAAAGTAGAGTGGGAGAAGATAAACTTCAAGGGTAAACTTGCAAGTAATATCAAGACAGACAGTAAGAGCTTCTTTAAATGTATAAAAAGAAAGAGCAATGCCAAAGTAAACATAGGCCCCTCAGAGAATGAAGCTGAGGAAATAATAATGGGGAACCAAGAAATGACAGAGCAGTTGAATAAATACTTTATATCTGTCTTCAGACACTAATGGCATTCCAAAAGTGCTAAATAATCAGGGACAAAAGGAGGAGAAGAATTGAATAAAATAGCTGGCACTAGAGAAAAAAGAAATGTACTGGGGAAATAAAACTGCCTAATCACCAATAGGACTTGAAGGGATATATCTGAGAATATTAAAAAAAAACACTTCAGAGATAATCAATGCACTTGTAGTAAACTTCTAAGAATCTTTAGATTCTGAAAAGTCCCAGAGAGTTGGAAAACTGCCAGTATGACATCTTTATTTAAAAGGGAAGACAAAAAAGTAAAGGTTGTTATAAGCCAGTTAGTTTAACATTTGTTATTAGGAAAATGCTAGGCTCTGTTATGAAGGATGAAAATGGCAGAATAGTCAGAAACGCACAATATGGTCAAGTCATGTCAGCATAGCTTCAAGAAGTGAAAATCCTGTGAATCCCTGAAGAAATTTTCCAGACCTGAAAATGTTTCACATCAACACTTCCTCCAAATACCAGGATGCCATTCTAACATTGCAATCTATCTCATAGAACATCTCAGCAGTTCTATTCCCCATACACTTCCATTGTCTTAGCAGAGGCACCATATTTTTCACTAAAGTACTCTCTCATCCCAGTATTTGCAGCTCGTAATCCTGTTCCAGAAATGATATTTACTCATTTCCTTTTCAAAAATACCCAGTCCACATTGTGTGAATTACATTTCAATGTGTGGCTGAGAAAAGACACATTTTGACGAAGCTTGGCAGTTAAGCGTCTGCCATCATCTAACTTGTCTGTTCTCCATGGCAACACTTCTTTCCATCAAAGTCCATCTTTCAGCTCACCAACGCTCTGTTCTCACACAGTATGACATATCCCTATCCACATTCATATTCTTGTGAATACCCTGAGGAGTGCAAGACAAAAAAGAAAATCTGTCTTTATTTTCCAATGATACCCAAGTTCTATACTACCAAAAGACATTTTGCATTCAATGTATTTCTGCATGTCCACCAATATGGAAGACATTCCATAGGGATGGTTATAAGAGAGTGAGAGTGCTAATGGCCATCTGAATCACTTCATGGTTTCAAGCTGATTGCAGCAAAACAAGAAAAGACTCCGCATCTGTTTTCTTGCCCCAAAGTCACAGCTTTGCATTCACTCTGGAGTTCAAAGTCAAACAATTGCATTTGTGTTGTCTGTGCAGCAAATGAGGCTTGACATCAATCTGTCAGTTTGATGAGCTGGCGCACCAAATAAGGAAGAGTCAATTTCCATTGAGTAAATATCAATTAAATTCATAATATCTGATAACGAGGTGATTAGAGTAACGAGGCAAAAAAAACACTGACCGTACGCTCTGTCGCTGAACATTAATTACTTATTGGAAGACCAGGCCAATCACCTGACCTCTTGACCAATCCATCCTCTTGTGTACACATTGCAAGGTACTGAATTAATATACTGAGTTAATCATTGTCGAGCAATTTGATTGATCTTTCATTTCTGACTTCAATTTGAAGAAGACCTCAGTAAAGTTACACAGGGATGGCAGAGGAAATGGCAAGCAATCCATGAAGGAGTAAAAAATATAACAAAGTCAAAATGCTAATAGAAATTGACCATGTAGCAAAGCAAATTTAAAAATCTGGTTGCGGGTATTGGAACTCATTAATTCCCAAGTTACATAAATGTAAACCTTAGATGGTAGCAGGACATGTTGAGCAGGCATCGGATGAAGCAGCTAGGATTTTCCACTTTATTAATAGTGTACACAAAAGGAAGGAACTTGTGGTAGCCCTTTTTAAAACATTCGTTGGAAACAGGCTTGAAGAAAATTATCAAGGTTTACTATTTAAGAGAGGCTGTCAACAGCATTCGCTAGACCATACCAGGGAACGAGGGACTGCAGTTCTGTTGTAATGTGGTTAAGAAGGCAAATGCAATACTTGTCTTTATTTGTCAAGGTATAGAATACAAGAGTTAAGAGGTTATGATGGAGCTGTATAGGACTTTGGTTAGGCCACGGCTAAAGTATTGTGTGCTGTTCTGATCACCACACTGCAGGATTATGTGTTTACTCTGGAAAGGATGTGGAGGACATTCAACAGGATGTTGCTTGGCTGGTGCCTTTCAGCTGTGAAGAGAGCCTACATAGACTAGGGTTGTTTTCCTCGGAGCAGACTAGGCTGAAGAGGGACCTGATTGAGGAGTTCAAAATTTTGAAGGGCACATTTAGGTTGATTGGAATAAAAATTTGCCTTAGTAAAAGAGTCATCTATTAGGGAGCATTGATTAAAAGTAAAGGGTAAAGGTTTTAGAGCTGATTTCAAGGGGAATTATTTTACCCAATGGGTGGTGAGTATCTGAAATTCATTGGAAGGATGGTAGAGGCAGAAACCATCTCAGCTTTGAAGAAGGATGGCAGCACAATGGTTAGACTGTTGCCTCACAGCATCAGGGACCTGGGTCCGATTCCAGCCTTGGGTGACTGTCTGTGTGGAGTTTGTACATTCTCCTTGTGTTCATGTGGGTTTCCTCATGGTGTTCTGATTTCCACCCACAGTCCAAAGATGTGCAGCTTAGGTGGATTAGCCATGAGAACTGCAGGATTACAAGGGTACATAGGGTGGGGCATTAGGTCTGGGTGGGATGCTGTTCAGGTGGTTGGTGCAGACTCAATGGGCTGAATGGAGTCTTTCTGTCCTGTAGGGATTCTAAGAGTTTAGGTGATTGAAACATCATAGCGTACAAAGCCACAGGTTAAGTACTGGGAGTGGAGTCAAGACATACAGCATGGAAACAGACCCTTTAGTCCAACTCATCCATGCCAACGAGTTATCCCAAACTCAACAAGTCTCATTTGCCTGCATTTAGTCCAAATCCTTCTGAACATATCCTATTCATGGACCTGTGCAATTAATGCAATTTTGTATAATGACCTACTGGGTAGCACTTTAATGAACGCCTTTGGAAAATCCAAATACACTACACTCACTGGTTCTCCAGTACTCTGCTAATGATTGTCTCAGAAAACATCAGCTTTGACAAACAATTACCCTTTCATAAATTTATGTTGGCTGTCCCCAGTCATCTTACAATTGAAATTCCTGCTTTCATACCCCTAATAAAAGATTCTATCAGTATCATACTCTGCCAACAGGCTTCCTGGCCTATTGTTCCTGGTTTTCTCTTCATCCTTTCATGAATAGGTAGTTTACATTTCTTATCTTCCAATCCACTAGGACCATCCTTAAATCAAGAAAATTCTGAAAGATCAAAATCAATGCATTCTACTAAGACAGACAGCTACAAAGCCTTTGCTCTAATTTTTTTATGCCCCCATTATAATTTCTCCAGTCTTTATCGATATGGAATTTTTGCTGACAGCTTCCTTTTTACATATCTGTAAAGCTTTTACAATATTTTTCTAAAGTGTCTTGCTGGTTTCTTTTGGTCTACTTGCTTAATTATTGTCCCTTGTGGATTTCCAAAATTCTCCCAACCTCTCAGACTTAGTACTTTTTTAGGCAGCAATGTAATCCTCTTCCTTTGATGTTGATCTTTAGATTTTCTCATTAACTGTGCTTGAACCACTTTCCCAGAGGCATTTTCCCTTAAGGGAATAGAAACAATTTTTTTTCTTTAAATATTTACCGATGCTTACTACTGTTAAATCTTTCAATCTAGTTTTCCGATGTACCATTTTCAACTCAGTCCCTCATTCCTACATAGCATACTTTGGTTAGATTTAAGACTTAAGTTTTCGGTTGAGCTAAATCATACCTAAACTCAATATAAATTTTTTTCACGTTTTGATCACTCTTCCCCAGAGGTTCCTTAAAAGATCATTAATTAAGCTTGTTTCATTGCATAATACAGGACCTAAAGTAATTTCCTCCCAAGTTGGCTTCCTGACATATTGATCTAAATAAAACAATATTTCATTTCATGATCTTGCCTTCTTCACTAATACTTCAAATTTTGTTTTCCTATTTTAAGGAGAAAAATATCCCATGATTGCTATATGTGGTTTTTTTGCACCTATGATTTCCAGATTTAGACTGTGGTTGAGCTTACAATAATGCACACAACCTTGGGACAGTTGTCTCAAAACTTGGGAAGCAGGAGCTATCACATAGGGATCCTATACTTTTACACTTGGAGGCAAGAAAGAAATGTATTCATCACAATAACATCTGATGAAAACTAAAAATCACTCTCAATCAAGATTCAACAGGTTCCTTCAGTGAATGGATACATAAACAACAACTGTTGCAAAACAACATGAAGCAGCAAATAAAAATCCGATTTATTGCCCAGTGATTAGACAATCTTTTAAAACAGCATGTGTATTTGGGCTAAAGTTACAACAATAGTTCAATCATTTTATAGGATACATTTAAATAATCAATACCTCAGGAGGACATGACAGTTACATGAATTTCAACTCCAAAATTCCATTATTTAGAAATTCCAAATTTTCTGTAAGGAGTTGCAAGCCTGAGCATAATCAATTACTACTCATAACTACACAATCACTACTTAACGATCCTCAAAACAGTTCCGTTCCAAAGACTTGTGCATGTAACTTAGGTGACATTTCAGTGCAGAAATGTGCAATGCTCTCTTGAAAGCATTAAAGTGAAATCTATTCAGATGACATAAAAGACGCCATGGCACATAGTGAAGTGGAATTTCTTGCAGGTTTAGCCACTCAACAACATATTCAAGTACTGTTTAATGCATTGAGGATTTCTGACTCGACCACTCTTTAAGATATAAAATTCCAGGCCCCTGTCACTCTCTAAGTGAAAGGAAGTTCTCAATTCCCTCTAATCCTTTTGCCATTTACATTTAATCTATATCCCTGGTTGCTGACCACTCTAGAACGGGAGATGGGTTCTTCCTATCCACTGTATCTAGACCTACATCCATAAGTTTATATATCTCAACCAAATCTCTTTTCAACTTCTTGTGCACCAGTATATCCCAATTCTTGGCCATAGCTTAAATTTTCTAGTCCTCCCAACAGTTCCAAAACATTTGTTATTTCTTACATAACCTGTCAAATAAAGAAAACCTGTAAAAAGATGTTTAAAGATGTTTAATTTTAATGCTAAAGTTAACATTCCAAGATTTCCAAGATGGCAGCGGCAGAATAGGCAGCTTCCATGTTCTTGTGCCCGGGTTTGTCTGCTTCTTCCACTTTTTATTTACTTTTCCATTGCTCCCCTTCTTTATTTTTCACTTAAACTTACTTTCAAAAGAGAGCTCTTCAGTAGGATGGCGGCTTTGATGGGGTCTTCAGATGCCGTGGCTATAGAGTTGGCCAACCTGTAAAGCCTGAAGCACGTCTCTAGACAGGCATGGTGTGGGCCAGTGAAGCCCAGAGCGAAATTCTCGTGAAGCCTGGAGCAGGTCTGTAGCGGCAGAAAAAGAAAAGTTGGTCTCTCTTTAAGTTATCTTTCCATTTTTAAAAAGTTTTATTTTAAATGAATGAAAATGGTGCCGATGCATGTTGATGGCACGAACTTTTCACTGTATTTTATATTGAATACACGTGACAATAAATTAATGATGATGAACCTTCACTCTCCAAATTTAACCCAATGTATTTTATTACATCTAGAAGAAACTTCTCGGCAAGTAGCAGACATCCTCAACAATTTTGGAAGGGCTCATTTTCTTACCTTCAGTTCTTCAGTTTCCATCTCCTCACTATTATTATTCAGCAGACAGGTTTCATTCTTTTCTGGATTTTGACTGCCCAGGAGGTTAAGAATTACAGTTGCCATAATATCAATGCAAATCCAGCAATTTTTATTACAAAGAAACTTCAAACTTTCAAACAGCTTTTACTTCACAGGAATAAACATAAAACTTACAGAGTTAACAAGCAATTGGAAAAGCACGTGTGTATCCCTCTAGGTAATCAGTTTAGGTTGACTGCAGGTAGATTGAATCCAATCTGACAGAATTGACTACTCTACCTGATGGTCTCTATCACTGATGGTTCCAAGTCAATAGAGACTCTTAGTCTTATTCTTTAGCTTATGGTAATCATATCATAGAATCCCTACAGTGTGGAAACAGGCCCTTCAGCCCAACAAGTCCACACCGACCCTTGGACCATCCCACCCAGACCCATCCCCCTATAACCCACGTACCCCTGAACACTACGGGCAACTTAGCATGGCCAATCCACCTAGCCTGCACATCTTTGGACTGTAATTGTCTCATCCCCATCCTTCTTCATTCCTGGACCGATTTTTGGGATACATAGCTATGGCAATTTTTTTCCCATGGAATCCCTATAAAGTGGAAACAGGCCATTCAGCTCATCAGGTCCACACCAACCCTCCGGAGAGCATTTTGCTCAGACCTTTCCCATCCCTGTAATCCTGTATTTCCCATGTCTAACCCACCAACCCCCCTGAACATGATGGACAATTTAGCATGGTCAATCCACCTAACCTGCACATCTTTGGACTGTGGGAGGAAACCGGAGCACCCGATGGAAACCCACACAGACACAGGGAGAATGTGCAAACTCCACACAGACAGTCGGCCGAGGATGGAATCAAACCCGGATCCCTGGTGCTGTGAGGCAGTAGCTCTAACCACTGAGCCCGTGCGCCACCCTGTTGTATATCTGCAGAGTTGGTGTTTGACATGTTTAACCATAGGATCTTTAATGCTCACAAAGCACCTCAGTTTTAAGTTCAACCAATTTGTAAGGGAGATGAGATTGCCCAGTTTTGTGAGAATCATAAGGGAAAAGACACTTTGAATAAAACACAATGGCAGGGTTTTTCACAAATCAGTACGTTTGACATGTTTCAGGAATTGTCAGCCTATTTCTGTTGCACGTTTGTGTTAAGCTGAAGAAACTTTTTAATCACAACTTTGGAAAAAACAATTGGCAGACAAAGCAAAGTCAACACGATGAAGCTTTACCTTCTACAGTGAGATCGTAGAGCTTGAAAGAGTGGAGGAAGCAAGTTCAGCAATGGCTTTCAAAAGGGGATTGAATAGATACGCAATGTGAAATCAAGTAGGATTAACTGCAGAGCTCTATCTGAAAGCTGGCACAGGTTTGATGAACTCCTTCTATGTTGTGATCCATAATGATTCTACAATCTCAAACAATGTGGACTATTCATCTCTCACAGCCTCTACTTTCACCTAAAATCCACAGGTCTTATGAATCAAACACAACAGCTTACATTGCTTCTTGATGTATCTTTGTTTCATAGGCTTCATCTTGTCTTCAGTCTCCAATTTTTGAATCAGGTTGTTTAATTTATAAAAATAAACTTGATTTTACCATTTTGTGAGCCTTGGAATGATTAATTCCCTATAATATTAAAGTTTTATAAAACACTAATATCATAGAATATGGTTAATCATTGCAATGGCATATTTTCCTTGCAGAAGTTATGATGCTCCACCTGCGTGCTTTATAACAACTGTTTAAGAGTTCACCACAATTTAAATGGGATCACAAGTGCCTCTGAAAGCTGGAAATTTGCATTATCGATAGGATCCAATCTGTACTTACATAGGTAGATAAGAGTGTAAACAATTAATTAAAATGAGTACAAAATGTTCAGGTATGTAACCAAAGTGGGTATATTAACCTGTGGATCATTCTTATCAAACTGCTTAATGTTTTTCTTCTCTCCACCATTAGCGACTGTTCTTCCAGCAACCAATGTCCCAAATGCAGGAATTCTCTCACAAAATCTCTTCACCTCTCTTCTCCTTTCATGATGCACCTTAAAGCTGACTACATCCATCCAAACTTTGACCTCCTTATGTGGCTCAATGTTAAATTTTAATTTGGTGATTTTTTCCAACATGACACTGAACAAAGGCCCTTAACTGCTGATTCAGATGGACAGAAAAAATATCACCCCATTTTAAAGAAAACCAGGGAATTTGTCCCCACTGCCCTGGCCAACATCTACGCCACAATCACCATCACTAAAAACAGATTGTTTGGCCATGAACTCATTGCAGTTTGAGAGAGCTTGCTGTGTATAAAATGACACAGTCTGACACTCTTGATCATCTGCACGGACCTATTATTCAGCCTGTTGACGCTCCACTCACATCATTTGTGTGATCTTTTGATGTCTTTGATGAGAAATTCTGTGCCTAAGTGTATCTCTTCACTTCACCTGATGAAGGAGCAGCGCTTCGAAAGCTTGTGATTTCAAATAAACTTGCTGGATTATAACCTGGTGTCATGCGACTTCTGACATTACAAAATGATAGTCATGTTTCCTACATTGACAGTAGAGACACTTCAAAAGGTGCTTTATTGACTGTAATGTGCTTCAGGGCATGAAAGACACTGTACAAATATAAGTCATTCTTTATTTTATTGAAACATGATTCATATGGCAAAGCCAATTACAATTGAAGTGTTTGAAATTGAAATTGACTTCTCTAAACCACTAGCTGCTTAACCATCTCGTCTTCTCAGCAACTCCCTTCTACATTCATAGAACACTGTGCATTTGATCTTGACCCAAAATCCATGTTTTCATCAGTCAAAATAGTAAAGAACAATTGATTGCAAGGAATAGAAACAGGTAATCAACTCAAAATCATATTGTCAATGTGGTTGGAGTCAAGAACAAACAATAGGAAACAATCTAGGGAGGCGATGGCCTAGTGGTATTATCACTGGACTGTTTATCTAGATACCTAGGTAATGTTCTAGGATCCCAGGGTGGAATCCCACCGTAGCAGATGATGGAATTTGAATTCGATTAAAAAATCTGGAATTAAGAGTCTAATGATGACTGTGAATCCATTGTCGATTGTTGGAAAAACCCATTTTTCTTCACTAATGTCCTTTAGGGAAGGAATCTGCCATCCTTACCTGGTCTGGCCTACATGTGACTCTACACCCACAGCAATATGATTGACTCCTAACTGTCCTCTGGGCAATTAGGGATGGGCAATAAATGTTGGCCTAGCCAGTGATGCCCTCATCCTGTGAATGAATAAAAGAATTACAAAGATATCATGCTGAAAGCGTAGCATATATTATATCTGAATTTAATAGATTGAAGAGAATTATCTAACTGCGCTTCAATTATTAATACTTTGTTTTTAATGTTTTACAGTTTAGTCTGTGTTATCTTCCCATATGATGATCACTCGATTTAAATAGCTGATTTGAAATGTTATTCCCAAAATGAAGAAGCCAAACTCCATTTGAGATCCCATTTATTTGATATCTGATGTGCTTTCATTCACCCCTCCTGAAAATATTCTTGCGTCAAACAGATGGAATTACAACCTATTCCCTCAGCCACTGTGTCATCGCTTTGATGCTTCCATCTTGATGCTTTGCATATTAAGATATTAAGTAGGTTTGCTGGCTTGTATCTAAATGTACACCACAGGGTAGGTTCACATGCCAATGGTACACTTTTATGAAGAGAGCACGACTGAATATTGATTAACAGCTACACAAGTTGAACCAGCCACTCAGTCTTCAGTAACAGAAGCTGTCATCAAAGCAACCTATAGAACTAAACCACCCCACAACCTCAGTCTAATAACTTGTACAATGACCATTTCAGAGCAATGCAAATCCATGCCCAGATTGAGTGTATTGTGCACGCAAGTCCACCTGACGTTATTAATGGATGGTGTAATGCATACCTCTTTCTCAATGGGATGGAACAGTTGCTGTTGCTACAAATTTGATTCAGTCAGGCATTGAAAGAGGATGGGTTAAAGCAATCTGGTCATGCTAAAGTTACTAATTTAATGCTGGAAGGACAGTACCTTGAGCCAATTCCATCAATCCCCCAGTGGGTGAGAAAGATAAATATTAACCCCAATATTTCAAAAGTTATTTGTCAATCAATGGAAGCAGGGCCCTAATGGAAGCATTGAAAATTAATACTAATATGCAGATTTAATTTATTTCAGAAAATGAAATACTCGGATGCAGTGTTTGAGGACTTTCTAAGATGCCGGGTGAGTGTAACATATGCTCACTGTTTAAGGTCCTGCACAAAATATTCCCGAAAGTGTTAACTGGACATGGGTCTATAAACCAATATGTTAGAGTCCATTATGGAATGTTTCATAGCAGAGTATTTAAAAACAGTGGCAGGATTGGCCAGAGTCAGCATAATTTATGAAAGGGAAATCATACTTGACAAATTGATTGGAATTTTTCAAGGATGTGACTAATAGAGTTGATAAGGGAGAAATAGTGGATGTACTTTTCTTGGACTTTCAGAAGGCTTTCGATCAGGTCTCACATAAGAAAGTAGTATATAAAATTAAAATGCATGTATTAGTGGTAGTGTACTGACATGGATAAAGAACTGGCTGGCAGATAAGAAATAAAAGGTAGAATTTAATAGTCATTTTTTTGATTTGTGACCAGTGACCAATGAGGTACGCAGGAGTCTGTGCTTGGACCCCCGATTTTCACATTATATATTTATGATTTTGTGAGTGAACTAAATGCAACATCTCCAAGTTTGCAGATGACATAAAGCTGGGTGGGAGAGGGAGCTGTGAGGAGGATGAGGTAAAGATATTTCAGTGTTAAAAACCAAAAGAACTGCGGATGCTGTAAATCAGGAACAAAAACAAAGTTGCTGGTAAAGCTCAGCAGGTCTGCCAGCATCTGTGAAGAAAAAAACAGAGTTAACGTTTCAGGTCCGGTGACCCTTCCTCGGAACGCTGGACAATTTGAGTGAGTGGGGCAAATGTACGTAGTCAAAGAATAATGTGAGGGTTTTTTCGGTGAGGAAGGATACTCTGGTGATGATGGCCGTGTGACAAAGGTTTACCAAGCTGATCACTGGGGTGGTAGGACTGACACATGAAAAGAGACTGAACTTGTTAAGACTAATTCATAAATATATTAAAGAAAAGAGGTTAACCAGGGAAAGAGTAGGGCCCATTAGGGACCAAGGGGGCAACCTGTGTGTGAAGCCGCAGGATATTGGTAAGGTGTTGAATGAATACTTCTCTTCAGTCTTCACTCTGGAAAAGGAAGAACATAGACACTGACTTCAGGAAAAGGGAATGTGAGGAACTTGCACAGTGTGACATAGGAAATTGACAGGTATTGGCAGCTCTGTCAGGCTTAAAAACAGACAAATTCCCTGGATTCAAATGCATAGCATCCCAGACTGCTGTGGGAGACGAGGCACAAAATTGCAGGGGCTCTGACACAAATTTTTAATTCCTCTCTGGCCACAGGGGAAGTGCCGGAGGAGGAGAGGATGGCAAATGTGGTTCCATTATTTAAGAACTGTGTACTACAATGCAGTCTGCTATTAATTTTGTAATAATTACACTATTCAGCCTCCACATTTGCAATTTCAACCAGACTAAAGATAACTAATAAAATAATCAATGAGTTAGCCTGAATTCAAGACCCTTCTATTGAGTTTGGCACTTTCTCGAAACTTTTGTGCTCTTCATATTGAAATAATTCCCAAAGGTAACCAAATCTTTTTCAAATTTGTCATGGGTCTCATTAACTGCCACTCTTTGCATTAGCATCATCTTCTACCATTCCTCCAGAATAAGATAATGTATTGATATGTTCTGTTTCAGATTTGCTGACTAACATTGAAGCAATTCTGCACCCCAAAAATCTTTTTGTTTAAAATGCCCAGCCATAGAAGCACCAAAAAAATTGGTTTAACCAGTTATTTGTGTGATTTTGGGAATGGAAAAGAGATGTCAATATGCAACTTCATGTTTTAAAAGTACATTTTTTTTCAAACGGAAAACCTGTAAAAGATACGGAAGTCAGGATTGAGGGGTTATTGAAACATGTAAGATTCTATGAAGGCTCAATAAGATAGATGATCTGAAGATGTTTCCATTTGTGGAGGACTCTCAATCTTGAGGATATAGTTACAGAATAAGGGGTCATACTTTTAAATGTGTGAGGAATGTGTGGAGTTTGTTCTTTCAGAAAGGAATGAAGTCTGGAATTTTATACCCTAGATAGTTGTGAAGATTAGATCTCTGAACGTATTTAAAGAAGAGGTAGATACATTTTGAGAAGTTGAGGAATCCAGGGTTATAAGGATTTTACATGATCCCATGGCAGTAGTTGAATGAAGAACGTGGGAGATATCAATGGTGCCTTGATCAATTTTATCCTTTAATAAACAAATTATCTGGATCAGTCGTTAGGACTGTTGCCTCACAGCATCAGGGACCACAGTTCGATTCCACTCTTGGGTGACTGTCTACATGGTGTTTGCACATTCTCCCTGTGGCTGTGTGGGTTTCCTCCCACAGTCCAAAGATATGCAGGCTAGGTGGTTTGGCCATGCTAAATTGTCCATAGTGTCCAAGGATGTGCAAGCCAGTTGGATTAGCCTTGGGGAATGCAGGGTTACAGGGATAGGGTAAGGGGGTGGGTCAGGGTGGGATGGTCTTCAGAGGGTCAGTGTATACTTGATGGACTGAATGATCTGTTTCCACACTGTAGGGACTCTATGGTTGTGGGAGTTTGCTCTGTAAAAGTGATTGCTGTGGTTACAGCAGTGACGACACGCCCATATCTTAAGATGTCCTGGCAGTGCTCCTAGCTCTGAGTCAGCAGTTTGAGTTCAGCTCAGGATTGGATTGCCATAGAAATTGTGTCATAATGCAACCGGATTGGTTGATGCTCAATCTGCAAATCCGTCCAACACAGCAATGACATGTGGTGAAAGAGAGTTAACAAGGTGTAGAGCTGGATGAACACAGCAGGCCAAGCAGGATCAGAGGAGCAGGAAAGCTGACGTTTCAGGCCTAGACCCTTCTTCAGAAATGGGGGAGGTGAAGGGCGTTCTGAAATAAATAGGGAGAGAGGGGGAGGCTGATAGAAAATGGATAGAGGAGAAGATAGATGGAGAGGAGACAGACAGGTCAAAGAGGTGGGGATGGAGCCAGTAAAGGTGAGTGTAGGTGGGGAGTTAGGGAGGGGATAGGTCGGTCCAGGGAGGACGGACAGGTCAAGGGGGTGGGATGAGGCTAGTAGGTAGGAGATGGGAGTGGGGCTTGAGGTGGGAGGAGGGGATAGGTGGGAGGAAGGACAGGTTAGGGAGGCAGGGATGAGCTGGGCTGGTTTTGGGATGCGGTAGGAGGAGGAGAGATTTTGAAGCTTGTGGAGTCCACATTGATACATTGGGCTGCAGGGTTCCCAAGCGGAATATGAGGTGCTGTTCCTGCAACCTTCGGGTGGCATCGTTGTGGCACTGCAGGAGGCCCAGGATGGACATGTCGTCTGAGGAATGGGAGGGGGAGTTGAAATGGTTCACGACTGCGAGGTGCAGTTGTTTAGTGCGAACCAAGCGTAGGTGTTCCGCAAAGTGGTCCCCAAGCCTCCGCTTGGTTTCCCCAATGTAGAGGAGGCCACAACACTAACAGCGGATGCAGTATACCACATTAGCAGATGTGCAGGTGAACATCTGCTTGATGTGGAAAGTCTTCTTGGGGCCTGGGATGGGGGTGAGGGGGGAGGTGTAGGGACAGGTGTAGCACTTCCTGCGGTTGCAGGGAAAAGTGTCGGGTGTGGTGGGGCTGGAGGGGAGTGTGGAGCGGACAAGGGAGTCCCGGAGAAAGCGGTCCCTCCAGAAAGCAGATAAGGGTGAGGAGGGAAAAATGTGGGATCGGATTGCAGATGGCGGAAGTGTCAGAGGGTGATGCGTTGGATCCAGAGGTTGGTGGGGTGGTACGTGAGGACGAGGGGGATTCTGTTATTGCAGGGAGGGGGTGTGAGGGATGAGTTGCGGGAAATGCGGAAGACACGGTCGAGGGCATTCTCGATCACTGAGGGGGGAATGTTGCGGTCCTTGAAAAATGAGGACATCTGAGGTGTTCTGGAGTGGAATGCCTCATCCTGGGAGCAGATGCGGTGGAGGCGAAGGAATTGGGAATAGGAGATGGCATTTTTGCAGGAAGGTGGGTGGGAGGAGGTGTATTCTAGGTAGCTGTGGGAGTCGGTGGGCTTGAAATGGATATCGGTTTCCAGGTGGCTGCCAGAGATGGAAACAGAGTTCCAGGAAGGAGAGAGAGGTATCAGAAATGGTCCAGGTGAACTTAAGGTTGGGGTGGAAGGCGTTGGTGAAGTGGATGAACTGTTCGAGCTCCTCGTGGGAGCATGAGGAGGCGCCAATACAGTCATCAATGTAACGGAGGAACAGGTGGGGTTTAGGGCCAGGGTAGCTACAGAAGACGGATTGTTCCACATAACCTACAAAGCGGCAGGCATAGCTTGGGCCCATGCGAGTACCCATGGCCACCCCCTTTGTCTGTAGGAAGTGGGAGGAATTGAAAGAGAAGTTGTTGAGGGTGAGGACGAGTTTGGCTAAGCGGTTGAGGGTGTCAGTGGAGGGGCCTGCGGGACAGGAAGAAATGGAGGGCCTTTAGGCCATCTGCATGGGGAATGCAGGTGTATGGGGACTGGACATCCATGGTAAAGATGTGGTGTTGGGGACCAGGGAATTGGAAATTTTGGAGGAGATGGAGGGCGTGGGTGGTGTCACGGACGTAGGTGGGGAGTTCCTGGACCAAAGGGGAGAAAATGGAGTCGAGATAGGTGGAAATAAGTTTGGTGGGGCAGGAACAGGCGGAGACAATGGGTCGACCAGGCCAGTCAGGTTTGTGGATTTTGAGAAGGAAATAGAAGCGGGCGGTTCGAGTTGGGGAACGATGAGGTTGGAGGCTCTTGGTGGGAGGTCACCTGAGGTGATGAGGTTGTGGATGATTTGGGAGATGATGGTTTGGTGGTCAGGGGTGGGGTCATGATCAAGAGGGCGGTAGGGGGAGGTGTCGGAGAGTTGGCGCCTGGCCTCGGTGATGTAGAGGTCAGTGCGCCATACTACAACTGCACCTCCCTTGTCCGTGGGTTTTATGGTGAGTTTGGGATTGGAGCGGAGGGAGCGGAGGACTGCACGTTCTGTGGGGGAGAGGTTGGAGTGGGTGAGAGGGGTGGAGCAGTTGTGGCGATTGATGTCACGACGGCAGTTGGAGATGAAGAGGTCGAGGGAGGGTAGGAGGCCTTGGGGTGGTGTCCAGGAGGAGGGGGTGTGTTGGAGGTGGGAGAAGGGGTCAGTAGAGGGAGGGCTAGGCTCACGGTTAAAGAAGTAAGCGTTAAGGCGGAGGCGGCAGAAAAACTGTTCAACCTCCAAGCGTGAGCGGTATTCGTTGATGTTAGGGTGGAGGGGGACAAAGGTGAGCCCTTTACTGACATGTGGTAAGTGAGAGGGAGTCTCCTGATTGTCAGAACCGTGTGGGAATTCTAACGTAACGAACGTCCCACCCCAGCCCATATACATACACATCAGAAGACTCCATTTCTAGGTCTTACCATGAGCAAACGTCATCCTTGTAATACACACACTCCTCAAAGTTAATAAGCTATAAAATATTTTGAGACAACCAGTTGCGGCAAAAAGTGCAATGTAAATAGTTTTTTTTCTTACACTCCTCTTTCATTTTCAACTAAAAAACCTAGCTGCTCCCACTTGAATAGACCAGCAGCAAGATAGAAAAAATCTATGTATTCTTTTTTAACCACCCAATGTCATCATAAGTTATCCTCCTGCCAGAGTGATTGCCCCAATTGCAAGGGACTTATATTTTTCAGATTTGGGACAATAAACTGAAATGGAATTTGGAATGTTGTATTGCTGAAATACCAGGTGAGTTTTGAAACTTTGGAAAATCAAATGGGGAAATTTTTTTTAGCTGTGCAATACAATGTTGCTTTTTGAAGTAGTGAGGTGATTACCTTGAGACAAAAAGTCAGCGAGAGTCTTTGATGTGAAGGAAAACTGCCTGACAACAGACCTCCGATTGATTGAGCTGCAAGTTTGTTATAAATCCTTAGGTGCAAGGCAGCTGGAGACCTCCAGAACCTATGAACTGAACACATCTCTCTCTCTCTCAGAGATAGTAGGAACAACTGGAGAATCTGAGATAACAAG
>NC_063346.1:9618032-9625825 GCF_021869965.1 Rhincodon typus
TTAGGTTGATCACACATCCGTTGATGCCTTAAAAGTGTAACACAGACATTTTCTTTGTGTTTGAAAGACACATTCAAGTGCTAATGCCCTTTGAAATTAATTTCAGAAAGGGCATTTAATCAACATCCATCTGAAATATTCCCTTTTGTCTTCTTGAGGCAGGAGCTCAGTGATCCTTCAGCAGTACCTTCTTCAGCCTTTTGTTGTTAGTTTTAAAGCATTAAATTTAGTTTGATTTTCAGAACACTCTAGAACATCACAGTACATGTTACACCACGCATGAGCTAAAGTACTCACCTTTCCTTTTCTTCCCTGTCAACTAGCTCCAATTTATTCAGTTTTATATTTGCAAGCACTACTCTCGTGTTATTTATTTTGGATGCTCTAATGCTGAGGGAACAATGAAAACTGCCAACAAAGAATTCAGAAAGAATAAAATGAAGTCTAAAACACATGCTGTGAGCATAAATAGCTGGAGGCAATATACGCATTTGCTTGTCAGCAAGTGATGGTGAGTTCCACTTTTGTTTGAGAGGAGTCTAAAGTAAATGGTTTTTAATCACACTTGCCATTTACAATATGCCCCTGCTGTTTGTTGTGCACTGGAGCGCATACAGAGTGTGTTGCCCTGTATTTCTTGTAATGTGCAACCAGGCAGTAAGCTAATCAGAGGTATTCTGGTGGTTTAGTGCATTTCAGGAAACCATGTACACTTTCTCCATTGACATATCAAGGCTCTTTAATGGGCTGACCTCTCTTCCTCTACTTACATAATTCTGCAATAAAAAGTAACCCATTAATTGGCTACAACAACCAGTCTATCATTTAGTGCCCAAAAGTATTGCTAGCTTATAATGGGGTAAAAGTGGATTGAAAACTTGCACGTATATAGTACCTCCATGAATTTAGGATACCTCTTATTGTTTTACTATTAGTTGTGTACCATTAGTTATTCTTATAGTACAGGCAAAGTGGTAGCTAATTTGCATACAGCAAGCTCCCACAAAAAAATTTATAATTTGTTAGTGAACACAAAAAAACACAAAGGACTGCGGACGCTGAAATCAGAAAAAAAGATTCTGAAGGTCAGAGATAATAAGAACTGCCGATGCTGTCACTGGACCCAAAACATTAACTCTATTTTCTTTCCACAGATGCTGCCAGACCTGCCGAGTATTCCCAGCATTTTCTGTTTTTGTTTGTTTGTGATTATGATATTCAAAATCGTGCAGCAGGTTCTTTTTTGTCACCATATTGGGTAATCTTGATTTAATATCCCTTCAAAAGAGAGTTCAACATTCAATCTAGATTATGCATCAATCCCCGGAATAGGACTTGAAATTGCAATAAACCCATCCTGAGGGAGGAAAGCTATCAATTGAGCTAACACTGCCATTTGGTGCGGAAAGGGGTAGCACTGAGTGAGCAGAGAAAGTTTAACCTGATTCATTGATCAACTATCTCCAGGCTGCATACATTTAGTGACAAAGGGTAGCAGACTGGAAACATTAACTGTTTAATTTTGTTCTTTCTACGGATGCTGCCAGACCTGTTGAGTTTCTCTCTCTGTTTTTGTTGGAGATGTTTAGTTCTGTGTTTGCTCTACTCTGATGGGCTCTCCTTGCACATATTAAAAATACATGCACATATGCCCCGACATTCTAACACTGACTCCACTTTAACTATATCTAATTCGTCTAGAAGTCTTTTGGAAAACTTTGAGGTCATGGATGATAAGTTCTTTCTTCTTTATCTTTCTTGAAATAAATCATTCTGTTAATTGATCTTTAGCAGAGACAGGGTATTATTGTTAACCAGCACTTTCAGGAGGCAAGGAGACATGGGTTAGTTGAATGGAATACTAAGCCCCAGGAATTACATGCCTCTCCCCACATCCCCATTCTCATGCATGAAAGAGAACGCTGAAATAAGAATTGGATGGGCAAGATTTATTTAGCCGTGTGTGTACCACTTGCAACATTGGGAAAACATTTCAGTCATAAGCACGTCTGAGCCACCCCACTATAAAAATAGTATGGACCAAGATAGGTGCTGCCAAGTGGATGCAATTGAATCTTGGTTTCTCTGCTACGTATGAGGGGATTATCAGTTAACTTGCCAAGCAATCAACATCATTTTTTCCCATTGATTGAATTGCTGTAATCCTTTGAAATTTGGCATTCTTGCATTTGTCCTGATGAGTATGAGTTGGAAAGCATCACTGGCATGTCCCTCTTTCATCAATATTCAAGCTTTTATTATTTATTTCTCCAAGTATGGAGCTGGAAGGAGTTGTGGGGCAGTGGTGTTTGGTGGGAATTCCTCCAAATCTCATTCTGAAAGAATGCAGGTTATTACTCACCATCCTACCCCCATTCAGCATCATTCTCCTCTGGTACAGCTTCCTATCCTTGTGTCCCCTCCTCCCCTCTAATTACCACTCCTCTAACAACCTTTTATTCTTTCCCACCATCCCCTTCCCATGCCTGAGCACTTACTTCAGGTTTTCAGCTTCCTACCCTAATTCTGCGCACACCCACCATCGTCTGATCCCCACATTCCTGTCTCTATCCTCTGCACCCAGACTTTTATCCCCCTGCATCCTTTGATCCTGTTTGCAACCCCCTGTCAACAGTTCCCATTCCAACATGCTCCAAATTCCATGGGCTCCCTTTCCAACCTTTCAGTGCACCAACCCCAATTCCTGCCTGTCTCACATCCTCCTCAATTTCCAGGCTCTGTCCTTCTTTGTGCTCCACTACCTTGATCTCTCTCTATTCTGTGCCCCGACCCTTCGATCCCTCTGACCACATTTCCAGTGCCAGCTTCTGATTTCCCTTCTATTCATCAGCACTCCCCCTGCTTCTTATTCCTCATTCCCATCTTTCGATGCTTCCAATATCTGCTCACCTACTTGTCCATCCTCCGATGCCCCCTCCCCTACATGCCCCACCTCAAGTCACCAGTTGTAAGACCACAAGGCATAGGAGCAGAAATTAGGCCTTTTGGTCCATTGAGTCTACAATGCAATTCAGTCATGGCTGATAAGTTTCTCAGCCCCATTCTCCCACTTATCTCTGTCGTAAATGACCTGGCTTCCACCGCCTTCTGTGGCAATGAATTCCAAAGATTCACCACACTCTGGCTGAAGAAGTTACTCCTCATCTCAATTCTAAAAGTTTTCCCTTTACTCTAAAGCTGTGGCCTGGGGTCCTAGTATCTCCTGGTAATGGAAATATCTTCCTAATGTTCATTCTATCCAGGCCTCTCAATATTCTGTAAGTTTCAAATAGATCTCCCCTCATCCTTCTAATTTCCAGCAAGTACAGACTCAGAGTCCTCAAAAGCCCCTTATATGTTAAGCCTTTCATTCCTGAGATCGTTCTCATGAACCTCATCTGGACCTGCTCCAGGGCCAGAACATCCTTGCTGACATATGGGATGCAGAATCGCTCACAATACTCTAAATGTGATCTGATCAGAGCCTTATAAATCCTCAGAAGTAAATCCCTGCTATTATATTCTAGTCCTTTCCAAATAAATGCCAACATTGCATTTGCCTTCCTAACTACTGCAAATTTACCTTAAGAGAATCGTGGACTAGGAATCCCAAGTTCCTTTGCACTTCAGATTTCTGAATTTTCTCCCCACTTAGAAAATAGTCAATGCCTCTATTCTTCCTACAAAGTGCATGACCTCACAACTTCCCACAATGTATTCCATCTGCCAATTCTTTGCCCAGTCTGCTAACCGATCTAAATCCTCTGTAACCTCCCCACCTCCTCAATGCTATCTGTCCCTCTACCTATCTTTGTATCGTCTGCAACCTTAGCTAGAATGCCCTCAGTTCCTTCACTTCGATCATTAATGTATAAAGTAAAAAATTGTGGATCCAACACTGACCCTTGTGGAACACCACTAGTCACCAGCTGCCATCCTGATTTGGACCCTTTTATCCCCACTCTCTGCTTTCTGTCAGTTCTCATTCCTGATCAGTCTACACTAACACCATCCCCAAGTCTAGGGCCCCAACACAGTGCACCCACCATCGACTTTCAATCAACCCATCCCCTTCCCATGCCCTCCACTGTGCCCAGCCTCTAACTGTGCTGAAACAGGTCAGAGTATCACTCCAGCTACAGACAGCACCACCGTGGGTCAGTAGGCGCTGTGTTTAAGTGCAGACGGGGGTAATCTGTTTTGATGCATTTACAGCAGTTGAATATCATTGTCCAGAGCAATATTTATCACCCGTTCTCATGGGTCACCATTTGTCACCCCAGAGGTATTTAAGAATCAACCACACTGCTGTGTCTGAAATCACATATAGACAAGGCTGGAGTAAAGACAGCAGATTTCATAGAATCCCCACAGTGTAGAAGCAGGCCATTCAGTCCATCGAGTCCACAGCGATCCTCCAAAGATCATCTCACCACGACCCACTCCTCCATCCCCGTAACTGCATTTCCCATGGCAAATCCATCTAGCCTGCACGTCTTTGGACTGTGGGAGGAAACCGGAGCACCCGGAGAAAGGATGTGCAAACTCTATACAGCCAGCTGCTCGAGCATGGAATCGGACCCGGGTCCATGATGCTGTGAGATAGCAGTGCTAACCACTGAGCGATCATGCTGCCCTTCCATATTTCCCCCAATAAAAGACATTAGTGAACCTGATGGGTTTCGACGGTGGTGGGATTTGAGCCTCAGGATCAAGGCTTGAATATTAGCTGGGTCTCTGGGTTAATAACCCAGCAATATTACCACAAGGAAAACCATTGCCTCCCCCATGTGAAAAGAAGAAGATTAGACCATTTATTTCATTTATTTACATGATTTAGAAATGAATCATTTTTCATACAGATTTTCTGTGAATGTATGGCCTGCATTGTATGAGACTCTTGGCAAATCAAAGAGCACAGTGATTGTCCTTGTATTCACGCTCCAATGATAGAAGCAGTGAAAGGTGAATCACTTTTATTGCTGAGGAAAGCAATCACCTTCTTTCAAATCAGCCTTGTTCCTTCAATTAGTCTCAGTGACAGGGATGACAGCAAAATCTCTATAAAGATTTCCATTGCCATGTAATCCTGAATAATTGCTAGATTATTAAGAAAATCATCTTCAAAGAGTGATTCCACACCGGGCTTCTGATCTGGGATCCTTTCCAGAATTTTTCAATTAAATTTGATGTGATAATTTTACTTTTGAGTCGATGGATAGGATTTGAAGTGAGTCCGAGCTCTACTCAAAAATAAGCTCTTGACAATTCATTAACTTAATCAAATCTAGTGTCGGATTTAAAAAATACACACATTTACATACACACACACAGGCGTGCACACACACACACACACACACACACACAAACACACACACACCTACACCCACACCCACACCCACACACACACTAACAGACACAAACACACGGGCATACACGCACACACACACACACACACATACACGTGCACACACACACACTAACAGACACAAACGCACGGGCATACACACACACAGACATACACACACACACAAACTCACACACTCACACACCCACACACACACACACACACACTCACACACACAGGCACACACCACACACTCTGACACACATTAACAGACATGCGTATACACACACACACATACACACACACTCACTCACACACTCACTCACTCACACCCACACACACACACACACACACACAGACACACACACACTCACTCACACACACTCACTCACACACACACACACACAGGCAGACAAGCACAAAAATGTTCCTTTGCACAGAGAAAGATATTATCAGCTGGGTCAAAGTCACAGGGTGATAACTTGTCTTGGTCTGCTGACCTTCAGAAAGGGAGCAACACAACTGAGTTTTAAAAAAACCAAAAGAACTGCGGATGCTAGAAATCAGAACAAACAGAAATTGTTGGAAAAACTCAGCAGATCTGGCAGTATCTGTGGCGAGAAATCAGAGCTAATGTCACGATTTACAGTGACCCTCCTTTGAAACAGTTCTGGAGCAGAAACATTAGCTCTGATTTCTCACCACAGGTGCTGCCAGACGTGCTGAGTTTTTCCAGCAATTTCTGTTTTTGAACACGACCAAGTAGTCAGGGCACTTATCCCCATCACTGTGCAGTATCTCCTCCAAATACATGGCCATGCGTATAAGACAGTACAAAATGGGAATGGGAGCATTTGTGTTGTCAAAGCTGGTCCCAAAGATGTTTGCCAGTTGTATAGAAAACTAAATAAAAATGTCAGAAGAAGACAATCTGTATTTGGTATTAGTCAGTAATTCATAATTTATTTTAGTTTATTTCATTATAGAATCCCTACAGTGCGGAAGCAGGCCTTTCAGCTCATCAAGTCCAGACTGACCCTCTGAAGAGCACACCACCCAGATACCCCACACCTCCATTCTATCCCTGTGATTCCCATGGTTAATCCATGTAGCCTATACATCGCTGGAAACTACAGGCAATTTAGCACGCCACACTACCTAACCTGCATATTGTTGGACTGTGGGAGGAAACCAGAGCACCCGGAGGAAACCCACACAGACACAGGGAGAACGTGCAAACTCCACACAGACAGTCGCCCGGGGCGGAACCAAACCCGGGTCCCTGGGGCTGTTTAGTGGTATCTGAACCGATAACATTCAACAAATTGATTACGCCACTTTTGGAATACTTCACTCAATTCTGGTCTCCCTCCTATAGGAAAGATGCTGTGAAACTTGAAAAGATTTCAGTTCAGAAAAGTTCAGAAAAGATTTACAAGGAAGTTGCCGGGGTTGGAGAGTTTGAGTTATAGGGAGATGCTGAATAGGCTGGGGCTATTTTCTGTGGAGCATTGGAGGGTGAGGGGTGACCTTATAGAACTTCATAAAATCTTGAGGGGCCTGGATAGAGTGAATAGTCAAGATCTTTTCCCCAGCATAGAGGGGTCCAAAACTAGAGGGCACAGGTTTAAGGTGAGAGGGGCAAGGTTTAAAAGGGACATAAGGTGCAACTTTTTCACACAGAGGATGGTGCGTGTGTAGAATGAGTTGCTAGAGAAGGTGATGGAGGCTGGTACAATTACAATATTTAAAATGCATCTGGATGGGTATATGAAAAGGACGGGTTTAGAGTGATTTGGGCTAAATGCTGGCAAATGATTAATTTAGAATATCTGTTCAGCGTGGACGAGGTAGTCTGAAGGGCCTGTTTTCGTGCTGCAAAACTCTAAGACTCTATGAGATATTACATGGGGCCAAGGCTGCACATTGAATGATAAAGGTTCAGGTACTTATTGTCTCCTTATGAGAACCTGGTTGTACATGCCAGGCAACAATGGCATTTTATAGAGAGATAGTAAGAACTGCCGATGCTGGAGTCAGAGATAACAAAGTGTGGAGCTGGAGGAACACGGCAGGCCAGGCAGCATCAGAGGAGCAGGAAAGTTGATGTTTCAGGTCGGGACCCTTCTTCAGAAATGGGGGAGGGGGAAGGGAGCTCCAAAATAAATAGAGAGAGGAGGGGTGGGGCTGGGGAAAGGTAGGTGTGATGGTGATAGGTGAGTGCAAGTAGGCAGGGGTGGGGATTGGTCAGTGAGGTGGGAGGAGCGGATAGGTGGGAGAGAAGATGGACAGGCTGTGTCAGGTCAAGGAGGCAGGGATGAGAGGGAGGCTTGGTCATGGGATGACCCACCTATCCACTCCTCTCACCTCACTGACCAATCCCCACCACTGCCTACCTGCACTCACCTATCAACATCCCACCTCCCTTCCCCCCCCCCCCCCCCCC
>NC_063346.1:9625925-9634730 GCF_021869965.1 Rhincodon typus
GCAGGAATTCCTCACACAGCCACTTTCCCTCTTCATTCACAGGATATAATTAAGTGCAAGATGCAACATTTCAACAGGCGCCAAGAGTCTGAGGAGTAAACCCAAACATGTGGATGAGACCCACAATAAGAGGCATTGGCACGCACACCTGAATATGAAAGTTGTTAACGCAACACAGTGCACTCACACTTGTATCGGAAATGTATCAGTACCAGATGGTAGCTGGGTTCCATTACAATATATTCAGAAAGTGCTTAGCGGGCAAAGAAGTGGACAGGTTGCTCCTTAACACTGAAAATGTTCAACTTCTTCCCGGCCAATTCTTCCCTCCCGCTGCACACTTTGAATAAAGGCTCTCACAGGTTTTTCTTTGTTTGTCTTACTTTCGATTAAGCATGGGATGCAAAAGTGACAGGGGCAAGTATCTGAAGCAACTTAATGTGAAGGCATTTCCAATCAACATCAGCCGTACCGTTGCTCAAGTTGTTTCTGCAGAGTAAGCTGAATGTTAATCATATCATTCTCCATCAATCCAGAGGGACACATTGCTGGACATTTTCTAAATGTGTACTTTCTCTACAAAGTACTCTGTCCCATCTACTCGCGTCCAAACTGGGAAAAAAAATCAAACAGATTTTCTGATTAATGTACAAATTTGCATTTCATGAGCATCTTACTGTGTCCTTAGGAAAGCTCAATAGACTATGCATGCGCAACTTGTTGAAGTGCAGTCACTGTTATCTAATAGCCAAATCTCATAAAAGGTCAAACAAGAATGATGTACTCATAGCAACATATGTTCAAGAAGGCTGTTTTCTTTTTTAAACATAGATCTGTGATGGAAAACAGAGTCCCAGATCTTGGATTTTATGGTTAGAATGAGAGTGGAACTGATAATATTCTCCACCGTTACATCTGTGGAACCCACAGCAACTACACGCATCTGTACAGGATATAGTTAAACACAAAAATGCTGAATTACTGCTGTTTGTAACCTTCTGCTCCTCTACGGATTGTACTGTTGCAATCCTTGAAGGTGTTCATACCAAACTGGTTGTTGCAATATCGATTCCCACTTATAATTAGTGTTAGTGGAAAAACCCTGGGAAAAAGTCTCACATTGTTCAAAGAAGTGTAACAGTGATTCTTAATGCTGTGCTAAGTCTTACTTCTTATTGAACAAACTCTCAGACTGAAAAGCTTATTGCGGAATGCCAAATTTCTCTATCATGATAAAATAAAACTTAAATAGATTTTAAAAATACTTCCTTTTTACTTTACATAATATTTTAGCTTTTCTCTTAATGATTGCATACAAGTCAAAATCTTTATTTCCCTCTGTAGAATGATTAAAAATGAAGTGTGATAAGTGCATTTTCTTCCTGATTTGCTGTCTGTGAGATTTCTTCAATGTCACTGGTTGCTTAGCCTGCTTTATTCAATCGTTGATTCTGAATGTCAGTGATCCCATAAAGCTGATGCTGGAATTAAACGAAAAGCAAGAAAGGTGAAATTAACACCAGCAAATTTTCTAGATCTTTTTCGGGATAAATCTGCCCATTGTATTGCTGATAGATTACTCAGCCCTCACTCGATGTTGCATTGAATAGTCTACTGAAATGGTCCAGAGTAGGGTTCAGTCTCACAACCTTAACTTGGCATCGAATGGTTATCAACTTTAAAAAGCTGGTAATTAGGTGAGGTACTATGAAATTTAAAGAGAAACCAGGCATCCTCTGGTGAGTAATACTGGCATATACAGTTCAATGCAATACAATTCAATATGGCACAAGAACAGGCCTTTCGACCCACCAAGCTTGTGGCAATTCCTAGTCCTTATTTCGACTCGCTATTTATTGTCCATGTGCGATTTGTATCCCGCTGTTCGCCTTCTGTTCATGGGTCTGTCAAGACACAGCTTAAACATTGTTAACATGCCTGCTTCCACCACCTCCACTGGCAGTGCATTCCAGGCACCCACCACGCTCTGCGCGAAAACTTTTCCTTGCATTTCTCCCCTAAACTTTCCTGCTCTCCTGTTGAACTTGTGCCCTCTGGTGCCCTTACCACTCTGGGAAAAAAACCTTTGACTATCCACTCTATCTATGTTTCTCACAATTTTGTAGACCTCTGTTAGGTTACCCCTCAGCCTCCGTTTTTACAGTGAAAACAATCCGATGTTTTCCTAGCTACCATCAGTTCTGAGGAAGGGGCACCGGACCTTAAGTGTTAACTCTGCTTTTTTCTCCGCAGATGCTGCCAGACCTGCTGAGCTTTTCCAGCAACTTGTGGTTTTGTTCCAAGTTTATCCAACCTTTCCTCATAACTAAAACCCTCCAGACCAGTCAACATCCTGGCAAACCTTCTCTGAACCCTCTCCAAAGCATCCACATCCTTCTGGTAGTGTGGCAACCAGAGTTACACGCAATATTCCAATTGTGGCCTAACTAAAGTTATCTGTTGGATTCTAATAAACATAGAAGCTTCGGTAGCTTCATGTAATTATCACATCCCACATTTGTCTTTTGTTCAGTCTGCATCTAGTTTGCCGTCCTCAACTCTGTCCATCAAGTTTCACAGAATTCCTTATTACCTCAGTCTTCTCTTTCTGACAGGACTGGACAGATTAGACACAGGAAGGATGTTCCCGATGGTAGGGGAGTCCAGAACCAGCGATCATAGTTTACTAAAAAGGTAAACCTTTTAGGACTGAGATGAGAGGCAAGTTTTTCACCCAGAGTGAGCCTGTGGAATTCATTACCACAGAAAGTAGTTGAGGCCAAAATATGCTATGTTTTCAAGAAGGAGGTAGATGTAGGTCTTGTGGCAGGAGGAATCAGGGGTATGGGGGTAGGGTGGGAGTCGTGTATTGAACTCGATGCTCAGCCATGATCACATTGAATGGCGGAGCAGGCTTGCGGCATTGAATGGCCTGCTCTTGCTCCTGTCTTCTATGTTTCCAATCACTGATCCAGAGATTTACCATAGACATCCCGATATCCTATTGTCCATCATTTTTACTTTAAGGTAAAACTTGCATCATATCACCCCTTAACATTTATTTGATAGGATCACTTTATCTTGTCTTCATAGCTCAATCTAGATTTGCTCATTTCACTTTTCCAAGATTATGTTACTGCCTAACATTGCTTACAGAGAGTGGATAATAGTCTGTGAAGTGGTATGGAGATGATGCAGAGAAGTGGCATCAAGTTAGATAATCAGTCAAGATCTAATGAATCAGGTACAACAAACTGAAAAGTTTGTTTCTGTTTCTATGTATAACATTTCTCTCAGGACAAATATGTTCAAGGCTTAGACATACACTTCACATTTTAGTTACATTTATAACTGGCAATGTGATGCACAGTGTGTATTCAGTCGATTTGTCAGCCTCTTTCTCATGTTTACAAATAGATTCCATAAGAGGCCGGAATCCTTACGAGCCTAAAGCTATAGCAGCATTCAAACATCAAACATCTGAGTGAGATGGCTGTGGGTTCAAATCCCACTCCAAACGCGTCAGAACAAATGCTTAGGCTAACACCCCAATAAGTGCTGAGGGAGAGTAGCACTGTTGTATTTCAAAGAAGAAGCTAAACTGTGGCCCTATCTATTTTCTTCTGTGGTCAATAAAAATTCAACTGTCCTTTACTCGCAAAGTTATTTCACTAACAATTCCACCGTTTATCCTTAGTGTCACGGGCAATTAATTTCCACCACATTCAATATAATTTTTTTTTAAAAATGGCACTATCTCGGTTTATGGGATGCATGCAAGTTTTTTTTTTAATACTCATTCACAGAATGTGGGCATTTCTGGCTAGGCCAGCATTTATTGTCCATCCCTAATTGCCCAGAGGGCAGTTATGAGTCAACCACATAGCTGTGGGTCTGGAGTCACCTGTAGGCCAGACTAGGTAAGGATGGTAGTTTCCTTCCCTAAAGGACATTAGTGAACCAGATGGCTTTTTCCAACAACTGACAATGTTCATGGTCACCATTAGACTCTTAATTCCAGGTTTTTAAAAATTGAAGTCAAACCTCATCACCTGCCATTGTGGGATTTGAACGCAGGTCCACCTGAATATTATCTGGGTCTCTGGATTCAATAGGCCACCAATAATGCCATTGCTTTCCCAATGCTGATGTATTTCCTACGCTGACAGAAGGGCTGTAAAATAGTCAAAACTCCCTGAGATCATGATAGGCGTTATATTAGCTACGAGAAGAGGTTGGAGAAACTTTCATTGTTCTCACTGGAATGACAGAAGTTGAGGAGGGACCTGATAGAGGTCTACAAGATTATGAAGAGCATTGACAGACTGGTCAAGCAGAAGTTTTTTCCCAGGTTGGAAGAGTCAGTTACCAGGACCCATGGGTTTAAGGTGCAAGGGGTAAGGTTTAAAGGTGATGTTTGAGGCAAGTTTTTTACACAGGGGGTGGTAGATGCCTGGAACTTGCTGCTGGAGGAGGTAGTGACAGCAGACACTACAGTGACTTTTAAAGGGCGTCTTGACGGGAATAAAGGGATACGGTCCCCAGAAGGGTAGGGGGTTTGAGTTGTGATGGGCAGCAGGCTTGGAGGGCCGAAGGGCCTGTTCCTGTGCTGTAATTTTCTTTGTTCTTTGTTCTTTGTTCTTTGTTCTAAATGCAGAAAACATTTAATAAAGTGCCACACTGAAAGTTATTGCAGAAAAACCCATGGTCTAGGAGGTAACATACTGGCATGGAGAGCAGATTGGCTCGCTAACAGGAAACAGAGAGTCAACATAAATTCATCTTTCACATTTTGGCCATGGCTCTCCACATCCTTTATGCCAATCTATGACACTTCCATGCCCATTCATCCAGCATACACTCCGTGCCTTAGGAGTCAATGCTGCAGCCTCATCTTTTTTTACAATTTATGTAAAAGACATGGATGAAGGGACTGAAGGTGCAGTTGCTACAATTTTTGATGACACAAAGATAGAGGAAAATAAAGGAGGCTATAGAGGGATAGAGATGGTTTAAGTGAGTGTGCAAAAGTCTGGCAAATGGAGTCTGTCAGAATATGTAAAATTGTACATTTTGGCAGGAAGAGTAAAGAAGCAGCATTACGTCAAAACTGTGAGAGATTTCAGAGCTCTCAGATGCAAAGGGATTTGGGTGTCCTAGTGCTTGAATTGCAAAATGTCAGGTATAACAAGTAATTGGGAAAGTTCATTGAATATTCTTGTTTGTTACAAGGGGAAATGAATGCAAAGTTTGGGAGGTTATGCTTTAGTTATACAGCACTTTGGTGGCACCACATTTTGGAATACCATCTACAGTATTGATGTGCTTATTGAAGGAAAGACATAAATACAGGTGGCGAAATTTGAAATCAATAGAAATCTGGAGTTGTGAGTCTAATGATGACCATGAATCCATTGCCGATTGTTGGGAAAAATCCATCTGGTTCATTAATGTCCTTTAGGGTAGGAAACTGCCATCCTTACCCCATCTGGCCTCCATGTGACTCCAAACTCACAGCAATGTGGTTGACTCTTAATTGCCCAATAATTCCTAGGCCTGCCAGTGATGCCCTCATTCTATGAATGAATAATAAAAAATGTTAAACAAGTATGAATAATCTGTACCCTGACCTCAATGTTGCAAAACGCAAAAAGGCAGATTTCTGGCAGACATAAAATAATAGACAATTTAGTTGAGCTAAACAGCTCAGAGCCTCCTGACTGAATGGGGGAAGAATGAGCAGATATCATAAATCAAAGTATTACTGAGTGTGGATATATGCCAGAGGACTGAAGGGCAACTAATGGGCAATACATCTAATCCATTTAATCGCTGACCAATTAATTCAACATCTTTGGCAAATGACAGTTTTAGAACCATTAACTAAAGATGAAATTGCTAAGAGAAAATAATTCGAGGCAGCACTCGGAAAAAAAGATAGTGTTTGAAAGGCCTTATCAAGTCCCTTGAGGAGGTAGTTATGTTAGAGGAGGGGGAATATGCATTGGATCTGCGTTATGTGCATTTATACTAAAACCATAGACAAAGCAGCCCATAGGACACTGGCAGAGAAGTGGGGCAGCATGGTGGTTCAGTGGCTAGCATTGCTGCCTCACAGTGCCAGGGACCCAGTGATTCTACCCTCAGGTGACTGCCTGTGTGGAGTTTGCATGTTCTCCCTGTGTCAGTGTGGGTTTCCTTCGGAAACTCTGGTTTCCTCCCACAATTCAAAGACATGCAGATTAGATGGATTAGCCATGCTAAATTGCCCATGGTATCTTGGAAAGTGCAAATTAGGTGGATTAGCCATGGGAGATGCAGGGTTGCAGGAATAGAATGGAGGGATTGTGTCTGGGTGGGATGGTCTTTGGAGGGGCAGCGTGACTTGGCAGTCTAAATGGCATGCTTCCGCCCCGTAGGGATTCTATGAAATGCAAAAAGAACAGAATGTGAGATAGGGTAATATGCCAAGTTAAAAACAAATTTAGAAGTGACAGAGTAGTTAGAAGCTGTAAGACATCTCACTCTGTTATATTCTGGGTCGAGTTCACTGTTTGCATCAATGCTTTGGCTACAGCAATTGAGGGAGTGCCTAATTGTTCAAAAACAAATAAAAAGCTGGAATAGCATATAACTTGGACGATCCTGCAAATGGGTGAGAAGATGGTGGAGTGGCTACAAAAAAAGTTATAATTCAATGTCAGAAAATGTGAGGTGGTTAAATAAAAACCAATAAACAAGAGAAGCCTGGTGATAAAGCAAGGTGGAAATCAGGATAAGTATTTGGAACTGGTCTACTTCTCAGAAGTTTTCTTGACCTTATTCCAGGACTCCCCTGAATAAGTTTGCAAAGAATGTCCCACCCAGTTGGTAGCAAATAAAGAAAAGGTGACATCTTTTTCAAAACTCTTTCATAAACTAACAAGTTAGCTAGGATCCCAAATATTTTATTGAATTTGCTTCGCTGAATTTATGACAACAGATTTAAGCCTGCAACTCTTCTCTGAACTATAGCTTTCTGGACCTGAAGAAAATTGTCAATTTATTTTGCGCTGGGTTATAAATTAAGGCAGAGATGCATGACTCAAAAGCCAAATCATATGTGAATCAAGGATGCAGGTTGACAGAATATTGTTTAAGCTTCAATTCCTATTGTCTCGTTACAGAGACACATTCCTTTGTGGGTCTGACTGCTGATCAGGTTTCTTATGTTTGTTGGAAACAGTATCATTACAGATTTGAATGCTACTATAGGGAAAGCGGGGGAACTGTAGTGGATGGAATAAATCTGTTTTATTAAAATTACATAAGCTTGCCCAAATAGAAATAAATGCTAAGAAAGATTGAACTGGAGTGATTAAGTGCTGAAATTAAAAATGAGCGAGAAAGAGCTTCTAGCACAAAAAGAGTCCATTCAGCCCAGCTAGCTCATTCTAGATTATATGTGCCTACTGTTAAAGAACATTGTCTAAGTCTGTTAGTATATATTTCCATGTTTTTCTCTTACATGTGACTCCACAATTGCCCCTTAAATGTGTCCTTATTTTTAGTTTGAACTTTAGTGGAATCTTAATAGTATCTTTTGAGTTCCACATTATGTGAGCCTAGGTTTAGTCAAGTTGTAGATAAATGTAATGCTTTCAGAATATACACTTATGCATTGTCATTTCCCTTTTAAGATGGTGAGGGACATGGAAATGTGGAGGTAATATCTCTGGGCTAGTAATCCAAAGTCCCAGGCTGGTGCTCTGTGGATATCAGTGATTTGTTCTCGGCTGAACCATGATCAGCTGCTCCATCAATGATCTGGCTTCCACTTGTATGGTCAGATGTTCAGTGATGATTGCACAATGTTCAGCATCATTTGTGACTCCTCAGATACTGAGTCACCCAATACCCATGTGCAAAAAAGTCCTGGAGAATTCCTAAAACCAACGACTCTTTGAAAAAAAAATTCCTCCTTGTCTCTGTCCTAAATAGAAGACACATTATTTTGAAATTACACCCCCTAGTTCTAGTTTGTCCCATGAGGAGAAGCATCTTCTCTGCATCTACACTATCAAGCCCCCTCAGAATCACATAAGTTTCATTAAGATCACCAGTCATTCTTCTAAACTCCAATGAATACAGGGTAGCCATTTCAACTTTTCCTCAGAAGACAAATTCTTCATCTCAGGAATCAGCTGAAAGAAGCACCTCTGAATTATTTCCAGTGTAGGCATGTTCATCCTTAAGTCAAGAGTCTAAAACTGGACACAGTACTCTAGATTCAGTCTTATCAATGCCAGTAACGCTGTAACAAAACTTACCTGCTTTTATATGGCAGCCTCTTTGCAATAAATATCAACATACTATTCATTTTCGTAATTACTTGTTGTTCCTGTAATCCTAATGTTTTGTAACTAATGTATAAAGGCACCCAATCTCTCAGTATTACACATTCTGTAGTCTCTCTCCATTTAAATAAAATTCTGGTTTTCTACTCTTCATGTCAAAGTGGACAGTCTTTCCTACAGAGGTTTGCTAAATTATGATATCTAAAGATTGAAAATACAAAACAAATTGTCAAAAATCTTCTTCCTTGCATCCTCCAGGACTACGATACAAGAAACAAAATCAAGGCATCATAAAGCATCAGAAGAGGGTGTTCGGAGATAGTAGGAACTGCAGATGCTGGAGAATCCGAGACAACAAGGTGCAGAGCTGGATGAACACAGCAGGCCAAGCAGCATCACAGGAGCAGAAAGGCTGACGTTTTGGGCCTAGACCCTTCATCAGAAAATTTTCTGATGAAGGGTCTAGGCC
>NC_063346.1:9634830-9676412 GCF_021869965.1 Rhincodon typus
GAATCCGAGACAATAAGGTGCAGAGCTGGGTGAACACAGCAGGCCAAGCAGCATCATAGAAGCAGAAAGGCTGATGTTTCGGGCCTAGACCCTTCATCAGAAAATTTTCTGATGAAGGGTCTAGGCCCAAAACGTCAGCCTTTCTGCTCCTGTGATGCTGCTTGGCCTGCTGTGTTCATCCAGCTCTGCACCTTGTTGTCTCAGAAGAGGGTGTTCACTGGTATCATTGTGGTTGACTTGAAGATGCAGAAGGAACTGTTAGCTGTCAATCATCATTCACTGAAACTATTCTCAAACCGGACAAGTAGACTCTGATTGTCCAGGGTATCGACATAGGGAATGCAGCAGAAATTGACGACCTGTATGACGTGCAGGCTATGGACTATGGACCAAGTGCTGGAAAATAGGATTAGATTAGTTAAGTGGTTGATTTTGACTGGCACCAACCCAATGAGCACAAGAATCTTTTTCAATGCTGTAGATCTCAATGACGCTATGACCTCTATGACATTTATCAGAGAGAAGCTGATTAATGAGCAAACTTGTTGAATATTTCTAGACTTTAAAGTAAAAGTAAGTTCTTTAGTTTGTGTTCGGGTCTCTAGTCCTTTTTTCCCCTCTTCCCTTACAAAATGCTTGACACTGGTGGGTGAAAACAAACACTATATAACACAAAGAGCACAGTTCCTTCAAGTATAAAGAGCAGTGATACCAAAGTGATTAACTAATGAATTAAATGGAATCTGATAGAGAAGACAGGTTGGGTGATGTGTCACAGCTGCAACAAGTGGTAGCATCTGGACACCAAGCTGGTTCATGGCAAACACATATGTAGTAAGTGTTTGTAGCTCGAGCAACATTGGGATCTAAGTTGAGCAGTTGGAATATGAACTGCAGATATTAGCCAACAGCAGGAAGGAAGAATGTTACCTGGCCACTTTGCACCAGGAGGTAGTCATCCCTCATAGATTAGGGAATTCAAACCTGGTTTCTGATCATGAGAGGAGGGCTTAATTACAGATGAGGCAGATATTGGAACCCAAGGGGCAGCTCTTAAGGACCCTCAGCCCTTGCAATTGTCCAATAAGTTCTTGCAAGCCTGTGTGGATGAGAGTGAGGACTGCAGACAAGGTTAGAAAACTGGTCATGACATGAAGGATACAGGAAGCATTGAAGTTGGGGGTAAGTAATAAGAATGTGGTGTTAGCTAAGGGACAGTATAATTGGGGTTAGATTTAGTTCTCTGTGGACATGAGTAGGAGTTCTGAATGTTGCATTGCCTGCCCAGTGCCAGGATTAAGGATATCCTCTTGGTCGAGGGGGGATCTTGGACAAAGAGGGGAGGGATCCCATCTCATCATCCATATTGGTACCAATGACATTGATAGGATCAGAAATGAACAAAGAAAAAATAAGAAAATTACAGCACAGAAACAGGCCCTTCGGCCCTCCAAGCCTGCGCCGATCCAGATCCTCTATCTAAACCTGTTGCCTATTTTCCAAGGATCTGTATCCCTCTGCTCCCTGCCCATTCATGTATCTGTCTAGATACATCTTAAATGACGCTATCGTGTCTGCCTCTACCACCTCCGCTGGCAACGCGTTCCAGGCACCCACCACCCTCTGCGTAAAGAACTTTCCACGCATATCTCCCTTAAACTTTTCCCCTCTCACCTTGAAATCGTGACCCCTAGTAATTGAGTCCCTCGCTCTGGGAAAAAGCTTCTTGCTATCCACCCTGTCTATACCTCTCATGATTTTGTAGACCTCAATCAGGTTCCCCCTCAACCTCCGTCTTTCTAATGTAAATAATCCTAATCTACTCAACCTCTCTTCATAGCCACCGCCCTCCACACCAGGCAACATCCTGGTGAACCTCCTCTGCACCCTCTCCAAAGCATCCACATCCTTTTGGTAATGTGGCGACCAGAACTGTACACAGTATTCCAAATGTGGGCAAACCAAAGTCCTATACAAGAGTTTTCACTGAAAGATTTTGAACAGTTAGGAAGTAAATTGAAAAGGAGAACTGGTAATTTTAGAATTACTACCTGAGCCATGGGCAAATTGGAATCGAGTAAATAAGGTCAAGGAGTTAAATTTGTGGCTCAATGATTAGTGTGGGGAGAATGAGCTTCAATGCATGGGTCACTGGCGCCAGTACTGTTCCGTGGGACGGGTGTCACTTGCACCCAAGGCTAACATGCTGGAGAATTGAATAATTAAGTTTGTAGAGAGAGCTTCAAACAAATGTGATGGGGGAGGGGTTGGGAGGGCATCTAAAGTCTAACAAAGCAATGGTGGCATTGCAGGTCAACTATTTAGATAATGATATCTAGAGTTAGGTACGAAGAGACAGAGTATATAAGCATATGAAAGCAGCATCAAAGGGAGAAACAGTGGTAAACAAGCAAACAGTCTCTTTAGTTGTGTAGTGTATTGTTCCAAACAAAATGAATGAATTAACGGCACAAATTGAGGTTAATGTGTAGATCTTATAGCCATTATGGAGATATGGTTATAAGGAAATCAAGGATAGGAACTAAATATTCAGAGGTTGTGACTTTTTAGAACAGGTAGGAAGGAAAGGGCAATGGGTTATCTTCATAATTGCAATGTGAAATAAGCTCGATAGCAAGAAATGATCTTCGATCGGATGATATAGAATCCATGTGGGTGCATATGACAACTAACAAGGGGAAGAAGACACTGGTAAGAATAATCTATGGGGTCCCTAATAGCAGCTGTTCTGCAGGATAAATAAAGAGGAAATGGAAACCTGTAAAAAAGGCAGTTTACTAAGGACAGGTGACTTTAATCTTTATGGAGATTGGGAAAATCAAATTGGGAGAAATATCCATGAGGAAAAATTCATAGAATTTATTCAGCAGTTTCTTAGAATAATACACTGTGGATTCAACCAGGGACTAGATTATTTTGGACCTGATAATGTATAATGAGGTTGGTTAAATAAATTATCTGAGAGTAAAAGCCCCCTGAGGGAACATATAAACATGTAAACATAGAAACATAGAAGATAGGAGCAGGAGGAGGCCATTCAGCTCTTCGAGCCTGTTCCACCATTGACCACAGCATGATAAAATTTAGCATTCAGTTTGAGAGTAAGAAGCTTGGGTTGGAAATAACTGTGCTAACTTAAATAAGGTTACTTACATAGGAATGAGGGTACAGTTGGCTATAGTGGACTGAGAAAGTAACTTAGCAGAAAGCCAGTTAAGGAACAATGGCAGATGTTTAAGAAAATAGTTGATGACTCACAACAAAGACGTATCTCAGTGAGGGAAAAGGATCCTGAGAAAAGGATAAACCAAGCATGGTTAACGAAAGAAGTTAAAGATAGGATAAAGTTGAATGAAAAAATACATACAATGTGACCAAAATTAGTGGCAAACCAAAGGATTGGGACAGTTTGAAAAGCTAACAAAACATTACCGAGAATATAATAGAGTAAGAAAATAAAATTTGGGGAAAAACTGGCAAGTAACATATACACAAAATGTAAGCTTATTTAAATAATTGAACAGGAACAGAAAAGTCAAAGTAAACGTGGCCTGAAGAGAATGAGTTTGGGGAAAACATAATGGGAACCAGGCAGCAGAATGGTGGAAAATTTGAATAAATACATTGGCCAGTCTTAATGGGAGAAGATGGCAATAATATTTCAATTGCCCTCTGAAATGGCCTAGCAAGCCATTCAGTTGTACCATTCGCTATGAAGTCTCAAAGAAATGATACCAGGCAGATCACCAGGCATTGACATAGGCAGTGGAAAAGACAATGGCAGAAACGGCCCTCACTAGTGCCAAAATTGGGAGAGCTGTCTCATAGTTAAGCAACAGCCTGATATAATCATACTCACAGAATCATACCTTACAGACAATGTCACAGACACCACCATCTCCATCCCTGGATATGTCCTGTCCCAACAGCAGTGGTATACAGTCAGGAGGGAGTTGCTCTGGGAGTCCTCAACATTGACTCTGGACCCCATGAAGGCTCATGGCTTCAGGTTAAACGTGGGCAAGGAAACCTCCTGCTGATTACCACGTACCGTCCTCTCGCAGATACTCCTCCACGTTGAACAACACTTAGAGGAAGCACTGAGGATGGCAAGGGCACAAAATGTACTCTGGGTGGGGAATTTCAATGTCCACCACCAAGAGTAGCTCAGCAGCAGTACGACTGATCGAGCTGGTCGGGTCCTAAAGGACATAGCTGCTAGACTGGGTCTGCGGCAGGTGGTGAGGGAACCAACAAGACGGAAAAACATACTTGAGCGCATCCTTACTAATCTGCCAGCTGCGGTTTCACCTGTCTGTAACATTTTGGTAAGAGTGACCACCGTATAGTCCTTATGGAGACAGAGTCCAACCTTCACACTGTGAATAGTCTCTATTGTGTTGTTTAGCACTATCACCGTGCTAAATGGAACACACTTCAAACAGATCTAGCAACTCAACACAGGGCATCCGTGAGGCGCTGTGGGCCATCAACAGCAGCAGAATTGTACTCCAGCACAATCTGTAACCTCATGGCCTGACATATCCCCCACTCAACCATTACCATCAAGCCAGGCATCAACCCTGGTTCAATGGGCAATGTAAGAGGGTATGCCAGGAGCAACACCAGGTATACCTGAAGATGAGGTGTCAACCTGGTGAAGCCTCCAAACAAGATTGCTTGCACACCAAACAGCAAAAGCAGCAAGTGATAGACAGAGCTAAGCGATCCCACAACCAATGAATCAGATCTAAGCTCTGCAGTCCTGCCACATCCAGTCGTGAATGGTGGTGGACAATTAAACAACTCACTGGAGGAGGGTCCACAAATATCCCCATCCTCAATGATGGAAGAGCCTAGCACATCAGTGCAAAAGATAAGGACTGAAGCATTCGCAGCAATCTTCAGCCAGAAGTGCTGAGTGGATGATCCGTCTCGGCCTCCTCCAGTGGTCCCCAGCATTACAGACAACAACACCGACATCTGTCCAGCAATGTGGAAAATTGCCCAAGTATGTCCTCTACATAAAAAGAAGGACAAATCCAACCCGGCCAATTACCGTCCCATCAGTCTAGTCTCAATTATCAGTAAAGTGAAGGAAGGTGTCATCAACAGTGCTATCAAGCAGCGCCTGCTCAGCAATAACCTGCTCAGTGACGCCCAGTTTGGGTTCCACCAGGGCCACTCAGCTCCTGATCTCATTCCAGCCTTGGGTCAATCATGGACAGAAGAGCTGAATTCCAGAGGTGAGGTGAGAGTGACAGCCCTTGATATCAAGACTGCATTCGACCGAGTGTGGCATCACGGAGCCCCAGCAAAACTCAAATCAATGGGTATCAAGGGGAAATTCTCCACTGGTTGGAGTCATACCTTACATATAGGAAGATGGTCGTGGTTGTGGGAGGTGTACCAAGTCAACTCTGCAGGAGTTCCTAAGGGTAGTGTCCTAGGCCCAACCATCTTCAGCTGCTTCATCAACAACATTCCCTCATAAGGTCAGAAGTGGGGATGTTCGCCGATGATTGCACAATGTTCAGCACCATTTGTGATGTCTCAGACACTGAAGCAGTCCGTGTCCAAATGCAACAAGATCTGGACAATATCCAGGCTTAGGCTGACAAGTAGCAAGTAACATTCACGCCACACAAATGCCAGGCTATGGCCATCACCAATAAAAGACAATCTAACCACCACCCTTTGACATTCAATGATGTTACCATCACTGAATCTCCCATTATCTACATCTTGGGTGTTATCATTGATCAGAAACTCAACTAGGCTCTCCACATAAACACAGTGGCTACAAGAGCAAATCAGAGGTTAGGAATACAGCAGCAATTAACTTACCTCTTGACTCCCCAAAGCCTGTCCACCGTCTACAAGGCACAAGTCAGGAGTGTGATGGAATACTCCCCACTTGTCTGGATGAGGGCAGCCCCAACAACACTCAAGAAGCTTGACACCATCCAGGACAAAGCAGCCAGCCTTATTGGCACTACATCCACAAACATCCACTTCCTCCACCACTGATGCTCAGTAGCAGCAGTGTGTACTATCTACAAGATGCACTGCAGAAATTGACCAAAAATCCTCAGTCAGCACCTTCCAAATGCACGACCACTTCCATCTAGAAGGACAAGGGCAGCAGATATATGGGAACACCACCATCTCCAAGTTCCCCTCCAAATCACTCACCATCCTGACTTGGAAATATATCGCCGTTCCTTCGCTGTCGCTGGGTTACAATCCTGGAATTCCCTCCCTAATAGCATTGTGGGTCAACCCACTGCAGGTGGACTGCAGCGGTTTTAGAAGGCAGCTCACCCCCACCTTCTCAAGGGCAACTAGGGATGGGCAAGAAATGCTGGCCAACCAGCGACACCCACATCCCACAAAATGAATAATTTTTTAAAATTTCAAAAATATGAGATAATCAAGGGGCTAACGGGGTGGGGAAAGGAAATGAATACAATAACAATAGCTGCAGAAAATGTAATGGGGAAACAAAAGGGTTAAAAGGCTTATAGGTCCATTGGGGCTAATGGGTGTTATGCTGGGATTTTGAACCGAGTAGCTACCGTGATAATAGATGTCCTGGTAATATTCCTCCAAGAATCCTTAGATTCAGGAGAATTTCCAGTCGATTGGAAAACCGCCTATGTAACACCCTTATTCAAAAAGTAAGACAGAAAACAGGTAACTATAGGCCAAATAGCTTAACATCTGTTATTGAGAAAATGTTGTATACCATTCTAAAGGATGTAATAGTGAAGCATTTAGAAATACTTGTTATGATCAAACAGAATCAGCACAGCTCTGTGAAGGGGAAACTGTGGCACAGAATTTTATTAAAATTCTCTGAGGAGGATAAATAGATGAGAACCAGTAGATGCAATTTTTTGGCTTGATAAGGTTTGATAAGTTGGAGGTTGTATATTGGCATAGAAAGAAAATTGGCTGACTAATAGAAGACAGAGAGTTGGATAAAAGGTGCATTTTCAATGTGGCACCGTGTTACTAGTGGTGTGTCACAGAGATCAGTGGTGGAGCCAAAATTATTTACGATATATATCAATGGCTTGGATGAGGAAAGTGTCACCAAGTTTAGAGACAGTATGAACATAAGTGGGATTCAAGTAGTGGACATGGCACAAGGAGTCTGCAGAGAGATACAGACAAGTTACTGTCAATATTAACATCTAATGTTGGACCTAGTGCTCTGAAGATTATAAACACTGGCTGGTTCAAGACAATTGGCACACCGTCCACTGCAAACTAACTAAGCAATGTACACTGAACAAAAAATAAAACAAAGAACGGCAGATGCAGGAAATCAGAAATAAAAGCGGAAATTGCTGGAAAAGCTCAACAGGTCTGGGAGCAAGTGTGAAGAGAAATAGAGCTAACATTTCACGTCCAATATGAGTACTGTTTAGAAAGGGAACTCATTTGGTTACCCGATTTCTGTGGTAAATTTGGGTGCAAGATGAAGCTCATAAAACTGTGTAAAGAAATATATACTTCCAAAATGTAGAGGAATCTGCAGCTGCATCACAGAATTATTAAGAGGAATGTTCTCTCCAAGAAGAGAGAGCGAAAGCTGCTGAAAACTATTCAAAGTTCCTGTTGATGGTATTTGGATTCTAAGGGAATGAAAGGACATGGAGATGGCTCATACTGACCTCCAGTCGCTCACACTGAAACTCCTTCATTCACACTGACCTGCCCTCACACATGAACTCCCATCATTCACACTGAACCCCACTCCCCCCATTATTCACACTGACACACTGTAAATCGCTCACACTGACCTACAATCATACATCAACCTTCTACCCCTACCCCACCATACACACCTTTGGCAATGCCAGCCATCACCCGTTCACTCCCATCACCCTCACCCCCACCCACACCGACACCCACACAAAAAGACAGACAAACCCACATCCCACCTGACAGGGCTCCCCACCCAACCCACAGGCCAACCCATCACCCTAACTCCGGGTCACCCTCAATGCTTCTGACACCAGCTGATATCATCCGACGATATCCAACCCAATCCTTGCCAACACTTGACCAACTCAACTTTCTCACCCACTTAACTGCCACCTATTTCCCATCACTCACTTACCTGGCCCAAGCAACCACATTCACCCTATCTGCTTCCCATCTGCCAACGTATCCTTCACATGTGACCTGCAACACTGCTCCTCATCTGCCTCGCATCCTGCCACTTTAACCCAGTTTGAAACTTAGGCCCTCCCCGAAATGACATCCTACCCACTTTACTAAATTGGCAATCTACCCTTTTACCACCAACCTACACCCTCGCCCATCTGGCAATTTACCTACTCATGCTACTGGCACCTCATTCCTTATGTATCTGGCTTCCTCTACCTTCAAACACTACTTTGCCAACCTAGCTCCTCAGGCACTTGACATTCTGGAACCGACCCCCTTTTCAATCCCCTGGCATCCCACTCACCCACCTGCCTTCTTACACCCATTCTCACTTGCTATGCTACTGCCTCACCGACTTCATTTCCATACTTGTTCTCTTTCAGTAGGTTTTGGAATGTCTTGGCTATGTTTCCTTGCTGGAAATTGCAACAAGTTCCTTTAAAAGGGGCATGCCCTCTATATGGATTCAATCTGCAATAGTCTGGGATTGCACATTTGGGATGGATCTTACATCAGAAGTTGGGCCTGCAAAGTTGTAGCAGTGTAAGAACGTCACTTTCTGTCTGATTTGAGGAGGAAATAAGGATTCAGGTTGGATCGGAAAATTTGGGGCCATAGGTTAGGGACTTGGGAACACATTCTCCTGTCAAATTGTTCTCAATCCACCACTGCAAAACAGAAGGGTCTAGGCCCGAAACGTCAGCCTCTCTGCTCCTATGATGCTGCTTGGCCTGCTGTGTTCATCCAGCCCTGCACCTTGTTGTCTCGCACTTCTGTCTACTTTGCTGTCATAGTTGCGCACACTCCCTGCATGGAGAATACTACTGGCAAATTCATGTCCCTTTGTACTTCCCTTGAAAGCATTACTTTTCATGAATTGTAGGAAAGAGCACTGGGACTCACAGAAGAGTCAAGCTGGAACATTAATAACAGTCATTCAATATGAATGTAATGATTTATTCAGTTGCCTTGAAGCAGTTACTTGTAGATCTTTACTTTGAGCTGAAATTGTTTTTTCATGTTGTCAGCTATTTTAGGACCACTTCCTGGCCTTTCAATACTTTGTGGAACACCAGAAATTTAAGCACATTAGAGTGACAATCAGCCAGTCCCTTAGTTCGAGCTCTTTGAAAATACTCATCAGATTCCTTTGTTCTTTGTCCATAATCTTGCAAAACCTTTCTTTTCAAGTGTATATCCAGCTCCATTTTGCAAAGTTACTATTGAATCTGCTTCTTCCATCTTCTGAAGTTATGCATTCCAGATCACAATTGTTCACTGAGTTAAAAAAATCAAAAATAGAACTTGCTGGAAAAGCTCAGCAGGTCCGACAGCATCAGTGGAGAGAAATCAGAGTTAACGTTTCAGGTCGAGCGACCCTTCCTCAGAACACTGGACCTGATTGCCCTCCCCAGATGCTGCCTGAGCTTTTTCCAGCAATTTCTACTTTTGTCTCTAATTTAGAACATCTGTAGTTCTTTCATTTTTTTAAGAAAAGCAACTTCCTTGACCCTTCTGATACTTATTTTAAATATGTAACTTCTAGAGCCATGGAGTCATTGAGCTGTACAGCATGGAAACAGACTCCAAATCCTCCATGCCAACCTGATATCCTAAATTAATCTAGTCTAATTTACCAGCATTTAGCCCATATCCCTCCAAACCCTTCCTATTCATATACCTAGTCAGATGCTTTTTAAATGTTGTAATTATACCAGATTCCACAACATCATCTGGTAGCTCATTCTATACACGCACCACCCTTGAGCGTGAAAACTTTGCCCCTTCGGTCCCTTTAAATATTTCCCCTCTTACCTTAAACCTATGACCTCTAATTTTGGACTCTGCTACCCTGGGTAAAGACCTTGTCTATTCACCCTATCTATGCCACTCATGATTTCATAAATCTCTATAAAGTCACCCTTCAACTTCCAATGCTCCAGGGAAAAATGCCCCAGCCTATTCAGCCTCTCCCTATAATTCAGTTTATCACAAGCTACACTGTCAAACCTTTCTTAAGGATCTCGGTTGCATTTTCTTTGGTCCTTCTTTTGGGGAATTTCTTTTATTATGACACTCTTGGTACGTGGGCATCGCTGGCTGAACCAACATTTATCGTCGGTCTTTAACTGCCTTTAAGATGGTGGGAATAAGTTGCTTCCTTAAATCTGTGCAGTCCATGTGGTATAAGGAAACTCATAGTGCTGTTAGGGAGAGTGTTTTAGGATTTCAACCTAGTGATAAGGAAGAAAGATGATGTAGTTCTGAGTCAGGATGGTGAGTGGCTTACAGGTGAATGTGCAGGATATTCCAATGCATCAGCTGATTTTGTCCTTCTATACGGTAGAGGTCATGAGTTTAGAAGGTGCTGACAAAGGAGCCTCAAGCATTTAAGGAGACCATACTAACATTTTACAATGTAGTTTATGCTGCCTCTCATTTTTCCTTCCAAAGTACAACACTTTACTCTTCACTGCATTGAATTATCTTCTTCTTCTTAACCAGCCCCTCAGGATTGAGGATGGCTTTCTTCCACTCCAGTGCTGTGTGAACAGTCCAATACTAGATCCACACAACCTGTTACAGATGGGGCAGGTGGTGTTTGAAGAGGAAGGTGAATGGGATACCTATATTTTAACCCATTCCTTCCGCAGTTCGTACTCACCCTCCATCTGGACCTGTCGGATGACCTCAAGATGATTAGCTACTTCATAAATGTTCTGACTTCAGTTTGGATTGATTTGGTGAAGGCAAGTGCACTCTTTTCAGGGAGGCTTTGAGGACATCCTTGAGGTGTTTTCTCTGCCCACCTTGTAACCACTCGCCATGACAAAGCTCAGCATAGAGACAACAAGGTGCAGAGCTGGATGAACACAGCAGGCCAAGCAGCATCATAGGAGAGCTTGTTTTAAGGTTTTGAATCAGACATGCAGACAATGTGACTCAGCCAGTTCTTTATTCTTTATTCACTCGGGGGATGAGGGCGTCGCTGGCTAGGCAGCATTTATTGCCCATCCCGAATTGCCCAGAGGGCAGTTAAGAGTCAACCACATTGCTGTGGGTCTGGAGTCACATGTAGGCCAGACCAAGTCAAGATGGCAGATTAACTTCCCTAAAGGGCATTAGTGAACCAGATGGATTTTTCCGACAATCGGCAATGGATTCACGGACATCGTTAGATTCTTAATTTTGTTGAATTCAAATTCTACCATCTGCCATGGTGGGATTTGAACCCAGGTGCCCAGAACGTTATCTGGGTCTCTGGATTAACGTTCCAGCGATAATACCTCCCCACATGCAGTTGATTGTCTGTAAACAGTGCCTCAATGCTGAGGGTGTTGGCTAAAAGAGGACACTCGTCTTTTCTGACAATGGATTTGTTGGATTTTGTGGAGGCATCGCAAATAGTTTTTCAGCATTGAGTTGAGGCTATTGCTGTACATGTTTCTGATGTACATAGGATATTATGTTTTGAAATTTATCTACCATGTATCATTTCATTTCATAACCTGTATCATCCTAAAGCCTGTTTATATTCTTCTCATTGCAAAGATTTCTGTTATCTGCAACATTTGAAATTTTGCCTGTCAGACCTATGTCCAAGGCATTCAAGCGTATTAAAAAGAGCAGTATCCTTTATCAGCCACTGTTGAAATTAATGTATACTTCTATTCAATCTAAAGAACACATATTTCATAGTATTCTCTCTTACTTTACATTGTTGCTGCCCTGCCCATTCAGCTCAGTTGACTGGCCTTTTCTGAAGAAGGGTCCAGGCCCAAAACGTCAGCCTTCCTGCTCCTCTGATGCTGCTTGCCCTGCTGCGTTCATCCAGCTCTACACCTTGTTATCTCAGTTGACTGGCTTACTGGTTTACAATAACAGTGTAGGTTCAATTCCTCCATTGGCTGGGTTCGGGTTAACTAAGTTGCATGAATCTGACGTGGATTAAATGAAAGACAGGCTGAACTAAAGTAAACATTTTCCCCCAGGGTAATGGAATCATTTAGCCATGTGTTCATGGCCATGGGGGTCCTATTTTCTTTACACGTTATGAGAATGTTCACATGTTGGAGATTGGAAATCTACATTTACCAAGCCTGGAAACAGTAAACTCAGGAGGATCAAAATATAATAAAATGCACAAATGGCTTCTTTGGGTTGGCTTGATAGTTATGATTTTAACCAGAGACCGAGTTTGCTTGGTAGATTTCCTGGATATTGCAGCAGTAGTGAACATCATTATTTTTAAAGTTTTCAGTTTTATGCTTATTTTCCAGTTTCTGCTGTCAACCAGGTTCTTTTCTTCCTGGCATAAAAAAGAAGAAGTGTTCTCAACCTGTATTCAGTTCTGTAATCTTATTTTCATCCTTCTTGGTCTGCCAAGATTTCCTTGAAATAGAAACAATAAGGCCAATATTGCGCTACATCTCACAGCTGGTGTGCAATATACATTTAAGAGACATGCTAATGATATTATCACCTTGTCCTTGAATGTGATTTGATAGCACAAAGGTCTCAATCCCCACTTTACTGGGGCCACCTACTACCTGACACAATACAGTTTGTAACCAAAGTGTTCAGTATGAACCCAGGCACGGCAGCACCTGTGCCTGTAATGAATGTAGATTTCAAAAGCAATAATAAAAATCTGTTGCATCTTTCACTGCTACATAATTCATGTCCAGTTCTTAAGTTACAAGGGCTAACATAAGTGTTGGTTCATCAGATAAAAATATCCTGCTTCTACTAAGATGTCCATTACTTCAACTACGACAGATCATGAGGGCAGATCAGATCAGTTAAGGCCATAGAGCAGAGCATCACCGGGATTTAAAGCAGCTGAAGACAAGACAAGATGATTAGCAAAGTTCAGGCGAAGGCACAACAAGCTCAAGCTTCTAAAGGCCATTTATTGTAAGGGAAGACCAAGAGTGATAAGAGGCTCAATAGTTTTAAGGTACTGTCCCTTCCCATTCATATGTCGATCTGTCTGCTTGATAAGCAGCGGGTGGTTAAGGCCAAAAATAAATTGACCAGCACATTGTTTAAAAGAAGGAACACTGTCCCTCCTATTTATTAATAGTTACACCTAGATTCTTAACACTGAGTTCATCACATCCTAACGAGTTGTTAGTTGAAATTTGAGGGATTTCTTTTTTCCAGAAAATTGACAGCAGAATTTTGATGATATTGGCTAAATAAGTCATGAATACTTATCGAGGAACCTGATGTAGCCAACAGTTCTTGTACATTGCAAGCATTACCTTGGTGTTTGACAGTTTTGATTTGACAAACTGTCAAAATAATTTACCTGATATGTACAGTTGCCTATGGGAAGTGTGAATAATGTGAGTAGCACATTTTGTAAATTGAAAAAGAGAGAATAACTGATTTTTTAGTGTCCATCAAGGCAATGCAATAGAATTGGGCCAATAATTTTAATTCACACCCATCCAATTAAAATTGAAAGGGATTATACAATACAGTCAAAATTTGTGCAACACTGAAATTCTAATGAATCTTCCACCCCATAGATCGGCAATGAATCCGGTTCAGACTGAAATGATCAATTAAACAGCTTAGAGTGGAATTTACACAGAACAACACTCCATTAATCTCTCCTGCCCCTTTAGGTCAAATGTTGTTTCTTGTTCACCACAGAAGTAATTCACCTGCTCTGATAGCCCTCCTTGATTTTGAAATAATCAACATTGAATAGCTTCCAGCATTATACCAGTGATTACACTGAAAACTTTAATAGACAGTTGCTGAAGGGAGGTACCAGAAATCAATCACTGCTCTATAGCCCAAGCTACACTCCCTGCGCTGCAGTGATTCTAGAAAGCAGCTCACCACCACCTTCCCCTAGACAATTAGTAATGGGCAATAAATGCTGGTGAAGCACTCATCTGTAAATGGATATTGGAAAAAATTCAGTTGCTGATTTATTCACAAACTGAGGCATTGTAAATATAACTTCACACACATTGCCAGTGTCACTGAACCCACTAAACAAGAAACAAATGAACTAAAAGGAACATAGTCTTAAAAGGAAAATTTATCAAATGTGAACTTCGTGCCATTTTGAGGGGAGATAATGCACTCCAGCTGCTGTGGTACCCACTGGTTTTGGAATGCATTAAGGGTATATTAACGGATACCAAATGCCTCACCATGAAGGACACCTTAGTGCAGATATAGAGGTGTCTCTTTATAGCCTCCTGAAAAAACAATTAAGAACCAATTGCTGAATTAAGCCAAGTTAACAAGGTACGACCTTTAAAGGAGCTAAATAATAAAAATCAAAACTCTCAAGGGAGACTTAAGATTGAAATCAAACTTATTCTGTGGAGATGATGCATTCTGGCCCATGTGGTACCCACCAGTCATTGTCGACCTCAAGCTGTAAGTGGATTCTGTGCTCCCTTTCCAAGGCCATCTGAGATTGAGTATAAAAGTGTCTCTTTTTACATGTACAAGTAATAATTCATAGAATCCCTACAGTGTGGAAACAGGCCCTTTGGCCCAACAAGTCCACACTGACCCTCAGAGCATCCCATCCAGACCCATCCCCCTATAACCCACCTCATCTATATGTCCCTGAACACTATGAGCAATTTAGCATGGCCAATCCACCTAGCCTGCACATCTTTGGACTATGGGAGGAAACCAGAGTACCTGGAGGAAACCCACACAGACATGGGGAGAATGTGTAAACTCCACACACAGACAGTCGCCTGAGGGTGGAATTGAACCTGAGTTCCTGGTGCTTTGAGGCAGCAGTGCTAACCACTGAGCCACCATGCCACCCCTTTAAAAAGATCCTAAGGTCACACAGCCAGTTCATCGCATTCTTTTTAATTGCATTGCCACAGTCTTACCAGATCGTAGGACTGCGCTCATTAGAGAGAGAGATAGATGACTTGTGGTGATTTAACCCGAGGGCCACCATACCTCAGGTGAGGGGAGAAGTTGAGAAGGAGAGTCTTTCATGGTAACCTCAGCTGGTGCAGGAATTGAACCTACAATGTCAGTAACACACTAGTTTGCAAACCAAGCCCACACTTCTAGTAATCACCCCAACCCCATTTATACTAACAAGCTTAATTACTAAAAAATTATTTATATTGATTAGCAATAACGATCCACTGCACTACAAAATATGTTACGGAGGGATTTGTGAATTCACATGCATAAAACACAAAATGTTGGCATGTAGGTAGAGGAGGATTGGGATGTACAAGTGGAGAAGTCTTGATGCATCTGTACAGAATTTCAGTGAGATCACACCTACGTTTAGTTTTAGTCTCCTTAATTAAAGGGGACTAATCACTTGCCTGGGAGGAAGTTCAGAGAAGATTGATCAAGTTGGTTGAAGGGGTCAAGGCTGAGATAGACAAGTTTTTAAACAGGAAGGAAAGTGGAGTTGAGGCCAACATTAGATCAATCATAATCAAAAACTGAATTGTCTAAGCTTACTCCAGTGCTTTCTTATCTTCACTAGTTTCAAGGCGCTTTAAGGTATCATGTGATCTTGGAATACACTTGGTGAATTCAAGGAGATAATAAGAACTGCCGATGCTGGAGTCAGAGATAACAAAGTGTGGAGCTGGAGGAGCACAGCAGGCCAGGCAGCATCAGAGGAGTGGGAATGTTGATGTTTTGGGTTATGACCCTTCATCAGAAATGGGGGAGGTGGAAGGGAGATCTGAAATAGAGAGAAGAGGGATGGGGCTGGGAAAGATAGGTGGGATGGTGATAGGTGAATGCAGGTAGGGAGTGGTGGGGATTGGTTGGTGGGAAATGTGGGGCAGATCGGTGGGAGAGAAGATGGACAGGTTGTGTCAGGTCAAGGAGGTGGGGATGAGTGGGAGGGTAGGACATAGGATGAGGCCAGGGGTGGGGAGATTTTGAAACTGGTAAAATCCACATTTCGGCCATTGGGCTGTAGGCTCCTGAGGTGGAATATGAGGTGCTGCTCCTCTAGTTTGCGGGTGGCATCATTGTGACATTGGAGGAGGCCCAGGATGGACATGACGTCCAGGCAGTGGGAGGGGGAGTTAAAATAGTTTGCAACTGGAAGGTGTTAGTCATTTGTTGTGAACAGAGCGCAGGTGCTCTACAAAGCAGTCTCCGAGCCTCCGCTTGGCCTCACCGATGTAGAGGAGGCCACATCGGGTGCAGCGAATGCCATAGACCACATTGACAGATGTGCAAATGAACCTCTGTCTGATATGAAAGGTTTGCTTTGTGCCTTGAATGGAGGTGAGGGGCGAGGTATAGTGGCAGTGTAGCACTTCCTGCGGTTGCAGGGAAAGGTGCCGGGGGTGGTGGAGCGAGTGGGGAGTGTGGAGCGGACGAGGGAGTCGCAGAGAGAGTGGTCCCTACGAAAGGCAGATGGGGTGGCGAGGGAAATATATCTTTGGTTGTGGGCTCAGATTGTAGGTGGCAGAAGTTGCGGAGAATGATGCGTTTAATCCAGAGGTTAACAGGGTGATACGTGAGGACAAGGGGAATTCTGTCTTTGTTTTTATTGTGGGGAGGGGGTGTGAGGGCTGAGGGGCGGGAAACATAAGAGATGGGGTTGAGAGCATTTTCGACCACCGAAGGGGGGAAGTTGCAGTCCTTGAAATAAGAGGGCATCTCGGATGTTCGGGAGTGGAATGCCCCATCTTGGGAGCAGATGCGGCGGAGGCAGAAGAATTGGGAATAGGGGATCACATTCTTGCAGGAAGGTGGGTGAGAAGAGGTGTAGTCTAGGTCGCTGTGGGAGTCGGTGGGCTTGAAATAAATATCAGTTTCAAGGCAGTTACCAGAGATAGAGACAGAGAGGTCCAGGAAGGAGAGGGAGGTACCAGAGATGATCCAGGTGAACTTGAGGTTGGGGTGAAAGGTGTTAGTAAAGTTGATGAACTGTTCGAGCTCCTTGTGCTCGAGGCAGCACCAATACAGTCATTGATGTAGCGGAGGAAGAGGTAGGGGATAGTGCCAGTGTAGCAGTAGAATTCAAGGCTTTTTTCTTGTTACTGTTGAGCATATGTGGTTTCATTGAAACACCTGGCCCATTTTGATATTACTACCACACAAACAGAGGAATTATGACCTGACAACTATTGTAATTGGTAATCCAAGTCTGGCATTCCAAGTTTGATGTCTGAAAATAACCATTTAGAGTCACACATAACCTGCCCCAGCTTTGCAGGATGTTTCAAAACACTTCACAGCCAATGAATTGTTTTTTTTTCTTTGAACAGTTATAATGTAGGAAACTTGGCAGCCAATTTGCACGGAGCAAGTTTCCACAAACAGCAATACAATCACACCCATTTGTTTTAATTATGTTAGTTGTGGTTTGAATACTGGCCACAACTCAACATCTTCTCTTTTCCAAACTCTGTCATAGAGAGAGGGCAGAAACTGAACCTTCGGACCAATTTGTCCATGCCAACCAGTTATCCTAAATTAATCCAGTCCCATTGCCAGCATTTGGCCCGTATACCTCTAAACCATTCCTATTCATGTACACATCCAGGTGCCTTTTAAATGTTGTAATTGTACCAGCCTCCACCACTTCCTCTGGATGCTCATTCCATACACATGAAAAGGTTGCCCCGTAGGTCCCTTTTAAATCTTTCCCATCCCATCTTAAACCTATGCTCTCTAGTTTTGGACACCCCTAATGTGGGAAAAAGACCTGGTTATTCAAAATATCAATGCCCTTTATGATATTATAAAACTTCTTAAGGTCACCCTTCAGTCTCCAATGCTCCAGAGAAAATAGCCCCAGCTATTCGACCTCTCCTGATAGCTCAAACCCTCCAAATCTGGCAACATCCTTACAAATGTTTTCTGCATCCTTTCAAGTTTAACAACATCTTTCCTATAGCAGGGAGACCAGAACTGAATGCAGTATTCCAAAAGTGGCCTAATCAATATCCTGTACAGCCACAACATGACCTCCCAACTGCTATACTTCATGCACTGACCAATAAAGGCAAACATACTTAACACCTTCTTCTCTACCCTGTCTACCTGTGATTCCATTTTCAAGGAACTATGAGCCTGCACTATGGTCTCTTTGTTTGGCAATACTCCAAAGGGCCTACCTTTAACTGTGTAAGTTCTGCCCTGATTTGCCTTTCCAAAATGCAACACCACACACTTATTGAAATTAAACTCTATTGTTTCATATCAATGAAGACACCTCCAACAGTGTAGCACTCCCTCAGTTTTACATTTGGAGCATCAATATGTATTGTGCACTTAAGTTCAAAAAAAGGGATTTGTACTTGTAATGTTCTAACCCAAAGACAAGACCCACTGAACAATAAATAACACATCTAAGAAAGGAATAGGAAACATTGAAGATTGAAGGAAGGGAATGTGAAGAATAAAAATTAAGCGGGAGTGTGGGAGTTCATTCATAACTTTACATTTGATTCCTAAAAAAACCATCACCTTAAAGCCTCAGTAAATTTGAGCTGAATATCACGTCCTTTTGCTAAAATGTAAGAACTGGAACAGAAACCATTTAGTAGCCTGCAATCTCATTGCTGTTGTAAGACAACATAGGGCCATTATTACTAATTTTAAAGTGATAAACCATTATGACATCTACAAGGAAGCAGATTAATTGCTGGTTTCAACTCTTGGTAATTTAATGAAGCTTATGCTTCCGTAGCAAGCTACTAATGAAATGAATAATTTCTATTTAATTTGGTGCAAGGAATGCAATTAAACCTTCCTCTTAAATCAGTTGAGCAATCTGACAATTGCCCTTTCACATATTTAGTGTTCAGCTGAGTATTTACACAAGTTCCCCTTACAGGCTTAGAAATGAAACGGGGAGAAAGGGGATAAATATCATTCATCATTTGTTAACTTGCTGCAAATCTCCTGAAGGACAGCAGGTGGCACTACGACAGAATGAATGTGCCTGATTTCAGCGACAGTGCATTTTCTCTGGCTGGCTGTGTCTACCTTACACCACAATATCAGCCATAGCTCACTGCTGTCTTTTGAGTTGGAAGGCACTGAGCTCAAAGACACTTCTGGTCACAATAAAACTGAAGGCTGTTATTCCTTTGCAAAAGGAATGCCTCAATGTTAAAAGTTATGTACTCTTGGTGGAGATATTAAACTGAGCACCTTACCTGCACTCTCAGGTGGATATGTAAGATGGCATGTTACTATTTTAAAGAAGATTGGGAGAGTTATCTGGTAAACAAGATTTGTCTCCTAATCAACATCACAAAAACAAATTAAATGGCCATTATCCTATCCCTGTTTGTCCGAGCTTGCTATGTGCAAATTGACTGCCTCCTCCATTCCAACTAAACTATACTTCACATAATTGGTTACAAAACACTCTGTGATGTTTAACAGTCATGAAAAGCAATACATAAATCTAAATTGTTTTTTCACAGAAGGAAAGGGTTCGTTTCCCTTTATTCTTTCAGAGGCTGTAGGCAAGGCCAGGAGTTGTTGCCCATCCCTAATTGCCCTCAAACTGAGTGGCTTTCTTGGGTAATTTTAGAAGACAGTTGTGGATCAAACATGTTGTTATGGGTCTGGACTGCAATGCTGACTTGTTCCAAGAATGGTGGAACTGTCTTGTGAAGACAAACTGAGCCTGTATTCTCTGGAGGTGATCCCATTAAAACCAACAAAATTCTTAAAAGTGAGCAAATTACCGCAGATGCTGGAATCTGTACCAAAAACACAAAATGCTGGAGACCACAGCAAGTCAGACAGCTTCTGTGGAGACAGGGCAAGCTATCGGTTTGAGTCTAGATGACTCTTCATCAGAGCTTACATGAAATGTGGAGCGGGTAGCATAGTGAGGGGTTTGGGGAGCATGAAGTGCTGGGGGAGAAAAATGGTAGAACAATGGTGTGTCTAATGACCAAACTGGAAAGATCAGATGGTCTCACTGGAGTATGGGGAGGGGTGAGAGGACATGGTGACAGAGAATGCAACAAGTAAAGCTGGAAATAAGGAAGGAATGGCAGTGAGTTCACAATCTGAAGGCGTTGAGTTCAATATTAATTCCAGATCGCTGTAAGTGCTTAGCCTGAAGATGAGATGTTGTTCCTCCAGTATGCGCTGTGATTCGCTACAGCACTATAGCAAGCAGAGGACAGACAATTGAGCACGTGAGTAGGACGCTGTGTTAAAATGACCAGCTATGGGAGGGTGGGGGTCATGCTTGTGCACAGACCAGGGATGTTCCACAAAGCGATCACCCAGTCTGTGTTTGGTTTCTCCAATGTAGAGTAGGCCACATTGGGTGCAGTGAGTACAATACACAAGTTTGGAGGAGGTACAGGTGAAACGCTGCTTCAGTTCTTAAAGGGATGGACCAGGTGGATGCAGGTAAGATGTTTCCCCTGGTTGGGGGGTGGAGTCTGGAACCAGTGGTACAGTTTAAAAATATGTGGGATGCCATTTAAGTTTGAGGTGACAAGGAGCCTATTTTACTCAGAAAGTTGTGAACCTTTGGAGTTTTCCACTACAGAGGGCCATGGAGGCTCAGATTTTGGTTATGTTTATGGTAGAGATCACTAGTGTGAGGATGGGGTCAGTAAAAGGCATTGAGGTGTTCGATCAGCCATGATCAGAATGCATGAAGAAGGTTACCACAGAGTACAACCGGCACTTGATGAAATGGGAAAATGGGCCAATGAGTGGCAAATGGAGTTTAATTTGGGTAAATGTGAGGCACTGCACTTTAGTAGGGCAAGTCAGGGCAGGACACTTCATGGCAAGGTCCTAGGGAGTGTTGCCAAACAAAGAGACCATAGGGTGCAGTCTCATAGATCCTTGAAAGTGGAGTCCCAGGTAAACAAGGTAGTGAAGAAGAAATTTCGTACTCTTACCTTTATTGGTCAGTGCAGTACAGGAGTGGGATGTCATGTTGTGATTGTACAGGACATTGGTTAGGTCACTTTTGGAATACTGTATTCAATTCTGGTCTGCCTGCTATAGGAAAAATGTTGTGAAACTTGAAAGAGTTCAGAAAAATTCACAATGACGTTGTCAGGGTTGGAGGGTTTGAGCTATAGGGAGAGCTGAATAGGCTTGGGCTATTTTCCCTGGAGTGTTGGAGGCTGAGGGGTGACCTTATAGAAGTTTATAAAATCATGAAATGCATGGATATGGTGAATAGCCAAGGTCTTTATCCCAGGGTAGAAAAGTCCAAAATTAGACAGCATAGGTATAACGTGAGAGGGGAAAGATTTAAAAGGGACCTAAGGGGCAACCTTTTCATGAAGAGGGTGGTGTGTGTATGGAATGAGCTGCCAGAGGAGGTAGTGGAGGCTGGTACAATTACAACATTTGAAAGACATCCGAACGGATATAGGAAGAGGAAGGGTTTAGTTGGATATGAGCCAAATCCCAGGAAATGGGACTAGATTTCTGAAGAAGGGTCCAAACCCGAAACGTCAGCTTTCCTGCTCCTCTGGTGCTGCCTGGCCTGCTGTGTTCATCCAGCTCTACACCTTGTTATCCTAGATTAATGTAGGATATCTGGTCAGCATGGACGAGTGAGATCGATGGGCCTGTTTCTGTGCTGTATATCTCTATAATGCCAGAGCAGGCTTGATGGGTTGGATGGCCTGCTCCTGTTCCGATTTTTCCACGAGTCACGTGTAGGCCAGACTGGATAAGGACGGCAGGACTCATATCCCAAAGGATCGTCATGAACCAGATGGGGTTCTACATAAACTAACAATGGTTTCATAGCTGCCATTAGACTGGTTTCTTTTCGAGTTCAAGGGTTGTCAATTGAATTTAAATGCTACTGCCTGCCTGGCTGAGATTTTTACCTGTGTCCCCGAAGGATTAACCTGGGCCTCTGGATTACTAACCAGTGACATTACCACGGCCACTACCTCCTCACTAAAAGCAAATGATCATGTCTGTTACCACCCTACACTGTCACAGCCAAGCTTTTTTATGACAACCATTTTTTATCATTTAAATATTAAGCCAACATCATAAAACTCTCTAGATTTGGTCCCACAGAGCAATTAAGATCCCCAATTCAGCATAACTCATTTGGAATGGGTTTTCTAGCCATGACAAGGAGCAGGGAAACCATTGGCTTGCAAAGTTAAGTGATTTTTACAGCATTTCTTGAGGGCCAGGCAGAACGGAAGTGCTTACTCTGAGGGCAGCCAATGAACTATGTGTCCTTTCATTGACTTGACTGTGGTCTTTGCCCTTCCGGCTGCACCCCACTGCAACCCCTCTCGATCAATGGGTACTGATCTCAAGAATCCCCAGTCATGACTGCAGGCTGCTGATTTTCCCATATCACAATCAACATTACTGATGCAAATTATCTGCCCATTATTACGTTGCTATTTGTGGAACATGTTTCTGTGCAAATTGGCTATTGAGTTCCTACATTACAGCCCTACCTACATTTGAAAAGTGCCTCTTGGTTGTGGAGTATTTTCGGACATCCTGAGTTGTGCACAGCACTATATAAATGCAAGGTTTGGGGCGGAATCTTCCCCTCCCAATAAGCAGTGAGAAAGGGCAAGATAACCAGGCAGATTGAACTTGAGAGGATGTCAAGCATGTTTCTGTAACCAAAATAATTAATTTCTAGGTTGAAAAGCCCATGTTTCACTTCCCAGCCTGTTGAGATCCTTAGAAGTGGTCATTAAATGACCATTCGCGCCAACACCACTACAATAAATTCTATTCCAAGTACAATGGCGGTTCAGTCTCAGAACCAATGAAGAGAGTAGGTTTATTACATAGTACTTATTGGCTCGTTACTTACATCTAAATTATGTGATAGTCACTTGTGAGACTTCAGAAAAGCCTTAGGAGTAAGTATAAACTATTGCATAGCTACATAGAACTTAACAGGAGAACAACATCTTTGAGATTGAGACACTGCAGTTCATACACTGCTGGTCCTCTGGTAAGGAGTGGTTCTCTATTTCCCCGTGGCTGGAGCTTATCTTGTGATGATGTCTGTTAACCCTTTCAAGCACAAAGTAGTTTATGCAATAAGGACCCAGCTGCAGTGTAGCTGGGAGCAGGGTTGGTGATTCAGATCAGGTCTTGCAGATGAGAGTGGCTACATGGGGTGAATTCCAGGAAGGCTTTGGAGCTTTTACCAAGTTAAGAGGAGTTATGACCTCTGGAAGTTAAAGAACACAGTTAACTTGGGAAGACAGAAAGGAAACACTCATTAAATGTAGATGTAAGATTAGATACATTTGAAAAGGAAGTTCTATTATGTATATTGTATGTTTGACTAGTCTCAGACAAATGCAGAGATGTCATTTGTTTCTAAGTGTGTAAATGATTTATTTGCAAGAGTTTGAAAATATCTCTGCTGCAGTGATTGGAACAAGGTCAACCAGATGGATCTTATGGAATGAGTTCCCTGATTGGAGCTATTAATCTGGTCCAGTCAGAGAGCTGGGGCTGACAGATAGAAACAGGAGTGTCAGCAGTTCTGTTCACTTTCAGAGCTGGCCCTGAGCTAGCTCAGTCAGTTTCATGTAATATGCTCATGTAGATAAAGCGTGACTTGGTGATGGGATGCCGGCCTTCATGGAGTTATTTCATCTGCAAGCACAAAATATCTGCATTCATTCTAATAGTTCAGTCCCTCGCAGCTTCTGTGGTGTCTGTTCACTTTGCTCGGAGTCTACACCTAGGCCTAACCAATCAAGAGCAGTGAACATGGATCAGTTATCAGACCCACAAAATTGAGCACAGAACAACTGAATGCATTTATTCTGATCAATGCGCTCAGATGTGTGCAATGCGCAACCTGGTCAGGTGGGACTTGAATCCAGGCCTCCTGGCCCAGAGTTAGGTTCACTATAACTGTGCCTTATTAGTCCCACAGAGCAACTGAATACTACAAACTCCAAAAGGCTGTGTGTAGTTGAGAAACCCTTCCTGCCTCTCAGTGGGGGTGGGGGGTGGTTGAGTGCGAAGGAGGAGAGAAGGGAGAGTGGGGGGTTAAAATTTATTCTAAAGAAGATCCTAGAGTCTGAAAACTGAGATAACAGAAGTGAACCAAAAGGGAAGATGGAGTGGTCAATAGCATTGGGGAAGATGGCTGTGTGCCAATTGAGACTTTTCAGTTAAAACATAGCAATACTTGTTCCTTCGGCACGAGGAAATTGGTCCAAAGGTCTCAGTGATGAAGAGGTGGTCATGTCTGAGGAACTTGTCAAGATGGGTACGAACCTTTGCTGAAATAAACCTGATGAGGCAGCTTTATTCTGTTCTTAAAAGGTTCCCGTGGTGAGCTCTCTTGAAGTCATGCTTGACATATATAAAAAGTCTCAACATTTCCAGCAGCTGATTTGCTAAAAAGAATGGAAGGCATTTACAAAGGACACCTGCATCAGCTACCCTCCTGTGACTTTATACAGGTAGCCTTCAGTTTCCTCAGCTGCTGTTAGCAGCCAAAAAAAATAAAATCATCAAATCAATGCATCAATTGTACTGTCTCCAAACCCTTGGATTTGCAACACTCCAGCTTTCTGGTAGGGTGAGTACGCTGAAAACAAGAGGTCAGAAATAAAACAACAGCCTTTCGTCTTCTCCTGGAATGCACAAAGAGAAACTGCACCTGAGTGAAAACAAATCACTTGAAATGTCATAATATTTAAACTGGCTGCAGATTGTTTGAAGATTAAATCACTCAGAGAGAACGATGGCTTGAACAGGAAGCAGCCAAGCATCAAGTTGGCAATAACAAGAGTGAAAATTCAGCCAATACTGCATTAAAACAGACATATTGTGGATGTGCTGCAGAGTTAATTTAATATTTCACAAGGATTTATAAAAAGTAGAATTATAATTCAAAAGATAACACCTCTGACAGTCTGAAAGCAATTGAAGTCACAACAGATAGAAAACGTCCTTTGGCCCATCGAGTCTGTATCAGTCAGAAACAGGCACCTCATCACATTTTCCAGCACATGGCCCATGAACTTATATACCTTGGTATCGCAAGGGCATATCAAAATAATTCTTCCATGTTATGAGGGTTTCTGCCTGTACCACCCTTACAGGCAGAGAGCTCAGATTCTTACTGCCATCCGGGTGAAAAACATTTCCCTCACATCTCCTCTAAAACTCTGCCCCTACCCTTAAATCTAAGCCCTGGCCATTGATCCTTCCACCAACAAGAAATGTTCCTTTGCAGTACTACCACAGAACTGCACTGACTCAAACCCTTCCTCGTAAGACAGTCCCTCATACCGTACCTCATATCAACCTTTCTCTGGACTCCTCCAATTCCAGTATAGCTTTCCTTCAATAATGGACCCAAAACTGTTCACGGTATTCCAACTGTGGTCTGACCAGAGCCTGGTACAGTTTTAACAGGACATCCTTACTTTTATACTCTATTCCCTTTGAAATAATAGCTAAAATTTATTTACCTTCCCTATTATCCATTGTATTTAGATGCTAGCTTTTTATGGTTCATGACCAAAGACTCCCAAAACCCTCTGCAGCTTTCTGCAGTCTTTCTCCATTCAAGTAATAGTCAGCTCCTCTATTCTTCCTGTTAAAGTTCTTAAACCTCACATTTTCCCACATTATATTACATTGTATCCATAGTGATTTTGTGTAATTTTGAGACCATTAACTTTCCTTGCTTTTTCAGATGCTGACTACCTGCAGTCAAGTCCAACACGTTTTTTGTCTATGGCTGCAGAAACTTTTTGTTTTAAAGAAAAATCTCTAAACATCACTTTGAAAGAGCTTTTAGAAGTGGAGGGGAATATTTCATTGTGAGCTTGGAGCATCAATAAATCCTGTAAATTATAATGTCACCTTCAAAGCTGCCCAAATAGAATCTAGATATAGTAAGAACTGCAGATGCTGGAGTCAGAGGTAACACAGTGTAGAGCTGGAGGAACACAGCAGGCCAGGTAGTATCAGAGGAGCAGGAAAATTGACGTTTCAGGTCGGGACCCTTCTTCAGAAATGGGGACATTTCTGGAAAAGAGTCCAGACCCGAAACATCAGCTTTCCTGCTCCTCTGATGCTGCCTGGCCTGCTGTGTTCATCCAGCTCCACACTGTAGAATGTAGAGATGTTTTAATCACAATTTAAAATAATCTGGTAGATTTGTTTCATCTTTTACCAGAGTACCATAAAGTATTTTTTGGTTTCAGTAGAATCAACAGAAATGGTATAATTGGAATATTCTTTTGCCAAATGCAGGCAAATGGGATTAGTTCAGTTTAGGAAACCTGGTTGGCATAGACAAGTTGGGCTGAAGGGCCTTTTTCCGCACCGTTGACTCTATAACATGGGATTGCATTGCAGGGTATGGTGGGATTTTTTTTATTACAGGAAACAAGCTATATTTACCTGACCTACTTTACATAAGACTCTGGGCAATAACCATGCCTCCCCCAATATATACTGGGCTTAGCAGTGAAAATCATGTCCCAAGAATATTTTTTCTTAAGGTAAAACTGCTATGCCTTCGAGTTCCCAGAAATCTTAAAAAGCCAGGCTTGTAGACTCAATTTTCTTTCCTCTTTCATGGGATGTGGGTCTTACTAGCAAGGCCAGCACTTGTTGCCCACCTGTAATTACACTTGAACAGAGTGGCTGAAGTAATTTTGAATTGTAGCTATTGCAGTAATGCAGTGATATACACCAACCAGTTTCTACCCAGCAAGAGCCAGTAAACAGCAATATGCCAATGAAACAATTTAAAGGGAGGCTGACCAAGTACATGAGGGAGAAAAATTAGCAAACTACATTAAAAAGATTAGATGAAGTAGGTGGGAGGATGTTCATGTCGTGTAAAATCACCAGTTTGGCTAAATGGCCTGTCTCGAAGTTATATTTACTGCATATAACACTGTTTCACTGATTTTGTTTGAGAGGTTAAGCACAAGAATGTGCATTCTAGCATCGAAAAGTCTCCTAGTCCTTTCAAACCCAATTCAAACTCTAGATCCAGGACGAACAAGTGTGTAATGAGTCTGCTCAGTAATTATAGTCAGCAACAGCTGTATGCAGCCACTACATATCCTTCATCATTTTCTGCATATCGTTTATAAAACACACACTCACTCCAGCTGTTAAGGTCACCCAAAGCAGATAACTTAGACAGATGTGCTATAAAATGCTCACTTTAACTGCAGTTTATAGACAGTTTACCAGCATATATCCATCACTAGGTCAGCTATCTTTAAAATCTATTGGACCCACTCCACTTTGTCATCATTGCAAAGTTTTAGAAAGACAATTGCTACTTTAGCTCAATTATAATTAAAATGATAAGCAAAGGCAAGCAGAGCTGTTGGTCATTTTAAAAGTTGCACCGTCCGCAGTCTTCAATTAGAACTTTCTCAACTGGATAGTTTCTTGTAACACAATTTATTTTTCAATGTGCCATCTAGTGGCTCAAAGAGAATTAGGCAAACATTTCACCTCAGCTCATTTAAGGTTCAAACTAAGTGTAAGGCAACTGCATTGCTAATGCAGATCTGAAAGCTGTAAATCCACATGTCTGCAGAGCATGTGCTAACTTGGTTACATTTGTTTTGTTTTAAAGGAGATACCTGCCAAGTTATTCCAATGTAATGCACAGTTGTATCTGCTGAAGGTGGTTCAGATTTAACCCACGCTCTGCAGATCTCCTGGTAGAGTATGAAATGGCTGTGGAATGCTGATTCATTATTAATACAATACAATTCAATACAGCACAGGAACACAGCCTTTGCGCCAATTCCTAACTCTTATTTAGACCTGCTACTCATTGCCCACGTGCAGTTTCTACCCCTCTGCTGGTCTCCCATTCATGTGTCTATCAAGATATGCCTGAAATATTGCTAATGTGCCCGCTTCCACCATCTCCACTGCCAGTGCATTCCAGGCACCTACAACACTCTGTGTGAAAAATTTTACCCACACCTCTCCCCTAAACTTTCCCCCTCTCACATTGAACCTGTGCCCCCTTGTAGTTGAAATTTCCACCCTGGGAAAAAGCCTCTGACTATCCACCCTATCTATGCCTCTCATAGTTTTGTAGACCTCTATCAGGTGGCCACTCAGCCTCTGTTTTTCCAGTGAAAAACAACCCGCGTTTGTCCAACATTTTTTCATAACTAAAACCCTCCAGATCAAGCAACATCCTGGTAAACATTCTCTGCGCCCTCTCCAAAGCATCCACATCCTTCTGGTAGTGTGGCAACCAGAAATGCATGCAATATTCCAAGTGTGGTCTAACTAAAGTTTTGTACAGCTGTAACATAATTTGCCAAGTTTTATTTTCGATGCCCCGACCAATGAAGGCAAGCGTGCAATACGCCTACTTGATCACCTTATCCACCTGTATTGCCACTTTCAGCAACCTGTGGGCCTGTATGCCTCAGATCACTCTCTATCTCAATGCTCCTAAGGGTTCTGCCATCTATTGTATAATTCACACCTGAATTTGATCTTCCAAAATGCATCACCTTGTCCAGACTAAGTTCTGGATTAAACTCATGTCAAGTTAGATTGAACAGAAGGCTCAATGAAGATCACGTTAACATTTTATAAGTTAGAAACATAAGACCAAAGACAGAATTATGGGCTTTTCAACACTTCATGCCTGTGATAGCTATAGAACCTTTATCCAGCTTAATCACACCTCCCAAGTCTTATACTTATTCTTTCATGATATGGACATCAGTGGCAAGCCTGCCTTTTATTGTCCTTCCTTAACTGCCCTTGAACTAATTTCAGATGGGAATGCTCTGGGTCTGGAGACACATATAGGCCAGACCAGGTAAGGACAGCAGATTTCCTTCCCTAAAGGCCAATGGAGAATTGGATGAGTTTTTAGATGTCGATAAATGCTGTTGTCACCATCACTGAGATGGGCTTTATAACTCCAGATTTTTTAGTTGAAGAAGTAAGTTCCTGCCTTTGCCATGGTGCTTAAACCCATGCTCCTTCAGGCATTGATGTGGACGTTTGGATTATTGAACAAATGATATGTCCAATATGTGACTGCCCTTCCCGACTCCAGCACCTTCACTATTCAGGAGCTCTGTCGGCTACAGACGTTACAAAAACCTCTCCAAGTGTTTTCTTTTTAAGAATAATGAGTGTTTCTGGCTATAACTTTTTTTGAGACAGTGAGTTCTAGATCCACCACACCCTGATTAAAGATAATTTTACAACTTAACCTCCCTCTAATCTTCCTACCGCTTGCTTTAAATTTATGGCCCAGTTATTCACCTCTGCTAACAAGAATAAATCAATTCTACCTAGGCTAGGTCCCTCATAATTTAAATCACTTTGATTAAATCTCCCCTCATCCTTTCTTCTTCCAAATGAAACAGTTCCAGCCTATCAAACCTTTAATCATAGAATCCCTACAGTGTGGAAGCAGGCCATTTGGCCCATCAAGGCCACACTGACCCCCCAAAGAGCATCCCACCCAGACTCACACCCCCTACCCTATCCCTATAACCCTGCATTTCCCATGGCTAATCCACCCAGCTTGTGCATCCCTGTACACAGTGGACAATTTAGCATGGCTGATCCACTGATTCTGCACAACTTTGTGACTGTGGGAGGATGCTGGAGCACCTGAAGGAAATCCACGCAGACACGGGAAGAATGTGCAAACTCCACACAGACAGTCACCCGAGGGTGGAATTGAACCCTGGCCCCTGGCACTGTGAGGTAGCTGTGCTAACCACTGAGCCAATGTGCCACCCCAAAGATTATTCTAAGTTAACAATCCAATCCTAGCAATCTCCTGATAAATCTCATCTGATAATGAATCTATTGTTCTCTGCTATATTGGCACCTCTTCAAATCACTTTAATGCCATATTCTCCCCAAACTCTGCTGCCTACTACAACCTTTCCTCTCTTCTGATTCCAGTCTATTGTGATCTCCCTTCCTCCACTCAATCATTGATGACACAGACCGCGCATTCCTCAATTCTAGAGGACTTGCACTTTCACTGATTGCCTTCAAAAGTCTTCTCGAAACGTCTGTGATCATGTCTTTGGACATCTTTCCTAAAAATTTACTTCTTCCCACCAGAATCCCTTGCAGTAAAACATGGGACTGTTTCATTGTGTGAAACGTTGACATCAATGGGGTGACCTGGTGTGTTGAAAGTGCAGGTTCAGTAGCAACTTTCAGAAGCGAATTGGATGAACGAATTAAAAGGTAAACCATGCAGAAATACAGGAGGAAAAGAACAGAGGATAGGGTTAATTGGAATGGTCTACAAGAGGCCAGCACAGGCATGATGAGCTAAATAGCCACCTTTGGTGCTATTTGATCCTGTGAAAAAAGATTTGGAAGGGCATAACCATGAAAGTAACTCCACCCACAGTCTCCATTATCTTTAATCATTTCCCGACACTTTCTTTCTCTTCATTTTAACTGGGCTATTAGGATGGTCTTGCGATGCAGGGTGGTATTGTCCCCAACTTTCAGACAGGAGGGTCCAGGATCACCACCCCAAGGTTCACCTCACAACCTGATGAACGTGGAAGGTAAATTATAATGCGTCCAAACACTGTGTGTGTCTTTGAAGATAGTAGCAGAGCAGCAGGGCTGTGTTTGGGCTTCTGAGCCTGGTGCTCGTCCACTCCTGTCGGCTTTCCTTTTTTTTTCCCTCTCTTTACTTTTGCCCTTTCTTTCTCTTTTCACTTTCTTTCCTTTATTGCCCTTTTGCAGCACGGTCATTGGCAGAGCAGCGAGAACACGCCGTTCGCTGTTTGGCAGCAGAGTCAGTTCATGACACCTCCTGTCCATCGGGATTGGTGGTATTCCCAGTGCCAGTGATGACAAAGATTCTCCTGGCGATTGGAGATGGCAGCACAAGCAAAAGACTGCAGGCCATGGCTAGGCCCGGGTGCCTGAGCCGGAGGTTGAGCGCTCCTTTAACATCTGGATATCTTTCTTTCTTTTAGATCGGGACATTTTGCTTTCCTTTTGGCTTTATTTCTGCTGTTGTTTTTTTTTAATTCTGGTTTTTGTAACCAAGATGGCACTGGAGAATGGTAACTTTGCACACTTTTCACTGTACTCATGTATTCCTATACCTGAGTACACGTGACAATAAAATGTAATTCTAATTCTAATTCTAAACAGATTGCTAATCAATCTGTAAAATCTTCAAGTATATCGATGGTAGGAGGTAAGAGTAGAAGAGTCTTCTGTTCAACTAGAACCACATGGGACCTGCAGCACAACAGTCTTGCTACATTCAAAGACTTCACATACAGGGTTTTTATCACAAATGTGTGTTATCCTCATTCCAAAAGACAATCACATGCACAGAAAAACACACACAGACACACACTCACATACACACTATAACAAACACACACACACATACTCACACTCACACACACACACACATGCAGGCACACGCATACATAAACACACACTTAAACAAACACACACACACACACACACAGGCACATATAGATACACACACACATGCAGGCACACGCATACATAAACACACACGTAAACAAACACACACACACACACACACACACACACACAAAGGCACATATAGATACACACACATGCACACACATGCAGGCACATGTGCACACTCACGCGCGCACACATACATGCACACACATGCACACACACACGTGCACAAACTCTCTCTCACACACACACACACACACACACACACACACACACACACACACACACACACACACACACAAACAATTATGGAGATAGTAGGAACTGCCGATGCTGGAGAATCTGAGACAACAGGGTGTAGAGCTGGATGAACACAGCAAGCCAAGCAGCATCAGAGGAGCAGGAAGGCTGACGTTTCGGGTCGAGACCCTTCTTTAGAAATGGGGGAGAGGAAGGGGGTTCTGAAATAAATAGGGAGAGAGGGGGAGGCGGATAGAAGATGGATAGAGGAGAAGATAGGTGGTGAGAAGACAGACAGTTCAAAGAGGTGGGGATGGAGCCAGTAAAGGTGAGTGTAGGTGGGGAATTAGGGAGGGGATAGGTCAGTCCGGGGAGGACGGACAGGTCAAAGAGGCGGGTGAGGCTAGTAGGTAGGAGATGGGCGTGGGGCTTGAGGTGGGAGGAGGGGATAGGTGGAAGGAAGGACAGGTTAGGGAGGCGGGGACGAGCTGGGCTGGTTTTGGGACGCGGTCGGAGGAGGGGAGATTTTGAAGCTTGTGAAGTCCACATTGATACCATTGGGCTGCAGGGTTCCCCAGCTAAATATGAGGCGCTGTTCCTGCAACCTTCGGGTGGCATCGTTGTGGCACTGCAGGATCCTACACTGCACTGTAGGATATGTGGAACAATCCCTCTTCCGGAGTAACACTGGCCCTATACCCCACCTCTTCCTCTGCTACATTGATGACTGTATCGGCGCCGCCTCGTGCTCCCACGAGGAGCTCGAACAGTTCTTCCACTTCACTAAAACCTCTCTGTTTCCATCTCTGGCAACCACCTGGAAACCGATATCCATTTCAAGCCCACCGACTCCCACAGCTTCCTACCATACACCTCCTCTCACCCACCTTCCTGCAGAAATGCCATCCCCTATTCCCAATTCCTTCGCCTCTGCCGCATCTGCTCCCAAGATGAGGCATTCCATTCCCCTCCCTGCAATAACAACCAAAACAGAATCCCCCGCGTCCTCATGTACCACCCCACCAACCTCCGAATCCAACGCATCATCCTCCGACACTTCCGCCATCTGCAATCTGACCCCACTACCAAAGACATTTTTCCCTCCCCACCCTTATCTGCTTTCCGGAGGGACCAGTCTCTCCGTGACTCCCTTGTCCGCTCCACACTCCCCACCAGCCCCACCACCCCCAGCACTTTTCCCTGCAACTGCAGGAAGTGCTACACCTGTCCCTACACCTCCCCCCTTACCCCCATCCTAGGCCCCAAGAAGACTTTCCACATCAAGCAGATGTTCACCTTCACACCTACTAATGTGGTATACTGTATCTGCTGTAGCCGTTGTGACCTCCTCTACATCAGGGAAACCAAGCGGAGGCTTGGGGACTGCTTTGCAGAACACCTACGCTCGGTTCGCAATAAACAACTGCACCTCCCAGTCGCGAATCATTTCAACTCCCCCTCCCACTCCTTGGACGACATATCCATCCTGGGCCTCCTGCAGTGCCACAATGATGCCACCCGAATGTTGCAGGAACAGCACCTCATATTTCGCTTGGGAACCCTGCAGCCCAATGGTATCAATGTGGACTTCACAAGCTTCAAAATCTCCCTTCCCCCTACCGCATCCCAAAACCAGCCCAGCTTGTCCCCGCCTCCCTAACCTGTCCTTCCTCCCACCTATCCCCTCCTCCCACCTCAAGCCCCACCCCCATCTCCTACCTACTAACCTCATCCCGCCTCCTTGACTTGTCCATCTTCCCTGGACTGACCTATCTCCTCCCTAACTCCCCACCCACACTCACCTTTACTGGCTCCATCCCCACCTCTTTGACCTGTCTGTCTCCTCTCCACCTATCTTCTCCTCTATCCATCTTCTATCCACCTCCCCCTCTCTCCCTATTTATTTCAGAATCCCCTTCCCCTCCTCCATTTCTGAAAAAGGGTCTCGACCTGAAATGTCAGCCTTCCTGCTCCTCTGATGATGCTTGGCCTGCTGTGTTCATCCAGCTCTACACCTTGTTATCTCTAAACAATTATGGAGTAAGCTTTCTGTTGCTCTTTGGATGTGATTGCATCCTGCATTACTTTTTCAGAAGGATGACTCAAACTGAATGAGTGTGTCTGAGTGAAAGCAAAAAACCATGAAAGATCAGGTTTTTTTTTCTGTAATGTCTTTCTATTTAAACTTTAAATGAAAGTCCTGCCTGCCTTCTCAAGTGGATGAAAAATGATTTCATAAAGTTGTGTGAATAAAAACTGGAGAATTCTCCCGACTGATATTGATCCCTCAACAAATGGGGCAGTGGGTCTTGAAGCAGCAAGGCCATCAGACCATAAGGTAAAAGAGTAGAAGCAGGCCATCCAGACCATCCATCTGCTCTCCTATTCAATAAGAACTTGGCTGATCTGATAATCTCCAAGATGAAGAAGAGATTTGAACACAGTGACAATGTTAAATTTGAGGATGTGTTGGTAGGGAAGTGATGTATGGAGGCCATTGTGGGCAACACTGTGATGATAGGGTCATAGAGTCATAATTAGGGAGTCATACAGCATGGAAACAGACCCCTTGGTTCAACCAGTCCACGACAACCATGTTCCCAAACTAAACTAGTCCCACCTGCCTGCATTTGGTTCACATTCCTCTAAATCTTTCCTTTTCATGAACTTATCTAAAAGTCTTTTAAATTTTGTCACTGTGCCTGCATTCACTATTTCCTTGGCAGTTCATTCCACACACAAACCGCTCTCTATGAAAAAAAAAGCCGCTCCTGTCCTTTGGCATGATTCAGTATATGAGTAGCAAAGAATCTTTCTCTTTTTAACGGTGCCAAAAGCATGGGGCAACATGCTGACTCTGTTCTGATCTGTGCCAGCAGCCTGTATGAGGGTCTGCTGGTGACACAGAATCTTTGTAAAGTTCACCCTGTGGCTCCTGGTTGGAAGCTTTCCTGTAATATGGGTTTCAGTGACCTGTAGCTCTGCACACTGTTTAAATGCCTAGCGTAAGTAAGTTAAGATGCCAGTTGTGCAAACTTTTTGTATTTATAGGGCTCAAACTCCATCGCTGCTGCCTAAGTGGACCCTGCTGAAACAAGTCTAGTTGTGTGCTTTGTTAGGTTTCCAGTGTATGGCTAGGGCTGTACTGACTGATAACCTCCATCTCAAAGATCTGTTGCGACACATATTGCACTGCACACTGTTCAGAATCAGTAGTTGGTGGTAGTGACCTTAAAAAGCATCAAATCCAGAGGAAAGGCACGTTTTAAAATATCTCCCAAGCAACAGACTCAGAGAGGGCACAATACATTGTGGGAGCTTTATGATTAAAGATCTGTGGGTTAGTTTGATTGGACATGCTACATTGTCCATTGTGAGGGATGTAAAAGCTAGGTGGGAGACAGGGATAGGTTAGGGGTTGGGTCTGGGTGGGATGCTCTTCGAAGGGTCGGTGCAGATTCGATGGGTTGAATGGCTTGCTTCCACACTGTGGGATTCTACATTTGACACAAAAGGATTACACTTACCCACTCGTGACTGTGTCAGTGTTCTGTGCAAGATAACAGTCGCACTGACTCAGTCTTCCCTTTTTTTACATTTCAAACCTTTCGTTTTCAGGTATATATACCATTTTCATTTGAACATTCTGATGGATTCTGCTTTCATATGGTGCTTTGTCAAACCAGGCACAGATACTTGTAAGGGCACAGTAGCAGTTATACTGTGAAACCAATAACCCAGAAGCCTGCACTAATGATCAAGCAGACATCAAGCTGAATTTAACTGGAGGAGAGCTGGGGGGGATGTTGATAGCTCAGCCCCCAGTTTAAAATCAGTCAAACATCATTTTGCAGAAGTCACATCATCCCTTACGTACTAGATCACACAGTGTGGAGCTGGAGGAACACAGCAGGCCAGGCAGCATCAGAGGAGCAGGAAAGCAGGTGTTTCAGTTGGGAACTGAAGAAGGGTCCTGACCCAAAATGTCAGCTTTCCTGCTCCTCTGATGCTGCCTGGCCTGCTGTGCTCCTCCAGCTGCACACTGTGTTATCTCTGACTCCAGCATTGGCAATTCTTACTATCTCTTACAGTACTGTTGTACTATAAATGGCATTAACAAGGCGGTAGTGAGACTGCTGTCCTACATTGGGAACTATCTTCTCAGGGTGGTTCCCCAATGTATGAAGGACAGTCTTCAAAGATAGTATAAAGCTCCTTCCTCCCAACCATTTTAAAAAGTAACAGCTTGATTGCCCCTGACTGACATATTGCATCATTACCAAGGTAATATTGCTTTGAAGTGGGATTTGAACTAGCTCAGTTGAATCTTATTTTTTCAGTTGTTTCTATAGTGTGGGAGGGCTACCTATTTTGGTGCCCACCCATGTGGTTGAGCTCAGATGTGGGTGGGGGAAGAGAGTGGGACAGCGACCTGACCACACCTAAACCCCCATCCGTGCCCCTCAACCACACCTCACGCAGAAAATATTCTGCCAATACGATGGAATGCCATCAGATGGTTGAGGGATTTAAACTCTGAAATTCAGTAACAGGGAATGTACATCGTTATGAAATCATATTTAGAGAAAGGAAGAGACTTGCCTTTAGCACTTTTCAAGGCTGCCAGCAATCTCCACACTCCTTCCAGCCATTGAACCGCTTTTCAAAGTGCAGTCTCTGTTCTAATTGTACACCAAATCCTCCCCTGTTTTCACTAAATGCAGATTTTGGGAAGTTTCATGGAGGGTTTCCATTCATGACCTCTGGTAACTTTCCTCATGCAATTCCCCGCTCATCCTCTTCCACATTACACCCAAGGAAGGAGCAGAGCTGAGAAAGCTAGCGTTTTCAAATAAACTTGTTGGACTATAAGCTGGTGTCATGTGATTTTTTGACCTTGTCCACCCTAGTCCAACACCAGCACCTCCACATCATCACCTCATTAATTATGCCCCGTCTTTCTCACTGTCCCAGCCTTTGTCTCATCCCCTTTCTGCCAGCTCCAGTTTTGCATGGCACAGCTGGCTAGGATGATATGACACACATCTGCTGCAATGAAACCCCCAATCCCCACCACCAAAACCCATCCAAACACCAAATCCTCACCCTGACAAGGCCTATCATGCAGGTGGAAGAATGGGCTGCATTATATCTAGGCTAGGCCTCAGTTAGAGGGTTCTGTAATGGAGTCATTAGCCATGTTTGGAGATCCTTGTCTCCAAGCAGCCATCCTTTCTCTGGGCCTATGGAGTGAAACAGGAACCTGAGTGTGATTAAGAATCATGGCAGCTCCCAGCTGGCACAGACCTCTAAGATGTGGTACCAATGATTACAGATGACTTGCACATTGACTGTGTGGATCCCTTTTCTCCTAATGATTTCAGGCACGTTATGAAATGTTGCTCTCACTCAACGTGTGTACGATTTCTGCAGCCTTGTACATGGGGAGGGGGATGTCAGTTACATTGGCTAAGCCTACAGCCAGGCTGTAGCACTGACCTCATCACGGGAAAAAGAGATGGGGCAGTGTGATAATGTCCAAATTACACCGGTGGGACATTTGTGGTTTGAGAATTAGGAAATTCCACACAGATTCTCAGTGGATCCTTGGAAGGAGCTGGTCAGGTGAACATTAAGCAATGTTAATACCTTAATGGCCACTGGGATGGAATGACCACCCAGCTCTTCAGACAGCAGCTGGCAAGGTTCTGTCACAGCGTCGGAGACATCCTCAGTCAATGCCAACACTACACCTCGGTCATCTGGAGGAAATGTCAGTGAGGGTGTAAGATCCTGGACCTGGTGACAGATGTCCAATTTCAGTTGTGCCGTCTACATGTGGAGGCTTTTTGGCAGCGGGTAGAGATTACTGCTGGTCCTGGGCTGACTGATGCCTTTGTGTTTCATCAATGCTTCAACACTGTCTTTGTAAATCTTTTTAAATTAACCCTGTTCAGAGATCGACCTCTGTAGCAAACCATGCCTCCCCGCTCAGAGGTGGGGACATTACGACTGCAGCACAAGCACCCTTGCGTTGTCTTTGTATGACTGCAACAGCAATGATAGCAAGTGCTGTTGCTGGCTCCATTTCGGGATGGATGCAATGTATTGGAAATAGCAGAGACACACAGCTTCTCAATGATGTGAATCATCGGCAGTCACCACAAGCTTAAAATAGACTTCATGCTCCATCCCATTCCTGCATCCCAAATAATCCAGAAAACAGAGCATTACATATAACAGCCCGTGTTCACACATACTCACAATTCAATATGAGGGCTCTTGTAGTTCAGCGGTAGTGTCCCTCTTAGCTGGGAGGCCCAGGTTCAAGTTGCACATGCTCCAGAGGTGTGTAATAATCTGCCTGAACAGGTTGATTAAAAATGCCTACAAGAGGCAGGGCAGTTATGGTGCTGTGAACGTGCCCCTGCCTCTGGGCCAGGAGGCCTGGGTTCAGTTCCTGCCTGTTCCAGTGGTAGGTAATAACATCTCTGAACTCGATATTGAGTCCTGAAGGCTGCAGGGTCACCCAGCAGAAGACGAGATGCTGTTCTGCCAGCTTGTGCTGAGCATCTCTGGAGCATTGCAGCTGGTCCATGGCAGAGATGTTGGCGTGGGAACATGGTAGTGTATTGAAGTGGCAGACACCAGGAAGATCAGGGTCATTTTTACGGACAGAAAGTAGGTGTTCTGCAAAGCGGTTGCCCAGTCTGCGTTTTGTCTTCCCGGTATAGAGGTGACCACATTGTGAGAAATGAATACAGTAGATTAGATTGACTGAACTTCAGCTAAACCGATGCTACGCCTGAAAAGTATTGCATGTGTTTTGGACCCTTTACCCAAGCGCTCTTGCTGGTGAGGCAAAGGGACACAAAATTTGGTTGGTGATTCAACTTGATTTCATTAACAAAACATTCCTTATCAAAAACACCATGTGACCTTTTCCCATAATTTTTACTTTCTGTCTAGCTCCATCCATCTAAGCAATATATTACCCATAACAATCCATGTGTTTGAGCTGCGTATTGGAATCTCCTTTCCCTCCAACATAGGGCTGGCTCTGCTCCACGAAGATCAGTCTCATAGGTCAGGGTGGATCTTCTCCTGAGTCTTTTTGGGTTACTGCACTGTCATAGAGTTCCTACAGTGTGGAAGCAGGCCATTTGGCCCATCAAGTCCACACTGCCCCTCCAAAGATCTTCCCACCCAGACCCACTGCCCCTACCCTATTACCCAGCATTTCCCATGACTAACCCACACATCCCTATGGATGCTATGGGCAATTTAGCGTGGTCAATCCTCCTAACCTGTACATTTTTGGACTGTGGGGGGCAACTGGAGCACCCAGAGAAAACCCACACAGACAAGGGGAGAATGTGCAAACTCCACACAGACAGTCACCTGATTGGAACCGAACCTGGATCCTTGGTGCTGTGAGACAGCAGTGCTAACCACTGAGCCACCGTGCCACCCCGTGTCTTGTGTCATGACTCTTGCTGCACATCTTTGCTGAGTGACATAGCTTCCAGGTGTGTGCTTTTATTCCCCCCTCGTCGCAGAGCTTCCAGAATGTTCTGAGGCCTTTGGCAAATGGGGTCATGAGTGGAGTTCAACGCATCTAATGGTTTCTCACCAACACCCTTTAGCTGGTTAAAGGTCAGGACTCCATTGTCCAAATCTGTGGCATCAAAAATAAAATGTTCTTTGTTGATCCCTGGATGTTGAAGTGCATTTGAAGCATCTACAAATTTGTATTCCATACATGTCATGAGTAAGATCTCACCCAAAACCCTGCCAGGCCAGGGACGTTTAAAGTGCATGCTCTCAGGCACTGGCTGGAAGTCAAAGTACCAGAAATTCTGATCAATACTTCTCCGATACAAAACCCTCGGGCCAGTTGTAACTGGGTCCCCTGAATGTTTGTCACCTCGTTGACCTTGGTTTCCACTATTTTCTGTAGCCCAAGCCTGCTGCTATTAGTTTGGCCAATTTTCTCTCAGGCCCGATTTCTTCTACTGTAAGTCAACGTAGAACATCCAATTTTGAGTTGTGGTCGCCTGACAACAAAGGTGTGTCTGCATCCTTGGATAGTGACAGTGTGCATAGATGTTCTTTCTCTCTGCAAAGAACCAGGCCCTGTGTATAACTTTCAGTAGGAGCAAATGAACCACATTGCAAACCTACTTGGTTATCAGCTTTGGTCAGTAACTTTGATAAATTTTATTGTCATTACTATACAAACTCATTGTTAAAAACCCTTCTTATATAACTAATGTACTGGTTAAAGGTCAGGACTCCATTGTCCAAATCTGTGGCATCAAAAATAAAATGTTCTTTGCCAATCCCTGGATGTTGAAGTGTATTTTGAAGCATCTACAAATTTATATTCCATACATGTCATGAGTAAGATCTCACCCAATTTTTTTGTTTTAATAAGGTTTTGACAGATTTATTCTGCCTAGGCAAGAATTGTCTGGAACTACAGACATTGGAATGCATCTTAATACACTTTTTTTTTAAAAGAGGTCAATACACAATCTTTTCTTACGTTGTGTCAGCTCACACATGCAGGGAAGTTGTCTCCTGGTGCAAGTTTCATCAAAAGTTTTAGAAAGAAATGTATCATCATCTTATCAAAGGTAAAGGTGCATTATGTTATTAATGGTGCTTTCTTTCAATTCAAGATCATTGTTAAACACCTGACTGCCAGAGGAGTTTCAATTAAATACCTCCACCAACAGGAATTACTGACGTGCAAATGTAAAGTTGCCAGGCATGAGGTTGAACCTGAAGGGACAAGACAGAAATTGGGAATAGATTCCCTGAATTGGAATTTCAAGGGAGACCAAGGGGTGAACCTCTTTAATTTGTGTATGTGCCCAGAAGCTTAAAGAGTCACACTCCATCAAATGAGGTACGCATGAAGTGTAGTCACAGTTGCACAGAAATATGGCAGGCAATTATTGCTCAGCAAAATCTCATAAGGAGCTGTGAGATGAAGGCACTACATGAACAGTTTTGTGAGGTCAGCGGAGGGATTAACGCTCCCTCGAACACTGGGAGACAACTCACTCGTTTTACTCAGACCACTGCTCTGGGGCCATTTGGCATCCATCTAAAGGGCAGACAAGAGCTCGGTCTTGAAATGAATGTAAAATGAAAATGCCACATCCCCAACAGTGCAGCACTCCTTCAGTATTGCCCTGGATTATATGGTCTGGAATACTCTCTCATCCTTCTAATTTAACAGAAGGTACTACCACTGAGCTACACTATCCATCTACAACAGTTCCTTCAATATTCTCTATTTCAACTTGCATATACTTTAGCTTCTTATTTGCATAAGGCCAAGGTATCTTAGTGTTTAAATCCCATCTGTACAAATAATATCAGATGATGGGTATCAAAGGACATCATAAGACTAGAGATGGCTGCACAGTTAAAGTGTGATGAAGCAAAGGACTGAGCTGTGGGTGACAATGAAGGGGTTAACTCTTTCTTTGATGGGATGTGGACAACCCTGATAAGGACTACATTTGTTTTCCAATGTTAATTACTGCAGAAATGTGGGTACAAGTTCAGAGGACAGTTAAAATCAACCACATTACTACAAGAGATAGTAGGAACTGCAGATGCTGGAGAATCCGAGACAACAAGGTGCAGAGCTGGATGAACACAGCAGGCCAAGCAGCATCATAGGAGCAGAAAGGCTGACC
>NC_063346.1:9676812-9733307 GCF_021869965.1 Rhincodon typus
CGAAACGTCAGCCTTTCTGCTCCTATGATGCTGCTTGGCCTGCTGTGTTCATCCAGCTCTGCACCTTGTTGTCTCACATTACTACAAGTCTGGAGTCACACGTAGCAGAGTGAGCTGTCTTCCTTCAAGCGCATCAAATAGATTTTTAATATTTTCTAATCAACCTGTTCAGAAATGTTGTTACAAACCTTTGCAGCAGATGGGACTTTAACCCTGGCCTCCTGGCTTAGAGGTAGGGACACTACCACCGCACCACAAGAGGCCAGAGATAATTTTTTTATTTCTTTTCTTTTAACATCCAAAGCATTATTGTACACAACAAAATGTCTTTCTTTCCTGCCACCAAATCAACTACCGTACTGTTCATCTATTAACCCCCACCACTTAAATCACCCGTGTTTCTCATTAATCACATTTTATTCTTTTCTTTTATATCCAGAAGTGCTCTGACACAACACTGAATTTTGTTTTCAGCACCAAACTAAGGTTTTGCAATATTCTGGTTTAGCTCAGGAGCAGAGAAGCCATTGGCAAGGGAGCCGGGATTTTTGGGCAGGGTCTTTGATCTTCAATTGTTGGAGAGTCTGGTTCGTCCATGATGTATGTCAAAAAGAGGCAGTCGGAATGTCAGAGCCCAACAACACAGAACAATGGGGGAGACAGGCGAAGAGGTGAAGACCTTGGCGCCATGGCATAAGGAGGATAATTGAACTGCATTGTGTGGTTGATATAACACAGTGTGGAGCTGGAGGAACACAGCAGTCCAGGCAGCATCAGAGGAGCAGGAAAGCTGACGTTTCGGGTCGGGACCCTTCTTCAGAAATGGGGGCGGGGTAGGGGCTCTGAAACAAATAGATAGAGGAAGGGTGGGGCTGGGGAAGGTAGGTGGCGTGGTGATAGTGAGTGCAGGTAGGCATTGGTAGGGATTGGTCAGTGAGGTGGGAGGATCGGATAGGTGGGAGAGAAGACGGACAGGTCAAGGAGGCAGAGATGAGAGGGAGGGTTGGTCTTGGGATGAGGTCGGGGGTGGGGAGATTTTGAAGCTAGTAAAGTCCACATTGAGACCATTGGGTTGTAGGGTCCCAAGGCGGAATATGAGGTGCTGCTCCTCCAGTTTCCGTGGGCTCCACACGGTATTATCTCAGACTCCAGCATCGGCAGTTCTTACTGTCTCTCATGGTGTGTTCGATGTTGCCCAAGTCACACAAAACGTGTGCTAGCAATCCACATCCTTCTGGCTGAAATTTGCATTGAGTCGTGATGAACACCAATAGGGAACAATCAACATTTTGGATGGACAAAGTGATGGAAAATGTTGAGAGTTGTGCAAAAAAAAGGAGAGAATGCAGGGCAAATCTTGTAAGGTCAATTAACTTGGGCTTCCCCAGGTGTAAGTACCTGGTGAAGCCATTCCAACACTCAATGCCCCAGTTACTCAGTACATGGTTTGAACATTCCTCAGGTCAGCTAGAGTATAAATAGATACAAAATAAACCTTCCTCCACTCTTCTGAAACAAGTTTACTGTGTCTGATTTCCATGGCTTATGAAAACAATCCTGCAAACAAGTTAATCCGTGAATGCATTTTATTACAAAAAAAATTTACAAAAATTAAATAATACTTACAGTATTAATGCACATAAGCAAACTAAAAACTTCCTTTTAGCAACATATTGCAATCAATACAATAATTTTGTGTTCCTGCTTGGCTTAAACATAGAGAAACCCACTACATGAATTTATTAATAAATTAAAAAAAATGTACAAGGGGTAAACAATAAACAAATTATTTTGTTTAGAAAGGCAATTTTTAACCTTGTAACCAGACAATCAGATATAAAATACATACATTACTGTCAGGGGAATGACAGGCAGAAGTAAACCAAACTAGTTTCAATCCAATGCTCAATTATAACCTTGGTGAGATTAAAAATAACAGTCCCCAATGTCAAAAAGATTGATCCTGTCCAGATTTAGTACAACAGGAATTTCATCCTTCTTTAAGCTCCAACACATTTGGCATGAGAGTAAATGGAATTAAAGCATTTGTGTCTCATGTTGCTTTTTTCTAAGAAAACGCACTGGGATGTAGACTAGTTAAAAGCGAAATACTGTGGATGCCGGAGATCTGAAATAAAACGAGAAGGCACTGGGGAAACTCAGCAGATCAGGCAGCATCTGTGGAGCGGGGAACAGAGTTAATGATTCCAGTCTAGAGTGACTTCTCAATGAGGACGAGTCAAAACAGTCTCTCCTTATCCATTGGGGGTTGTAATTGTGATGCTGCACAGCTTTGTAGCCCCTGGATTTGTGTTTTAAATAGATCTGAGTGGAACAACAGTCATTGTCAGTGTAAATACAGCGAATAAGCTGGAGATCTAGAGAAGAGTGGTGGGGGCTAATTGGGTAGAGGTGGGCGGGAATGGGGTTCGTAATTGAATTGCGGCTTTTAAAACTATGTAAATGTTTGACAGAGTGGACGTTGAGAAAATGCTTCCACTTAGCAGGGATCATAAAATAGAAAGCAATAAATCCAATCTGGAATACAGGAGAAATATTTTCACCCAGAGAATGGTGAGAATGTAATAGTTGAGGCAGGTGGATAGATATGTTTAATGGAAAGCTACCAAGGCATGAGGGGGAAAGGAATAACAGCAGGTCAAGGGTTAGGAGGAAGCTTGTGCACAAGGCCCTGTTTTAATTTCTTGTTGGAAATTCCAATGCAAATGTGATAGCTAGGAGAAGGGAAAATGACATATACTATCACCTTGTATGCCCTCAAACCATTTCAAATGCTCCACTACCAAGTGTCAAAATCTGCCACACACTGACGGATCACACTCTCTCTGTAGGTAATTTTATTGAAGAAAACTGGTCTGAAATTCTACCCATTCCCTGGCCTACTCCACAACAATAAATTCATCTCCCTGTTCTTTAATGTCATTGGATTAATCCAGTGGTCATCAATATTAGGCCAACATGGCCAGTCACTAATAATTAACTTCTCAGACAGCTTTGAGATAATCAGGGAGAAACAGTACTGCAACATTAAAAGCTTTTCAATATTTCTTTGAATACTTTCTATTTTGTGATCAAAATAGAGATGGAAGAAAGGGTAGATGATAATTTGGGTGATAATGGTCTTTAATTTTCAGTTTGCTGTGAGAAGGTCATGTATTTTGAGGCTGAATATACTGGGTCACCCATCAGGGATGACAGCAGGCTTTATTTTGACGTGTGTTCATGAGATAAGGACGTCACTGGTTGGGACAGCATTTATTCCCAATCCCATCCCTGGCAGCTGAGGCAGGGGATCCTGTGATGAAACCTCTAGGGCTATATCTGAATCCTGGCAATCGTGGAGAGTCCTTTAAGATTGGGAAAAAAATGGAGTCATTGAGTTGTACAGCATGGAAACAGATCCTTCGGACCAACATGTCCATGCTGACCAGATATCCTAAATTAGTTTAGCCCCATTTGCCAGCATTTGGCCTGTATCCCTCTAAACCCTTCCTATTTATATATCCATCCACATGCCTTTAAATGTTGTAATTCTTATTCATGATGTTTTGCTGGATGGTTGTGTGTGCATGAGTTTGGAGTCACTGTGTGTTGGGAAAACCATCAAAAGTTGTTTGATACTGTTTTGAATGACAGTTGGACAGACAAGAGTCTTTGTCAAGTTCCTCTTTGTGGAACATGTCATATCCCTCAGGATCAGTTGAAGTCCTGAGCCCTTGCTGAGTTAGCATGGGGTGTTCCACATCAATCTCAGTTGGAAGACAAAGTGGACAAGAAGTCTCGAACCATGTGACAGCAACTGGGTGTGCTTCACCAAAGTTATACGAGCTCACTCACGCATTTAAATTACCATCTGAGGTTTGGCATCTAAGAGATGTTAAGTGCATAATCTCCAAATATTTATTCATTGTACCTAATGTGGCACAGTAATGGGGTGTGAAATCATTTTTCACTGATCCAAGACAGATATGATGGGCTGAATGGCTTTCATCTGTGCTATCCAATTCCAAAAACAAATGCAACAATGACACTGTCAACATGAATTGAAAATCAGCAGAACTGCATTTGTACCCTTTGGTTATTTAATTATTTTCTTTTCTCCTTGCATTCCCTTCATCCCTGACAATCTGACAAGTGTGTTCTGCCCATCTTAACAAAACAGACATTTGCAGTTATGAGGCTGATGCGACATTATAGGAAAGCAAGATTTGTAATGCTGCTTGTAACAGTTTGACTGGCCAGCTGAGATTCCTGCTGGAGGTTAGCACCATGAAGAGTTAATATTACCGCTGTTATGTCAATGAAAACAGTCACGCTCCTTCCATCAGTAAGTGCATTGTCTTATAACTCTTTCTCATACAGCTTCTCCAGTCCACTGGCTCTTGCCTTAGGATTTGTTTTATATACACATATAACGGCAGTCCAGGAAGAAAAAAAAAATTCTAAATACTTCTGTTAAAAAAAGGTAATGCACATTTTTAATATATAATATATATATATAAAATATATATATAATATATATATTTATATTCCCAGATAATCACCAGATTCTCAGCTCTGAACATGATTCAATTTGTCCAGCTGGGCCCTCAAACTAAAATGTAAAAAAAAACTCCCATCGAGTGAAGTTGATTTGGACGGTGAACACCGCAATATTTCAAAGTCTGTGTAGCACCAGACGATTACCTGGTCATCTCCTTACCACGAGTCCTTCAAGCCATGTGCGCCTCTTCCGCGATTCCGTCCTACCAAGTCTACTGCCCAGACTAGCACCAGACACCCCTCTATCGAAGGCACAGAGTCCAGAGTCTGTCCATTCGCTGGACCTGATCAATGCACGTGGGTCGACGTGTCTTGACTGGGACTAATAAATAATGCCGTCACGTGGAGGAGGGGGAAGAGATGTCACGGGGTCCGGGAGGGGAGGGAGTGGGTGCGGTTGAGGACAAAGGCTGAAATCAGAGTGTGGCAGCTTCCACACCGATTGCTATCGATTAGTTTTGCTGCAGGATTTGCAGCACTGTTTGCCGTAGAACCTGTGACCGCAGACGCCATGTTGTGGGACCAGGTGACACCAGCTGAAGAAGTCAACGCACTTGAGATCTTTGAAGAGAACAGATAAGAAAATATAAACTTGGGAAGAAGAGAACTTAATCTTAAAGCATGAAACGTTTTGACCTATTTCCTACACTCTGAAAATATGCCAACTGGATGCTTGTAGATGGTGTCAGTTCTCGGTTTCTGACCAGTGTCAGTGGAGGAACATTGACATAGTTGCAAAACAGAATGACACGAGAATTACAGGAAACTTGTAGGTGGTGGTGTTAGTATGCACCTGCTGTCCTTACCCTAATGGTTCAGACAGCCTGTTAGATCACTCCTATCTTTTCATCCCTGGGTTGGTCAGGATTAGAGTTAAACCCCAACCCAAGTTTGTCAAATAAGCAAAGTCGAGGAAGTGAACTCTGAATCTTTTAGGTCAGCATCACACTGGAATTTAGTGGAAGAATGAACTATCATCAGAAGCAAATGAGACTATCCACAAGAACACGATTTTAGGGCTGGAAGAGTTGGGTTATCAATTTAAACACCTGATTTATGTTAGTTTTAGTTCTTAGATAATGTGAAGGACTGAACAGGGTGAAGCACAGTGAATAACATTGAAGCTTTTGACAGGCAGATGGGTGTCAGAACAGTGAAGTAACCTCACCTTTCCTGGGAGATGGACAGAAGCTGGTATTACAAGCTCTTGACACTGCTGGCTTCTGATGTGCTAGACATCCCACTGCAGGCCGCCCCTGCCTCAGGCAATGCACCGTACGCATCTGGACTCCTCCCCCGCATGTTACTGTGCACTGGGAGAAAGAGAAGCACCTTTGGTTAATACTGGAGTAGGTCACACTGCACGCTGTGAAAAAAACCCTGCATTTATTTAGTGCCTGTCACGGCCTCAGGATGCCCTAATGCACTTTAATGTACTAAATATGCAGGGCATGCAGGGTAGTTTGATCTTAGAGTAGGATAATAGATTGGCACAACATCGTGGGCTGAAGGGCCTGTATTGTGCCGTAGTGTTCTATGTTCTATGAGGTACTTTTAAAATTCAAGTCATTATTGCCAACCTGAAAGCAACCCAATCTTCCCTACTCTTTGCTTCCCACTAACTAACCAAGCCTTATCAAAGCTAATATGTGGGGACCTACACCATGAGCTCTTATTTTGTTCAGTAGCTCTTGTTGTAGCATGCCATTTGGGTTGAGTTCCTTTCATCTGTACAAAAGCTGGGAAATATTTGCCTTTTAACATCTCCACCTCCTCCTGGAAAGCACCAATAGACTATATCCACCAGCTAACCTGTTGGCCTAGAGTAGGTAAAGTTGCCATTTTTCATCAGGTCTATAATTGCTAGGGGCAGAAGGGAATGAGGAACAGGTGAGAGTCCAAGTTTCTTTTGCAAGTGCTTCACTAATGATGCAAAATAATCAACAACCTTCAGAAGTTGAGAAGTCCACATCGGAAGGTAATGGAGGGCTGGGGAAAATCAATTTGTTGGAGAAAACGTTTCTTCCAAAATCTCCCATTAATTAAAAGAACATGAATTTCAATCTACATGCTACATCTATAATATAGCTTCAGTTGGCCTACCTGTTGCCATGGTGATGCATACCAAGCTGATCCAGCATGGTTGGGTATTTGATCCATGGAACGTTTTGGGCAGTCTCCTAGGTTACATACACGCTCAAGCTCGACATTGGCTTTGGGCAAGTGACGACATCGTCTCTGAGGAAACTCGATGTGTTTTCCTGACTGGGTTTTCTCACTGCACCTCAGCTCTCGCTTTTGTAGGCCAAGACCACAGGATACCGAGCACTGCACGCAAAGCAAAACACACACCGTATCAGAACACGACGCTTTACATTAGAGAAACAATCTGACTCAGTTTATACAAAGTTACATAATGTGTTTGCTCTCACTTTCCTGTGTGGGACTCTTCATTTAAAATCTGTCCGTGCATGATTCCATTGAGAAAAAAACACACTAACGTCATGTTGTCTCCTCATTTCCATGATTATGCCCACATTCTATGAAGGAAAGGCTCCACATCAAGGGCCCAGATTTTGTGGAGCCCGTTGCATCTGGTGTTGTCAAGAATACCAAGAATGATGCTGTCCAAACATACAGAAAAGGAACAAGAGTAGGCCGCTTGGCCTTTCAAGCTGCCCCTCTATTTAATAAGATCATGGCTGATCTGATTTTAATCTCAACTCTACATTCTCACATAGGCCCGATGATCTTTTATCCCCTTGGTTGTCAAGAATCTATCTAACTCCATTTCAAAATATTTAAAGGTTCTGCATCCATTACCTTTTGAGGAAAGCAATTCCAAAATCTCAGAAACCTCAGCAAAAAAAAGTTCCCTCATCTCTGTCTTAAATGAGCGACCCTTTATTTTTATACTATGTCGCCTGATTTGAGACTCTCACACTAAAGGAAACATCCTTTCCACATCCACTCGGTCAAGTCCCTTCAAGATCTTGTATACTTCGGTAAAGTCACCTTTAACGCTCCCAAATTCCATAGGACACACGCAAAGCTTGCCTTGCGCTCTGTCTCAAATCCGAGCTCACCTTCAGCCTGCTATCTGCCAGGAAGTGCAAGCTTCTAATAGCATGATGGAACCCTCTTGCTTTCCACCCATCATAGAATGTCCATTGTGCAGAAGCAGGCCATTTAGCCCATCAAGTCCATATCAACCCTCCGAAGAGTGTCCCATCCTGAGCCCACACCCCACTCCTGTAATCACGCACTTCCCATGGCCAATCCATCTATAACGTGCACACCTTTGGACTGTGACAGGAAATCAGAGGCCCGACAGAAACCCACACAGAGATGGGGAGAATGTGCAAAACTCCACAAAGACAGAATCGAACCTGGGTCCCTGGCAGTGCGAGGCTGCAGTGCTAACCACTGAGCCACCGTGCCACCCATTTGTCACATACTCCACATCACTTTCTGATTTCCTTCATTTCGACTCCTATGGTCACCTGCAGCCCCACAGGAGTCTCGGGAGGATTGGAAACAGTAACAGCACAATACAGCATGATGGCACTGTAGTTAACATTGGTTTCCTCTCACAGTCCAAAAACGTGCAGGTTAGGTGGATAGGCCATGGTAAATGCTGGGCAGCGGGTATAGGGTGTGGGGCTGGGTCTGGGTGGGATGGTCTTCGGATGGGTCAGTGGATCACTGCGGACTTGATGGGTAAAATGGCCTCTTTCCACACTGGAGGCACTCTACAAAGACAGAAACTAGGAACAGGAGTCGGCCATTTGACCTTTCAAGCCTGCCCTGACATTCAATAGGACCATGATTGATTCTCTATCTCAATGTCATATTCCTGCTTTCTCTCCATACCCTTTGTTGCCTCTAAAATCGAGAAACGTATGTTTATTTTGTGAATATAGTCAGTGACTTGGCCTCAAAGCTTTCTATGATAGTGAACTCAACAGTTCACTACCCCTTGATTGAAGAAATGTTTTGTCATCTCAATCCTAAAAGGTCTACTCCTATCCTGAGACTGTGTCCCTTGGTTCTAGTCTCTCAAACCATGGAAATCAGCTACACTGCATCTAGTCTGCTAGGCGCGTTAGTCAGGGGGTTCTGCCTCTTGACCTGAGCCTCGCTGCCACCAGGCTGCTATGGTGAGGAAGGGGGAATGAGCAGGCTGCAATCAGGTCGGGGCAGAAAAGGATAACTCACTTGCCAGCTCTCAGCAAGGTGAGGTCATACACGGGCTCTGCTGCAAAAAACTCAGATCAGGACTCAATGAGGGTCAGTGCAGAGGACAGTGATGAAGATCATGCTCCCTTATGATGCTTAGCCCATTAGCAGCCCTGCCACACAGCCTTTGTTCCAACATGACTCGAGGCATCTTGCTGAGCTAGCATTCCAGGCTATCCTTGTGGGACATTGATGTGATAGTCAACATCATTTACAGATATGCCATGATGGAGCATCTCATGCTGCTGTCTCACCTTCTGATCAACCTGGACTGAAACCTCTGAGGGGCTGAAGAGCCTATTTCTGCTCCCATAAGTTGGTCAACTAAACAGAAGCAACCGCGATATTATAATTTGCTGTCTGTGCACTCAGATAACGAGTAAATCAGTCAACAATCTCCCATGGAATTTACCGCTCAAAAACAGGGCATTCATACTGTAGATTGGTGGTGTTAATTTCAATAAACTCGCAATCCAGAGACTCAGGTGAATGCTTTCAGAATCTGAATTCAGCCAATAAAATCTGGAATTGTGGCCTGTAATAGTGAACACTAAAGATGTTATTGATTGTTGTTTAAAAACATATCTGATGCTCAAAAGAAGGGTCTGATGAAGGGTCCAGGCCCGAAACGTCAGCCTTCCTGCTCCTCCGATGCTGCTTGGCCTGCTGTGTCCATACAACTCGACTCCTTGATATCTCAGATTCTCCAGCATCGGCAGTTCCCACTATCTCTGATGCTCAAATGTCCTTTAGGGGAGGAAATCTACCATCCAAGCTTCTAGACTCTCAGTATCATGGTTTTCTTTTAATTGCCTCCAAAGCAACTCAGTTCAAGGGTAATCAGCAATGGAATATAATTATTGGCCTTGCCAGAAATGTCTATATCTCATTAAAGAAAAAGAAGAAACTTATATTGTACATATACCTCTACCAAACCTTACTTAATCTCAATTGATAAACAATATCCCTCTTTCCTTTATTCCTTTGTGCAGCTGTCTCATGTAGCTCTGTCACTTCATGATGTGGAGGTGCTGGTGCTTAGACTGAGGTGGATAAGGTCAGAAGTCACATGACACCAGGTTATAATCCAACAGGTTTATTTGAAATCACAAGCTTTCGGAGCACTGCTCCTTCACCTGACAAGGGAGCAGTGCTCCGAAAGCTTGTGATTTCAAATAAACCTGTTGGACTATAAATTGGTATCGTGTGATTTTGGACTATGTTACTCCAAGTGAGGACACTATGAGATTGCACAAGGATTGATTAGTAGTGGGTGTGTACATTTAAGGAGAAGCTAGTTAACAGGAGGGAGACAGGAGTAAAAGCCTACGTTAATATGGTGAAAGGAGGCCAATATGGAACATTTGGCTGAATGGTCTGTTGCTCGATAAAATATACAAACACCTCAAAATCCCAGTGTCACTCTGCAACATCCCGCAATTTGCCTCTCTCCAGCAATATCACGGACTGAATTGAGTAGCTTATAAACTCCTACCCTTAGAATCTATGGCCCACAAAATCATGCACTGTCTCCTTAACTCTAAATGACTTGGAGTACCTTGGTCCAAGGTGAGGTGATCCATCGCAGTCTGTCGTTCTTTGGGCAGCGTCGGAGCACACAGATCTCCTGACTCTTCGGCTTCACTTCCTGATTGCATAGACTCTCTGGTACAGCATGAGGCTTTGACGTGGGGTTTGTGCTTCTACAGTAGATGATTCGTTTCCTCATCCCTCTGCCACATGTCTTGGAACACTGGAGACAAAAGGCAGCTGCCATTAATTTGACTTGAGAGAGAAAAGGGCTAGAACATAAGGACTAACATGTCAGCAGTGATTTGTCATATTGTTCAGAAAGAGCCTCAAGGAAGTTCATCCACGGAAATGAACACTTTCTGGGGTCAATTGTGAGTTCAGTGATTAGCATTCTAAATTCAGAGTCACGTCCCACCTGAGAACCATAAACATGTCGTCCATGCCCACACTTGAGTGAGGCACAGTACTATCATTCAGATGAGATATTAAACCAAGGCCTGGCTTGCCTTCTTGGGTAGAGGGTCCTATTTTGAAGATTAGGAGATCATTGCATCGGTAAGACCTAATTTGGAGTGCTGAGTTTTGGTCTCCTAATGGTCAGAAAGACACCACTGCAATAGATGCAATTCAGAGATGGTTCACTAGATTATTTCCTAGGATGAGGGAGTATGCCATGAAGAAAGGTTGGATTAGTTGGGCCTACATTTATTGGAGTTTAGAATAAGAGGTGACCTTACCGAAATATATAAAGATCCAGAGGGGACTTGATAAGGTATATATTGAAAGGAATAGATAACACAGTGTGGAGCTGGAGGAACACAGCAGGCCAGGCAGCAACAGAGGAACAGGAAAGCTGTTGTTTTAAGTCGGGAACTTTCTTAGAAAATTCTGAAGAAGGGTCTCGACCCAAAACGTCAGCTTTCCTGCTCCTCTGATGCTGCCTGGCCTGCTGTGTTCCTCCAGCTCCACGCTGTGTTATCTCTGACTCTAGCATTGGCAGTTCTTACTATCAAATATTGAAAGGAAGTTGCCCCTTGTAAGTGAGCAGCACGGTGGCTCAGCGGTTAGTACTGCTGCCTCACAGTGCCAGGGCCCCAGGTTTGATTCTACCCTCAGGCAATTATCTGTGTGGAGTTTGCACATTCTCCCCGTGTCTGCATGGGTTTTTTCTGGGTGTTCCTGTTTCCTTATGATCTGTGCAGGTTAGGTGGATTGGCCATGCTAAATTCAGAGTTACAAGGATAGGGTGGGATGCTCTTCAGAGGGTCGGTGTAGACTCAATGGGTTGAATGGCCTGCTCCCACACTGTAGGGATACTATGAATTGTCTAGAATTAGCTAGGGAGTTTAGAAATAAGGAACTATTGAAGAGGGTGATGAGGAATAATTTTCACTCTCAGAGAGTCACATGTCTTTGGATTTCTCTTATCCAGAGAGCAGTAGAGGGAGAATCATTCAATATTTTCAAGGCTGAGGTAATTAGATATTTGACTAACCAGGGAAAGCAGGAAAAAAGAAGCAAGGACACAACCAGATCCTCCACAACCTTATCAAATGGTGCAGCAGGCTCGATGGGCCAAATGGCTGACTCCTTGTACATTTGTAAGCTATCTGAGCTGACATTTAACCCTTAACCAACAGCATCACGTCAGATAATCAAAAATGGCTGCTGTGTTACCCATATTGCAACAGTGACTGAATGAAGTTAAAACTACTTAACTGGCTGTGAAGTGCTTTATCAAGTTTGGAGGTAATGAAGTGCAAGCCCTTCTTTTGGACTGTCATGGTAAATCTATTGAGCGGCATGCCAGGAGAATTCCATGCCCTTCTTTGAATAGGACATGAGACCTTTAAAAGGTACATGGGAACAGAAGCACATCCCCTCCAACCTCACACCATCCAGACTTGTAAACTATGCTGCTGTTCCCTCACTGTCACTGCTGCAAAATTCTGGAACTCTCTTCCTAATTGTGGACGCGTTTACCATCCGTGGACTGAAACTGTTCAAGAAGGCTTCTATAAACATCTGTCCCACTCACTGAGCTCAAACAGGTTTTGATGGAATATTTAAATAAGAAAATGAACTGTGGATACTGAAGGTCTGAAACAAAAACAGAAATTGCTGGAGAAACTCAACAGGTCTGGCAGCATCTGTGTAGCGAAAGCAGGGATAACCTTGCGAGTCCAATGACCGGAGTCTAGTGAGCTCTGAAGGGTCACTGCACTCGAAAGGTTAACTCTATTCCTTTCTCCACAGATGCTAGTAGACCTGCTGAGTTTTTCCAGCAATTTCTGCTTTTGTTTTTGATTGAACATTGTTCCACTTCAACATTTCAAAAGATTTTGAGGTTTAATAATATGATCCAATGGTAATTAAGTGGAGATGAGAAACAGTTTTGCTGCACAATGCTTGACTGAGCCTCCTGGCATCTAATGTACTGCCAACAATGTTAGAAACTCCTGCAAATCATCAAAATCAGAATTTGTAGGCAGTACTCTTGCACCCAAGAAGGTGCAGGATATAGTTTTTTAAAATTTTTATTCATAGAATTCCTAGTGTAGAAACAGGCCCTTCGGCCCAACAGGTCCACACCGAACCTCAGAGCATCCCACCTAGACCCATCCCCCTATAACCCACCTAATCTACACACCCCTGAACACTATGGGCAATTTAGCATTGCCAATCCACCTAACCTGCACATATTTGGACCATGGGAGGAACCCCACGCAGACACGGGGAGAATGTGCAAACTCCACACTGACAGTCGCCCAAGGGTGGAATTGAACCCAGGTCCCTGGCGCTGTAAGGCAGCAGTGTTAACCACTGAACCACCGGAGCCAATAAGATGAGGAGGAAATCCCCTTCAGCTCTCAACTGTAGTTGACAGGATTCAAACATGCGCAAGGGACACCCTAATGTGTTTTGAGTCCAATGCCTTAAGCGTTCCTTCACGACTACATATTGCACCCTGCATAGGTTATGCATATGCATGGGTTAGTTCCTGATCTCAGTGGGGGTCTCCACGTGGGTTGGGTGGAATGGGGGAAGTTGGCAGAGCTGTTAATGTTAGCACAAAGTTAATGATGAGACATGTGAACTCAGCTTTGTCGATCAGCACTGAACTGGCATGGATGGCAGCTCATTTTAAATGCACAGGAGTTTACCCACAGCAGTACATCGACTGGGAAATCAAGCAAACTACAGCTGAAAGTTCAATGCAGTGGTGAACGGGTGCTGCATTGTCAAAGGCACCATCTTTCAGACGAGAGGTGAAACAGAGGTTCTGATAGCTTGTTGAAGTCAATGCAAGAGAATCTATGTCACCTTTCAGAGGAAAAAGAACACAGAATTCCTCTGGGAGATATTTTCAATCAACCCTTTCAGATGTGCCTGGATACACCTTTAAAATCAGTGGGACTTGAACTTGGAGATTCGGGCTTAGAGGAAGGTTTGCAAACACTGAGCCACAAGAGTCCTCAGAAGCCTGCTAGTATCCTGGCCAACTCTCACTCTCCCCAACCGATACCACTTCAAGTGTTTACGCTTGCAAAAAGAGGGGATAGATTTAAAGTGACTTGGTCAAAGAAGCAATTGTGAGAAAATACTTTTTCACACAGTGAGTAGTTAGGGTATGGAATGCACTGCCTGGAAATGTAGTGGAGTCAGATTCAAGTGGACATTGGGTGATTGTTTGGATGGTAATAGTGTGCAAGAGTATGGAGAAAAGGGCAGGAGGTTGGCACAATGAGCTGAATATATTCTCTCTGTGTTGCCAACATTTCTGTGATTTTCAAAAAATTGTTGATTAATTAGCCATTTACCTCAGGCTGAGGAGGTCCTGTGATAAGGACGACAGCAGACCTGCCCGTGAGCTGGGTGCTACTATTGAAGTCCCCACTCCAAGACTTGATACACACTCAAAACATGGCCAAACAAGTCTCTGACAACCTGTAAATCCTTCCAATACATCTATGACAGGTGACAAGAGGGGGAGAACCTGTTAGTCAGTTATGCTTGATGTCGAGCTCTCACCTCTACTGAGGCTGTTAACTAAGTGGAGGGAAAACTTCGGAGTTGCTTCGATGCAGAGGGATCTGGGTGTCCTTGTGCATGAATCACATAAAACTAGTATGCAATAACAGCAGGTAATAAGGAAGGCAAATGGAATTTTGTCATTTATTGCTAAAGGAAGAGAGTTTAAATGTAGGGAGGGTTGCTGAAACTGTGCAAGGCATTAGTGAGACTGCACCAGGAGTATTGAGGTCCCCTTATTTGAGGAGGGATGTAGCTGCATTGGAGGCAGTTCAGAGGAAGTTCGCTAGATTGATTCCAGACATGAGGGGCTTGTTTTATGAAGAGAGTTTGAGTCATTTAAGCTATACTCTCTGGTGTTTAGAAGAATGAGGGGAGATGTAAATGAGGTATATAAGATGCTGAAAGGAATTGACAAAATAAAAACGAAAACGTGGTGTGGTGCTGGAGGAACACAGCATGCCAGGCAACATCAGAGGAGCAGGAAAGCTGACGTTTCGGGTCGGGACCCTTCTTCAGAAAATGTTTCCCGACCTGAAACGTCAGCTTTCCTGCTCCTCTGAAGCTGCCTGGCCTGCTGTGTTCCTCCAGCTCCACACCTTGTTATCTCAGACTCCAGCATTGGCAGTTCCTACTATCTCCAAAAACAGAAAACATGTTTCTTCATGTGGGATAATCTACAACAAGAGGTTTTGGCTATAGGATGAAGGGTAGCAGATTTAAAACAGAGATGAGGAAGAATTACTTCTCTCAAAGGGTGGTGAATCTGTGCAAGTTACTACCCCAGAGTATAATGGATGCTAGGACACTGAGTAAAATTAAGGAGGAGACAGATTTTTAATTAGTAATGGGTTGAAGAGTAAGGGGTGGGCAGGAATGTGGAGTTGAGGCTGTGATGAGATCAGCCATGATCGTATTGAATGGCAGAGGAGGCTCCGGGGCTGAATTGTCTACTCATAGATTTTAGGGCTGTCTTATCCAGAAAAAGAAAACTAGCTGCGGATATAGACACCAATTTGTGGTTTGCCTGTTTATACACCAGTGAACGTGGGAAGCTTCTATGTCTTATCTTATTACTGGTTTGTGGCACTTTGTACACTACTTACAGGGATTCTGCAGCACAATAATAGCTCCATAGTCCAAAGGGTCTCTGCTCAGGTTTATGCAAACAGTGAGTTTATTGTAAATTTCTTCATCCAGTCTTTCCATTCTTTGCTCCTTTGAATACTTATCTAAACTCCTCGTAAATGTAACTGTAATTACATTTTTATGTGGGGAGGTGTTGGCCTAGTGGTGTTATCACTGGACTGTTAATCCAGAAACCCAGATGATGTTCTGGGACACAGGTTTGAATCCCACCACGGCAGATGGTGGAATTTGAATTCAATAAGTATCTGGAATTAAGAATGTAATGATGACCATGAATCCATTGTCAATTGTCAGGAAAAACCCATCTGGTTTGCTAACGTCCTTTAAGGAAGGAAATCTGCCACCCTTACCTGGTCAGGTCTGGCCTATATGTGATTCCAGGCCCACAGCCATGTGGCCAATTAAGGATGGGCAATAAATTCTGCCTAGCCAGCACCACACTCATCCTGCATATGAATTTAAAAAAATCTGAATTCCATGCAGGTAAGTAGCATGTTCTGAACAGGTTCTGGTTTAGTTTATATTCTTTGTTACAGATGTAAGTGAATATCTTATATTTATGGTGTCTGGTTTTCAATTAAATAAGAAATAGGATTCCATAACCCTGGACTCCCTTGACAAAACTGAATCTTATCTCATTCAGCCTTGAATATATTCAGCCTTCACTGCTCTCTCCATTTTAGAGAATTCTCAAGATTGACCACCCTCTGAGGGAAGAAATTCCTCATTTTTACCTTGCACATCAATCCTTAGAATGTTGCATGTTCCCTTAATCTTCTCTTAAAATCCAATGCCTATGGATTTAACCTGCTCAATCTTTCCACATAAGATGACCCCTTCATCACAGAATGGTCGCACAAGTGACAGCTTAACTAATGAAAAATACTCATAACGTTAATGATTCTCTTAGGTAACCATTCCGGCCTTTACTTATGGCAGGAAATAACCCCTAGCCTTTCCTGACAGTTATATCCTCTCAGTTCTAGCATCATTCTCATTAGGCTTCACTCATACATTTCCTGAGTGCTTTGATATTTGTTCTTTGTAATACTGGGACAGCACAGTCCACATTCAGTCAAACCTGCACATGGATCATTTTCAACTGTAGTTTGGAGATGTACCGGTGCAAGCATATTACTTCCATGGTAAATGAAGCACAACCAGGGTTCAACTTTTGTGAAACAGCCATCATTGAAACATGATCACTGTCAAGTCGGGGCCTGTGTATCTCTGGAGGGCAGTAACAGTTGCAGGGTGTAGCACACTGAGAGCTCACTGGGCAAAGCAAATGCGATGGTTCCTCCTGCAGATGTCACCACCAGGAGAACAAGTGAAATCCTGAACATGACCTTTGGAGGGCAGCAAAATAATACAGCAGAACAATAAAGTTCTTGGAGGAGGGCTTCCCTTTGTAACTCCGTGCCAGGAGTTCCCTTCAGTTCTGTTCCAAATTCGAGTCGGAAATGAAAAGCAGTTTATAGATCTTGGAGCACATCCAATAAACTCTACTATTGTAGGAAACTATCTGTGCGTAAAGGGATTTTCATGTCAGGTCATACCAAAGTTTCTCAAATTCCTAACAGGTAATTTTAACAGAAATATTTCATTAAATACTATAATATTGTGCAGCTGGTTTAGAAAGTGGTACTCAATCCTGTGCATGTATTGAAATTATAAAGTTAGCTCCTCATGCATTTCCCATCGTGATAAATACATAGAAATGTCACATTCTACTAGCTCACAGAATTTGGCCTATATTATTACTGAGCAGTTCCTTATCTAATGACTTTGTCCTGCATCTCAGGGCCAGCTTTACCTCAGTAGGTAGCATTCTCTTCTCTGACTCAGAAGGTTTCAAGTCCTGCTCCAGGAAGACTGAGCTCAAAAAAATCTAGGTAGCCACTGCCAGGGAATTACTGAGGCCGCACAGTTCAAAATGCCATCTTTCAGATCAGATGCAAAATTGAGGCCCCCACCATCCTGTTCTCTCTGACAGATGCTAATGGCTACAGGGTTTTATTTCAAAGGATAACAAGGAGTTAAATCAAGTGTCCTGGTCTATATTTATCCCTCAATCAAAGCCACGAATAGAGATTGCCTAGTTGTTAACATCTTGTGGGATCTTACTGTGCACAATTGAGCCAAACTCCCATTTCTTTCAACATTGACTACATTTTGCAATCTCTTTATTGGCTCTAAAGCACCTCGGGCCATCCTGAAGCCATGAAAGATTCCATCTAAATACAAGTCTTTATTTTCTTAAATACTGTTAGGTACTTAACAAGAGAGCTCCTCCTGCATTATTACTGACAGGTAATTATACAAGTTCTACACTAAAATTTTGGTTAACGTTAAGTGACATACATGTGTGGACACATTGCAAAGCTCTTAAAGAATAGGTTGATGCAACTTTCATAAATGCATCTTCTCATTTTTCTTCCAGCCTGCTCTGATTAAATAGTTATTTAGCGCTTTTAAGTTCTTAGAGTATACTTTAGAGCTTTACTCTTTTTTTTTCAATTTTGACCATCTTAAACGATGTAGGTGTGCAATTAAAAACTCCGCTCCCTCTTGCATGTGATCAAGCAGGAGTAGGCCATTCAGACCCTCAAGCCTGTTCCACCATTTAATAAGATCTGCCCCAATCATCATTTCCTGGTGCATTCTCAATGGCAAAGTCTCTACTAAATGACAGCATCCTTACCAAGCAGTCAGCATTCTTCTCTCATACAATATAAACATCATTTGCACTTTACATTGGTGTTCCTTGTGAATTGACCTGCTGAGCATGAGATGTGGAAGGGTGGCTCAGTCATTAGCACTGCTGCCTCACATCACCAGGGAGCTGGGTTTGATTCCATTCTTGGGTAACTGCCTGTGTGGGGTTTGCATGTTCTCGCTGAGTCTACACCGGTTTCACTCTGGGTGCTCTGGTTTCCTCCCACAATCCAAAGAAATGCAGGTTGGGTGAATTGGCCATGATAGATTGTCCAGGGATATGCAGGCTAGGTGGAATAGTGATGGGAAATGCAGCGAAAGGGTGAGGGTACTGGGTCTGGTTGGAATGCTCCTTGGCCTGCTTCCATACACCCGGATTCTTTGGCAAATGTAACTTTATCAGCAATGCTCAAGTTATGAGGAAAGCTTCATGCAGTGAGCAATTATGGTTGGGAACACATTGCCTGAGAGCAAAGTGATGACAGGTTCAATTGAAGTATCCCAAAGGAAGCGAGGCTGTCACTTTAAATGGAAGAAAGTGCATGATTATGCGAGAAAAGGTTGGGGAAAGGTTTTGAGTGAATTGCTTGTTTGGAGAACTGGTGCAGACATAATGGGCTGTAAAATTTATGTGATGTTAGATGTAAATATGTCATTATTATCCCCCTCCAAGAGGAGGCACTGCAAGACCACTATGAGTCAAAGGGTGTTATTACGTGAGGCATGCTCATATAGGGGAGAGGTTGGTTTAGTGATATCATCACTTCACCATTAATCCAGAGACCCAGGTAATGCTCTGGAAACCCAGATTCAAATCCCACTTGTGGCAAATGGTGAAGCTTGAATTAAGTATCTAATGACACCCATAAAGCCATTGTTGACTGTCCAAAAAAAAAATCTGATTCACAATGCCCTTTCGGAAGGATACTGCCGGAGAGGGTAGTGGAGTCGGCCTCATTAGGGGCATTTAAGCAGCTATTAGATAGGCATATGGATGATAGTATAAGGTAGGGGTGGAGGTTAGATAGACCTTAGGTTTAGGGTAAAAATTCGGCACAACATCATGGGCTGAAGGGCCTGTACTATTCTATGTTCTATGCAATCCTTACCCAATCTGGTCTACGTGTGATTTCAGACGCTCTGGGCAATTCGGGATGGTGGGGGCAATAAATACTGGCCTAGCCAATGATACCACATCAAATTAAAAATATTATAAATATGAACTACAGAATTTATAACAGAAAACTAGAAACAAGAACAGCATGTGTTGACTTGAAAATGGCCCATTTGCTCCTCACGTTCCTTCAGTTCACGGATGCACTGCATACTGTGTGCAAGACCATGACTTGTAGACTAGTCATGAGCAATGGTTACCTGTGTCCATGCTCCCATACTCCACTCAGCCGGGCAGTCGTGGATGTTGCAGGGTTGTATCTGGGCAGGTGTCCCCAGGGGACACATGGAGTTTGGGACTGCTTCATCCCGTTGGAAAGCGACTTTGCGGAAACACTGGATCTGTCGCGTCTGCTTCCCTCCTCCGCACGACCTGCTGCATTCATTCCACTTGCCAGCTGACCAACTGTGGGAAAAGGAAGTAACATTGTGAAGGGGCTCACCAGAGGCTGAACAGCGACATGAGTCTGGCGAATCAGAAAGTGTCAGTAAACCAAAGAATGCAAGCCAGCTTTCTCTGTTCTTTCATTCTCATGTTGTTTTGTACGATAATTAGTTGCAGCTCTTGTAGGACCAAGACTTATGGTTTGGCTTCCATGTGAATAATTCAAAAGAGATAACAGGCCTGATTTTAACAGGATACCACATTCCCCATCATCTAACTAAAAATTCTGGTGGCAAGCCCTTCTACAATTTTGCCTACTGTCCCGCATCAACTTAATACGTGTAGTATTAAGGCAGGACGTCTGTCCCTGTATTGGAAAGATATCCTTCGTCATACCATAACTGATTTAATGAGCTATTCGCAGTTTCACTGTACCAGATGTGTGCATTTAGGCATGCTTGGTTTAATCGTTGAGGCAACCAGATGCTACTGGTAGGATCACCCAGGTAGCCAAACCAACAAAGATATATTGGAAAGACTGCACAGGGCAAAAAGGAAGCTCAAAACAATAATACTTGGAAAGAAACATCCTGAGCTCCACTTTGAGATACACATGATGGGTTATTTGAATGTGTGTCATTTGCAGATTTATTGGATTTTCTTTCTGGGCTAGAGAGCTGCAGGACACTAGAATGGTTGGCTCTGAGCAGTACCTGCTGCTGAGACTATAGGCAGTTCCAGCGAAGACAGGTGGGGGTCCGGACTCAAAGCTATATCGAGGTACAGGAGTACCAGACACTGGCAGCAGGAGTGGTGGGGATGGGGGTGGGGGGGAGGGAGGAGTGGGTTGGACATTGGTGAGGAGATGGGTCATAAAGCAATAGAGGACTACAGCACAGGATAAGGCCCTTCAGCCCATTCAGTCTGTGCTAATCAAAAACAACCACCTAACTATTTTAATCCCATTTACCAGCATTTGGCCCATTGCCTTGGCATTGCAAGTGCACATCTAAACAGGTCTTCAATATGAGTTCCAGATTCTCACCATCCCCTGAATGAAAATTCTTTCCTCATTTCCCTTCTAAATCTCTTGCCCCTTACCTTAAATTTACGCCACCTCATTGATCCCTCTACCAATAGGAAGGGTTGCTTCCTGCCTAACTTGTTTATGCCCCTCAGAATTTTATACATCTTAATCACGTTGCTCCTCAGACTCCTCTGCTCTAAGGAAAACAACACCAGTCTATTCAATCTCTCTTCATAACTAAAACTCTCCAGTGCAGGCAACATCCTGGTAAATCTCTTCTCCACCCTCTTCAGTATCATCACATCCCTCCCGCAAGGTTCATTCCACACAGTACTCTAGTTGTAGCCTAATCAGTATTTTATATGGTCCCAGCATCATCTCCCTACTGTTAAGCAGTATGTGATGTGGAGGATGGTGGGGTCTTGGTTTGAGAGGCCTGGGGGGAGAGTAAAGCGAGTAACATGATGTCTATGGGGTTGTGGGGGGTAATGAGGGTCCTTCTGTTGAGGAAAGCAGACGCACAAAGAAGGTCCTATCCCTTTACCTGTCCAACAGATGCTTTACCTGGCCCTCTTCCTATCAAGGATAAAGGAATGGTGGGAGTGGGATGATGGCCTTAAATAGTCATTCGTTGGATAATTTAGGACCTCAAAAGGCCCAAGGGGAAGGCAAGCTGCCTAAAGACTACCCTGCACCAACAAACCCCTCACTCCCCATAAGACTTTAGGCAGGGTAATGGGAAGGGGTTCGGGTGTGTTTAGGTGACCAAAGAATTTTACAAAACCTACCCTCCCAACTTCAAACCCATGAAAAGGGGAACATAAAAAAAACCCATTAAACATCAAATATTGCATTTATATGGCAGTTTTTACAACCTTAGGATGCCCCAAAGGATTTTTAGCAAAGTGCCAACACTAGCAGTAAAAAAAAAGTCCCCAGTATGCTTCCACAAACAATACCTGATTGAAACAAAATCATAAAAGCAGGCAAAGATAAATATTGGCCCGGAGAGCAGGAAATGCTCATCTGCTCCTTTTTCAAATAATGCCAAAAGGACTTGAATTGTTAGAAAACGTTGTAATTGAATACGGGTTTCATAAGCATCGGAATGTTGTGTAATTAAAGCACAACATACCATCCCACCTTAAAGTCATTCCTAGGTATATCCTGCTGAAGCCTTATGGTCATTTGCTGCTCAATAGTCACAAGTCAGAGTTTTATGGTTTATTGGGAGCAAACCCTTCAGATCAGAGGGTGTTTCTAGACATCAAGAGTGAAAATTTACTTTGATAATCAAGGAGCTGAATTTCTCAGCATTTCCAGTGAATAATAATTCTGCATGCCCACAGCTGGTGCCAGTACAATGGGCAACAATTTATGTAGTATCTTTCACTAAAGGAAATATCCTAAGCGACATCAGAGGAACAATGTTGAGCAAAATCTGATGCTGAGCAACATAAGGAGGTATTATTACAGATGAGAAAAAGTTTGATCGAAGGATAGGTATTACAGAACATTTTAAAAGAGGACAGGGCGGAGCGAGTTCGCAGTGGACTAGTTAAGAGAGGGTGTTTTAGATCTCAGTATTCAGTTACCAGTGCCACAAGGATCGGTGTTGGGTCCACTGGTTTTCATCATTTATATAAATGATTTGGATGTAAATATAGGAGGTATGGTTAGTAAGTTTGCAGATGACACCAAGATAGGTGGTGTAGTGGACAGTGAAGAAGATTATCTCAGAATACAATAGGTCCTTGACAAGATGGCCAATGAGCCAAGATGTGGCAGATGGAGTTTAATTTAGATAAATGTGAGGTGCTGCATCTTGGTAAGGCAAACCAGCTGCATCTTGGTAAGGCAAACCAGGTGCAGGTGCATAGTTCCTTGAAAATAGAGTCACAGGTAGACAGGGTGGTGAAGAAGGCATTTGGCACACTTGCCTTCCATTGGTCACAACATTCAGTATAGGAGTTGGGATGTTATGTTGTGACTGTACAAGATGTTGGTGAGGCCACTTTTGGAATGCCATGTACAATTCTGGTCGCCCTTCTATACGAAGGATATTGTTCAACTTGAACGGGCACAGAAAAAGTTTACAAGGATGTTGCTGGCGATTGGAGGATTTAAGGTATTGGGAGAGGCTGAATAGGCTGGGGCTTTTTTCCCTGGAGTGTAGGAGACTGAGGGGTGACCCAATGAGGTTTATAAAATCATGAGGGGCACAGATAAGGCAAACAGCCAAGATCTTTTTCCTACGGTGGGGGAGTTCAAAACTGGAGGGCAGAAGTTTCAGGTGAGATGGAAAAGACTTAAAAGGATCTGTGGGGTAGCTTTTTTTCACACAGAGGGAGGTGGGTGTATGGAATGAACTGCCAGAGGAAGTGGTGGAGGCTGGTACAATTACAACATTGAAAAGGCATCTGATGGCTACATGAATAGGAAAGGTTCAGAGGAATTCTGCCCAAATGCTGGAAAATGAGACTAGGTCAGATTGGGATGTCTGGTCAGTGCAGACGAGTTGGACCAAAGGGTCTGTTTCCATGCTATATGACTCTATGCAAAACCACTAACAATACTGGGAATGCCCCAGGGACCAAGATTTGAGAAGCACCAATAACTGAGAGGTTTGGAGTGTTGAAGGAAATGGCAGAGATAGAGAAGGGCAAGGCCATAAAGAGATTGGAAAATAGAAATGACAATATTTTTTAAGATTGAGGCATTGTTGGACCAGGAGTCAATGTAGGTCAGCGAGCACAATGGATGAAGAGAATTACTCCAAATTTCGACATGCACAGCAACCTCTGATAGCGGCTGTCTGGGAAATGTGTTGAAATCGTTAAGTCTAGATGCAGAATTTGGGAATAGGAGTAGGCCATTCAGCCTCTTGATCCTGTTCCACTATTCATTGAGATCATGGTTGATCTGTGGCCTAACTCCATATACCTGTCTTTGGCCCATATTCCTTAATACCTTTGCTTAACAAAAAATTACTTATCTCAGATTTAAAATTAACAACTGATCCAGCATCCGCTGCTACTTGTGGAAGAGAGTTCCAAATATCTATCATCTTTTATGTGTAGAAATGCTTCCTGAATGGTCTGGCCCTAATTCTCAGAGTATTCCCTGTAGTTATAGTATTTTCAACCAGAGAAGATGGTTTATCTGCCCTGTCTTTTCCTGTTATTATCTTGGAAGACTTGGATCAGATCACCCTTTGTCCCTCTAAATTCTAGAGAAAACACATGTAATTTTTATAACTTGTCCTCATACCTTAACCCCTGAAGTTCAGATATCATTCTTGCAAACGTATTCCCCCTATTTATCCCTCCTAAAGTGTGCTCACAGTAATGGCATGGATGAGGGTTTCAGCAGCAAATAAGATGAAGCAAGAGGGGTATCAGGGAACGGTACAGGAGTGATAGCTGGTTGTCTTGCTGTTGGTGCATATTTCAAGCCATAAGGTCATAACGGGGTCAAATAAGACACCATAGTTTTAAAGCCCAGTGCCTCAGATAAGCTTTGACAACAGAGAATGCCATCAGTGCTTAGAGCTTGAAAGGAAATGTTGTCAAAATGACAGAGCAGAAAGCACAAGAAAGCAGCATAAGCTTCATGACTTGAAAGCCCAATTGCTCTTCAAATATTCCTGAGACGGGAACCAGACATCCTCAAGTCAGGTCTGCCCAATGTAGGGATACACCATGTCTGTGTCTTTGGCTGCACAAGTCTCCCTGCTGGTGCCAACATGACAATATTTCTGCATGACTGGATCTCCAGCTTCAGCAAACGGACAACTTCATTGTTTTGCTTTGAGCAGGGAGACAAAAGGGAAGAGGCTGGAACAACATTCGCTTGACAGGGAGACAATGTCAATTAGCATTCGCCCAGCACAATGAGTCACCCTGATAGAAGCTCTGAACACATAAATCACATCCAATTGGAAGGACCAGCTGATCAAAGTTCGCAAAGACACAGAGAGAGGGAGACGGGGAAGGGGCTGGAGGTCAGGCAAAACAGGGAGACTGATTCTTAGATTGTCTTTTCCAAACACTGACCAGGTTCTTCAGTGGTAAAATGCAATAAATACACTAGCATTAGGGCAAGTTGCTTGCTTTATTTAAAAAAAACAAAATATGCTGGATAAACTCAGCCAGAACTGCTAAGTTACCCCACCACTTTCTGTTTTTATTTTAGATTTCCAGCATCCACAATATTTTTTGCTTAATACTTCCTTCAGTTCTTTTATTTCAATTTTCAGAGCTTTCGAGTTGACAGGAATATCATTATCAAGCTGACAAAAAGCTGGGGGAGTGAGCAAGCTGTGCGTTGATGGATTTATTTGCACTCTTTTTCACTCACTTCACATTTGTGGATTGTTTCTGTTTTTTTCTCTGTTTCCGTTTTCTGCTGTTTCCTTTTTATCTGTATTGACATGATATTTGCATCTAATCTAACAGCTGTAGAACACGGGAAACAGGATTCCTAACTGTCCCTGATTTACCAGGAATGTCTTGCTTTCCACTTCTCTTCCTGGGTTACAGCTTCTTTCCCCCAAAACTCATTGAACTCTAAATATTGGAGTTTTTCTTCATTCCCGGCAAATTCTGCTCACTCCATTCTGGAACTCGCCAAACTGTTAACCAAAGTGATCATTGCACGTTCCAGCCCTTAGTTCACTTAATTTTGTGCCCAAACAAATATCACCAGAAAGAAGCAACCATGACTCAATGGTTAGCACTGCTGCTTCAAAAACACCAGTGACCTGGGTTCGATTCCACTCTCAGGCGACTGTCTGTGTGGAGTCTGCAAATTCTGCCTGTGACTGCATGGGTTTCCTCCCACAGTCCAAAGATGTGCGGGTTAGTGAGATTAGCCATGCTAAATTGCCCACTGTGTACAGGTTGTGTGGGCTGGCCATGGGAAATACAGGGTGGAGGGGTGAGATGCTCTTCAGAGAGTCACTGCAGGCTGATGGGCTGATTGGCCTCTAGCCAAGGATTAACTGGAGTGCCATCCTGGTGCAGACTTGATCAACTGAATGGTCTCATTTTATGCTGTATATTTCTATGATTTCACTGCCTAAAATATGACATGTTGACAAGAATCAAGGACTCTCATTCTATAAAGCAACGATACTCAATTACCCAGTGAACCAAACCATACATCCTGAGCTACAACACTGTTAAGGACCAGATCCAACTTCCTTCCACAGTCCGCCAAACCTCAGGATCCTCTCCCCACAATTCCCAGAATTCTGATATTACCATGTGCAAACCTCAGGAATGTTTTCCTTAATATTCTCAAACCTCAATATCCACGAACATTCAGAAATATCCTCTGTGCTCCAAAAACCTCAACAATTTCAATACAACACTGTCAGATCACGAAATTCGCAATTCTAACTCCAACCATGGGGAGGCAATGGTGTATTGGAATGTCACTGAATTAGTAACCTTAAACCCAAGGTCAATGCTCTAGGGATATTGGTTTGAATTTAACCATGGCAGATGATGAAAAATTTGTGCTCAATAAAGCCTGGGATAAAAAGCTGGCATAATGACGACCTTTTATTGTCATAGAACCCCACCTGGATCATTAATGCCCCCCTCAGAGAAGGAAATCTGCTGTCCCTTATTGGGTCTGGCTGTGTGACTTCATACTCAGAGCATTGTGCTTTACCTGACTGGATGGACAATGTTAGCCTAGCTGGTGAAGCTTACATCCTATGAAAACACCTTCAGGCAATTTTACTAAAACTGAGATGTCCAAAGATCCAAAACTATACATTAGCCCTCCCCAGGCTCAATGTTCTGCCAGGTCCTGAATTCCAATCCAATCTATTTCCTCTATCACCTTTCTCGTGCAAGATGTGCATTTAAAGTGGTGAAAGTTTAGAACTGATCATAAAGGTAAAGTGTGCTATGGTAATACCCAAATCCACTTATTTTCAGTTTGATTAAAAAAAGAGTTGATCCTAATAAACTGGTAAATAACTCCAGCTACCAATGTCATAAAATACAAACTGGTATTTAGACATTGAAAATCAATAGTCCTAACCGCTAAACTATAGCCAATATAGGATGCACATCTCTCTATATAAAACAGTACAAGGCATTCAAGGTATCCTTGTAAATATCTTTGCAGCAACATCATCTAGATGTAGTTCATGCCAATTTTTTTTTTCGATTTTAAGTTCCTATGACCTAATCTAAAATAGAAAATACTTAAGCACATTTATTTGCTTGCACTACATCGTTTTGGGGGTAGTGAGAGAAACTGTGATACTGGGATTGAATAAGGTGATCCAATCACCACCTTTACAGGGGCAGCTACGGGGATGGGCAACAAATGCTGCTGGTCCATTCAGAATAAATCAAACGCAATAATTTTGGTCTTATCCTCTTACCTACTTTTCTCACAGTCGTTGAGGTGTGGAATGTACTGCCTGGAAATCATAGAATCATAGAATCCCTACAGTGTGGAAACAGGTCATTCAGCCCAAGAATCCACACTGCCTCTGCGAGGAGCATTCCCACCCAGACCTATTCCCCTGTCCCTGCATTTCCCATGTCTAACCCAACAGGTTCAATTGAGGGCACTGGATGATTATTTGGAGAATAATGCTGTGCAAGGACATGGGGGAGAATGCAGGAAACTGGCACTTGGGTAACGATGCGTATTTAATGAGCTGATACAGGCATGATAGATCAAATGGCCTCCTTCTGTGCCATTATAATTCTGAAATTCTGTGATACTATGTAATAAGGATGACACATAAAAACTGAAACAGAAGTTGCTAAAGAAACTCAGCAGATCATAGAGTCATAGAGCTGATACAGCATGGAAATGGACCCTTCGCTCCAGCTCGTCCACACCGACCAGATATCCTAAATTAGTCTCGTCCCATTTGCCATCATTTTGCCCTCTGCAACATTGCAGAGAGAAACTGAGCTAACATTTTGAATCTGATATGACTCTTCAGAACTGACTCTTCTGCAGAACAGTAATATTAGATTCAAAACATTAACTCTCTCCATGGATGTTGCTAAATCTGCTGAGTATCTCCAGCATGTAAGCATCCGCTTGGCCGAACTCGTCCTCACCCTCAACAACTTCTCTTTCAATTCCTCCCACTTCCTACAGACAAAGGGGGTGGCCATGGGTACCCGCATGGGCCCAAGCTATGCCTGCCTCTTTGTAGGTTACGTGGAACAATCCCTCTTCCGTACCTACACTGGCCCTAAACCCCACCTCTTCCTCCGTTACATTGATGACTGTATCGGCGCCGCCTCGTGCTCCCACGAGGAGCTCGAACAGTTCATCCACTTCACCAACACCTTCCACCCCAACCTTAAGTTTACCTGGACCATCTCTAATACCTCTCTCTCCTTCCTGGACCTCTCTGTCTCCATCTCGGGCAACCACCTAGAAACCGATATCCATTTCAAGCCCACCGACTCCCACAGCTACCTATAATACACCTCCTCCCACCCACCTTCCTGCAAAAATGCCATCCCCTATTCCCAATTCCTTCGCCTCCGCTGCATCTGCTCCCAGGATGAGGCATTCCACTCCCGTACATCTCAGTTGTCCTCGTTTTTCAAGGACCGCAACTTCCCCGCCTCAGTGGTCGAAAACGCCCTCAACTGTGTCTCCCACATTTCCCGCAACTCATCCCTCACACCCCGTCCACGCAATAAGAACCAAAAAAGAATCCCCCTCGTCCTCACGTACCACCCCACCAACCTCCGGATCCAACGCATCATCCTCCGACACTTCCGCCATCTGTAATCCGACCCCACCACCAAAGACATCTTTCCCTCCCCACCCTTATCTGCTTTCTGGAGGGACTACTCTCTCCGTGACTCCCTTGTCCGCTCTACACTCCCCTCCAGCCCCACCACACCCGGCACTTTTCCCTGCAACCGCAGGAAGTGCTACACCTGCCCCCATACCTCCTCCCTCACCCCCATCCCAGGCCCCAAGAAGACTTTCCACATCAAGCAGATGTTCACCTGCACATCTGCCAATGTGGTATACTGCATCCACTGTACCCGTTGTGGCCTCCTCTACATCGGGGAAACCAAGCGTTGGCTCGGGGACCGCTTTGCAAAACACCTACGCTCGGTTCGCAATAAACAACTGCACCTCCCAGTCGCGAACCATTTCAACTCCCTCTCCCATTCCTCAGACGACATGTCCATCTTGGGCCTCCTGCAGTGCCACAACGATGCCACCCGAAGGTTGCAGGAACAGCAACTCATATTCCGCTTGGGAACCTTGCAGCCCAATGGTATCAATGTGGATTTCACAAGCTTCAAAATCTCCCCTCCCCCTACCACATCCCAAAACCAGTCCAGCTCGTCCCCACCTCCCTAACCTGTCCTTCCTCCCACCTATCCCCTCCTCCCACCTCAAGCCGCACTCCCATCTCCTACCTACTAACCTCATCCCGCCCCCTTGACCTGTCCGTCCTCCCTAACTCCCCACCTACACTCACCTTTACTGGCTCCATTCCCACCTCTTCAACCTGTCTGTTTCCTCTCCACCTATCCTCTCCTCTATCCATGTTCTATCCGCCTCCCCCTCTCTCCCTATTTATTTCAGAACCTCCTTCCCCTCCCCCATTTCTGATGAAGGGTCTAGGCCCAAAACGTCAGCCTTTCTGCTCCTATGGTGCTGCTTGGCCTGCTGTGTTCATCCAGCTCTGCACCTTGTTGTCTCAGATTCTCCAGCATCTGCAGTTCCTACTATCTCCAGCATGTACTTCTTTTATTTCAGATTTCCAGCACCTGCAGCATTTTGCTTTTGTTTGAGGGGATACAAGAACTTCTGCCTATAAATTAGATGGCCATTGAGAATACAGATTGCACAACTACCAAGCAACCATGAATATAAGGCTAATTCTTCAAGCAAAGTCAACTACAATGATTATTCATTAACTTTCAGAGAGAAAAAAAATAAGAGCCAGTCTTGAGTGGGGAAGGGTTAAAAAGCAAAATGCAAACCTCAGACAGCAATTGATACATGTGCTGACTGCATTCCTGGAACAGCTCCTTCCAAGTCTGAACCTGACTTAAGTTTGTGTGCCACTTTACTAATTCCCCTTTCTATTCTATTAGCTTTCCTAATTACTCGCTCTACCTGCACACTAGCCTTTTGCAATTTATACACTAGGACACCCAGGACTCTTTGCATCCTCAAAGCTCTGTAATCTCTCACTATTTGAATAATATGTGCATTTGATTCAGAAGGTTATAGGTTCATGTGTTTTGCCGGAGTTTTCAGCATGAAACCAAGACTGATACTCCAATGCAGAGGTAAGAATGAGACATCAAACAGGGGCTCTGTCTTCTCTCTCTGGTGGATGTAAAATAAATTATGATTCTATTTCAAAGAAGACTAGTAGAGTATTTTGCATTTATCCAATAAACAACATCACATAAGGATCACTCAACTGTCATTATATTGCTGTTTACGGGAGCTGGTTGCGCAGAAATTGGCAGCTGGATTTCCTATATATTAGAACAGTGGCAATATATCCAATATACTTCAGGCTGTAAAGGCTTTGGGATGTTTTGAGATTGTGAATGGTCCTGGATAAGTGCAAGATTTTGCTTTCTTTAGGTGTCCCATGGTCAGAATGCTAAGGAGGAGCATTTTATGTTCTCCTTTCAGTAGAGTCATAGAGTTATATAGTAAAGAAACAGGCCCCTTGGCCCAACTCGTCTATGCCAACCAGCTTTTCGAAACTGAACTAGTCCCAAGTTGCTTGCCTTTGGACCATATCTCTCTACACCGTTCCTATCCATGTACCTGTTCGAATGCCTTTTAAATGTTGTAACTGTACGCGCCTGTACCACTTTGGGATTCAGTAACTTTGCTATTTTCTTATTGAAATGGTAAGATAGAGACAAGAGCTCAAATCCTACCAGGATAGCTGGGGAAGTTTGAATTCAGTGAATAAATAATTTTGGAATAAAAGCAGATGAGAGATGGTGACCATATAATGATTGGATCGTTAATATAAAGCCATGCTTTACAGTGAAAATCACATTTAAAAGACATTTGGGCAGGGACATGAATAGGAAAGGTTTAAAGGGATATGGGCCAAAATGCAGGCAGGTGGGACTAGTTCAGTTTAGGAAACTTGGTCGGCATGGTCAAGTTGGACCAAAGGGCCTGTTTCTGTGCTGACTCTCTTTAATTATTGGACTGAAATCACCAATTGACTTTTAAAAGACTGAAACAACATTCACATGAACTGAAACTGCAATTTCAAAGATGGCTGAACATTTATATGTCAATACATTACAAATTCCAAAATGGAGTCAGCCTCTCTACAAGAGACTATCAAAGATAGTCACTTCAGGTGAATGCAGATGAGCCACATCTTCCATCATACCACAAAAAATCCAAACATTTACCTGCGTACTCGACTGGGTGGGGATGAAGCATTAAACGGATTCACTGTGGACAGTGAATTCTGGCCAAGAAAGGAATGCATCAGCCAAAGATGCAAATAGCAAACTAGCTATGTGTGTGTGTGTGTTACTGCATAAAAGTACATGAGAGTACCTCTTATTTTTATTAGTTCATAGAATGAGGGCATAGCTGGCAAGGCCAACATTTATTGCTCATCCTTAATTGGCCAGTGGGCAGTTCAGAGTCAACCACATTGCTGTGTGTCCGAATTTCCTTTCCTAAAGAGCGTTAGTGAACCTGAATAGGTTTTTAAGAAACTGACACTGGTTATGTGGTCACCATTAGGCTATCTTTTTATTCCAATTTTTTATTGAAATCAAATATCACTATCGCTCATGGTGAGATTTGAACCCATTTCCTCAAATATCATCCTGAGGCTCTGGCTACTAGGCCAGCATTTTTTTTAATAGAATCTTAACATCACAATGCCACAACCTCCTCTTTTTATTGTACTACTTCAATCAATGTTAAGTACAAGGGAAACGTTTCCTTCTCTTTAAAAAACGCTGACAAAGAAGACAGTCTGTGTGTGTTCTTTATAACGATGGCAATTAAAGGGTCAAACAGCCACTGAATTGATGAGTGCAAGCTATCAAACAGAAAAACTGTTGCAGTCAAATGAAGAAGAGGAGGAAAAGGGAAGCTATTCCCCTCCTCTTCACCCGATTGTAGCATCATAAAACATTCATCTGATTCACTAATATCCTTCGAGAGAAGGAAAAATGCTTGTTCTTATCTGATCTGACCTATAGGTGACTCCAGATCCACAACAAAATGGTTGACTCTTAGCTGCCCTTGGAAATGGCCCCAGTGGGATGGGCAATAAATACTGGCCTAGCCAGTGATGCTCACATCCCGTGAATGAAAATATAAAAAGAAACTGAATCACTGCAAAAAGCTCAATGCGCCTTAATTTAAATACACAGGAAATGGAATTTATTGCCCTCCAATCAGCTCCACGTGCAGCATTTAGTGGTGGGGACAGCAGCTCAGTGGAGGACTAAGGAGCATGCAACACTCCTGGCTTTGATCCAATTTAGTCCATCCTGCCACCAATTCAGGCCCTTAAATATGTAACCAATGTTCACTTCAGGGTTTCATCCCTCTGGGAACTCCCACTGCAGGCAGTAGACCAAGCAAAACCAACGCAGAGTTGCGTGTCAGTTCAAGGCTTGACTTTTTTTGTTCCATCAGTGCCTGATCAAAGGGGATGGTCTCAGGAAAAGGGTGGGTCCACTGAGAGAGACAGACATCTCCCCAGTTCTGCTGAACCTTTTAAACACTCTGCAGCGCCAGCCCAGATCTCTCTTGGTAAGCCCCACCATATGACCCGCTGTCCCCTGCCATCAGTCACCTACTTCTCTGATGCCACCACAATCGAAGGCCTTGGGCGAGTATCATACCCGTACCAGCCACCACACTCCCAATGTCACTGCCGTTCACTGGAGCTGCTGACCTCCGATTGCCCAGAGGTCTTGAAAGGGGTGTAGTGATTGTAGTGAGGTCAGCCATGTGGACATCATAGAATATGAGTTCCCTCGTTGGCGCTGTTAACCTGGTCCAATCAGGGAGCCCTGGCTGACAGATATAAATAGGACTGTCAGAGGTTCTGTTAACTCTAAGAGCTGGCTCTGAGGAAGCCAGCCTAGTGTCCGTTACTATGCACATATACATAAAGGGTGACTTGGTGATGGGATACTAGCTTCTGTGGAGTTATTTCAACAGGACACTTCCATTCCTCGGGTCCTCTACACACTGCCTCCGCCTCGGGAAATTGTGCCACTGGGCTTTCAAGTGTCCGAGTATCAAATCATGAAGTGGGCAAAACCCCCTTCAACTCCATTACATAGCACCTAATATCTGACAATTCAACAGCTTATCATTTTTTTTTCCCATGTGTTTAAACTTTCATCCCCTTGACTTACTCCTGCAATTGTATCGATTTTCCCTTTCAATGCCATTAACACTCCTTTACACCATAAAATGAGTTTTCAGAAATGTTTCCATGAAGGAGAGCAGGCTGGGTTGAGATCTGCTCAAAATCAAGAAAGGTCTGTTATTTTATTATTCATAGAACCACTACAATGCAGAAGCGGGCCATTTAGACCATCGAGCCCACACCATCCTTCCAAACAGCATCCCACCTAGGCCCAGCCCCCAACCCTATCCTTGTAAACCTACATTTCCCCTGGCTAATCCACCTAACGTAGACATCTTTGGACTGTGGGAGGAAACCAACACAGGGAGAATGTGCAAACTCCACACTGACAGTCGTCCAAGGGTAGAATTGAACCCAGGTCCCTGGTGCTGTGAGGCAACAGTGCTAACCACTGAGCCACCATGTTGCATTTTGCGACACTTCCATGGAAGGCTGAAATATCCAATTTGCACCAGTCTTTCTTTATGACTAGGACCTCTTTACATAAGAAGCATTAAAGGTGTGGGTCATTTGTTCATGAGTAGAATGGGAAAAGGCTGGTTGGGCTACAGGGAGAAAGCAACAAGATGGACTATTTAGATTTCTTTTCCAAGCACTAGTATAAACATGGTGGAACAAACAGCCTTGTCATTGTCTATATCTATGTATGATCAGACAGCTTATTGTCATATGCACTGCCAATGAGCAAACTGAACCGAACACAACACTCAAGATCACTGTCAGCATGACTTTCTCAAACTTGCACTTGACTGTTTCACATCTTATCAATAATTATTGACTTTGCAGCAACAACAATTCTTCCTTCTCAGGATTGATTCAAGGCAACTCGTTGTGATTAAAGTCCCAGATGAACAGAAGAACAGACTCTACACTCTGTCCCTATAATGCTGCAAAACAAGCTGCATCTGGCCAGTCTCAGTTCAAAGTGGGTATCAGGCCACTGCACAAAAACTGACGAGCGTCATTTGGGGAGTTAGTGCAAAGCAATTACTGTGTCTAACCTTCTGAGGAAGCTGAATGAACCTCAGGCAGATTCAGGAATTGACTCAAAGGTGCTTCAGTGCTCTTGTTATTTCAGTGGTATGTCTCATTCTGAACCCTCAATCAATGATTTCTCTCAGCCAGTTCTGAATGATAATGGTGAGAGTATCTCTTCGGAGTATTGTCATGCTTGCCATTTGAAACAGAGACAGTGGCTGAAGTTGGGAGCATCCTGAATTGTTACAATGGAATCACAACAGTTCCTCAGGAACTAAAGTTTCAGTTAAATTGATGCTTTCTGTCATCAGTCAACAGTAGTTAAATTGTTCTAATACGTCAAGTAATCAGTGATTAATAACAGCAAATGCAGTACCTGTAAATTTTAACTGTATCAAACTCAGGTTGTGTAACATCTTACTGGAGTAGAGTTATAGAGTCATAGACATGTACAGCATGGAAACAAACCCTTCGATCTAACTTGTCCTTGCCAACCAGATATCCTAAAAAAATCTAGTCCCATTTGCCAGCATTTGGCCCATATCCCTCCAAACCCTTTCTATTCATATGTCATCCAGATGCCTTTTAAATGTTGTAATTGTACCAGCCTCTACCACTTCCTCTGGCAACTCATTCCATACACACACACCACCCTCTGCATGAAAAAGTTGTCCCTTAGGTCCCTTTTAAATCTTTCCCCTCTCAACTTAAAACAATGCCCTCTAGTTTCGGACTCCCCTTCCCTGTGGAAAAGGCCTTGTCTATTCACCTTATCCATATCCCTGATGATTTTATAAACTTCGATATGGTCACCCCTCAGCTTGCGACGCTCAGGGAAAATACCCCAGCCTATTCAGCCTCTCCCCATTGCTCAAACCCTTGCAACATCTTTGTAAGTCTTTTCTGAACTCTTTCAAATTTTACAACATCCTTCCTATAGCAGGGAGACCAGAATTACACAGAGTATTCCAAAAGTGGCCTAACCAATGTCCTGCACTAACTCCTATGCTCAATGCACTGACCAACAAAGGTAAGCGTACCAAACACTTTCTATGCTATCCTTTGTCCCTGGGATTCCACTTTCAAGGAACTATGAACCTGCACAACAAGGTTTCTTTGTTCAGCAACACTCCACAGGACCTTATTACCACTAAATTATAAATCCTGCCCTGATTTGCCTTCCCAAAATGCAGCATCTCACAGTTATCTAAATTAACCTCCATCTGCCACTCCTTGGCCCATTCGCCCATTTGATCAAGATCCCATTGTACTCTGAGGTAACTTTCTTTGCTGTCCACTACACCTCCAATTTTGGTGACATCTGCAAACTTACTAACCATACTTCCTACATTCACATCCAAATCATTTATATAAATGACAAAAAACAGTGGACCCAGCACCGATCCTTGTGGCATACCACTGGTCACAGGCTTCCAGTCTGAAAAGCAACCCTCCACCACCACCCTCTGTCTTCTAACTTCAAGCCAGTTCTGTATCTAAATGACTAGTTCTCCCTATATTCCATGTTATTTAACCTTACTAACCAGTCTATCAGAAGGAAACTTGTTGAATGCCTTACTGAAGTCCATATAGATCACAGCCACCGCTCTGCCCTCATCAGTAAGAATATATTAAGACCCTTCAAAGGAATGTAATCAGGAAAAATGTTCAAACTGACTGTGAGCCATGGGAGAAGACTTTTAGATTAATGGTCAAAAGTTTGGTTGGAAGAAACAATTTTTTAAGGAGTCTCTTAAAGTTAGAGGAGAGAGGGATTTAGGAAGCAAATTCCAATTCTTGGCTTTATTGCGTCCCCAATTTTATCCCTTTCATTATTTGCATTCTACTTTCAGTTGGCAAGGCCCCAAGCTCTAGAGTTTCCTCCCTCAATCCTTGAGAATCATATAGTTATAGAGATCTACAGTACAAGGTCCTTCGGCCATCACTTCCACGCCAGTCAAAAAACAAAGCCAGCAAACTATTTGTAGTAAATAAGATACAAGGTATAGAGCTGGAGGAACACAGCAGGTCAGGCAGCATCAGAGGAGCAGGAAAGCTGATGTTTCAGGTCGGGAAACATTTTCTGAAGAAGGGTCCAGATCCGAAACGTCAGCTTTCCTGCTCCTCTGATGGTACCTGGCCTGTTGTGTTCATCAAGCTGTACACCTTGTTATCTCAGACTCCAGCATCAGCAGTTCCTACTATCTCTGAAACTATTTGTAGTGATTGGAACAAGGGCCAGATAGATCTCACTGACTATAAAATCCTTGATTGGGATTGTTAACCTGGGTCAATCAGGGATATCACTGTCAATGATATCCATCTAGCCCTTGTTCCAATCACTATACTATTCTAATCCCATTTTCCAGTCCATTCTCCTTCTTTACGATGTCTCTTAAAACCTAAAAGCTCGTCAACCAAGCAGATGTAATTTCTTATTATGTGGCTGGGTCTTACTTTTCTGAATGTGCTCCTGCGAAGTAGAAGGTGACTTTTGTCAGGTTAAAAAGGCATGATATGCACTTCTGGTGGTGCGCTGCTCAATTTGTAATCATGGACAATTTTTAAACTGTTAAACTACAACACATTTTAGCTCATGTGTAGGACACACTCAAGGTAAGCTGGCTCTAGCTTCATCAGATTCTTAAGCACTTAGCTGTCTGTAAAGCGCTTTGGGATATTCGAGGATAGTGAAAGGAACTATTATATAAACACCAGTTCTTTCTTCCTTTTCCTGTCTGTTCATTAAAAGCAAGGGAATGTTATTAAAAGGTACAGCTAACCAGTTTCCATAAAATAAGAAAGAGGGCCCTATGGCAGTCAAGTTATTTCATGGAAAAGCTGTGTTTTGCTGCATGGGGAGGAGCTCAGTCTCCCTTGGCAATTTTCAACTGTGTTACTTTGAAATCATATTAAAGTAGCCTCATGACACAGTGGGTGGCATCCTGGATTCTGAGCCAAACTCTTTGGGCTTGAGTCCTACTGCAGGATTTCACAGCCATGTGTTCATGACATGGCCAAATAGGCTGAGTGTCAACCTGTAAATCCTTCCAACCCATGTCAAGAGCAGGACAGATACCTGGTTATAGGGTAAAAACCAAAAGAACTGTGGATGCTGTAAAGCTGGAACAAAAACAGAAGTTGCTGGAAAAGCTCAGCAGGTCCGGCAGCATCTGTGGAGAAAAAAGTCAGAGTTAACGTTTTGAGTCCAATTCTGAGAAAGGGTCACCGGACCCAAAACGTTAACTCTGATTTTTTTCTTCACAGATGCTGCTGGGCTTGCTGAGCTTTTTAAACAACTTCTGTTTTTGTTGCTGGTTATGGGGTCATACAGCACAGAAACAGACCCTTTGGTCCAACTCATCTGTGCTGACCAGACGTCCTCATCTGACCAAGCCCCATTTGCCGGCATTTGGCCAATATCCTTCTAAACGCTTCTATTCATATACTCATCTAGATGCCTTTTAAATATTGTAATTGTACCCGCCTCCACCACTTCCTCTGGCAGCTCCTTCCAGACATGGGCCACCCTCTGTGTGAAAAAGTTACCCCTGAGGTCCATTTTAAGTCTTTTCCCCTCTCATTGCAAACCTATAACCTCTAGTTTTAGACTCACCTACCCTAGGAAAAAGCCCTTGTCTATTTACCCTATCCATGCCCCTCATGATTTTATAAACCTCTATTGGGGTGGCACTGTGGCACAGTGCTTAGCACTGCTGCCTCACAGCACCAGGAACCCGGGTTCAATTCCACCCTCAAGTGACTGTCTGTGTGAAGTTTGCACATTCTCCCTGATGTCTGTGTGGGTTTGCTCCGGTTTCCTCCCACTGTCCAAAGATGTGCTGGTTAGGTGGATTGGCCATGCTAAATTGCCTGCAGTGTCCAGGGGTGTTTAGGTTAGGTTGGTTAGACATGGGGAAATGCAGGGGTAGGGGAATGAGTCAGGGTGGGATGCTCTTCAGAGGGGCAGTGTGGACTTGTTGGGCTGAATGGCCTGTTTCCACACTGTAGGAATTCTATGATAAGGCCTCCAGCACTGCAGGGAAAATAGCCCTAAGTGTTATTCAGCTTCCCTCTATAACTCAAGTCCTCCAGTCCTGGCAACATTCTTGTAAATCTTTTATGCACTGTCTCAAGATTAACACTATCCTTCCTATAGAAGGTTGACCAGAATTGCACACAGTATTCTAAAAGTGACCTCGCAACCTATACAACCTACAATGTCCTATACAACTGTAACATGGTGTCCCAACTCCTATTAGCCATGCAATGGAAATAGACTGGAGTCTCTCCCACACTATAACATGAACATAAAAAGTGAATATTTACGTGGTAACTTGACAGTCCTTGGGCATTGGTTAGTTTAATTTGGGACCTGATTCCTTGCCCTGCACTTAATGGAAATCACAGCACTGGGACTCAAACCTATTTAAGGCAGAGAGTTCAAACAGGGAGAAGGATATGGGAAAACCAGTCCCTGTTTATCGTGGGGCAAGGGACTGGATGACATTATATATTTCAACAGAGTGTCAGTGAGCCACGCTAGTGGTCATGCATTTCAAATCACTGGCAGGGACCGAGAGGAGAGATTATGAAAATCTATTGTGCTTGTTGGGATCTGTTACACTGTGTTAAAAATGGTGGTAGTGGCTGATTTCATAAATTATTTTGAAAAAGCAAGTCATCCAGATACTTGAAGATGAGGAATTTAAAAGAATATGGACAAAATGTGGGCATTTAGGATAAAGCCCAACTCATCTTGGCACGGTGGCTCAGTGGTTAACACTGCTGCCTCACAGCACTGGGGACCTGGATTCAATTCCACCCTTGTGCATCTGTGTGGAGTTTTGCATGTTCTCCCTGTGCCTGCGAGGGTTTCCTCTAGGTACTCTGGTTTCCTCCCACAGTCCAAAGATGTGCGGGTTAGGTGGATTGGCCATGCTAAATTGCCCACAGTATGCAGTTCAGATGGACCAGCCATGGGAAATGCAGGGTTACAGGGACAGGGGCAAGGGGGTTTGTCTGTGGGTATGCTCTTCGGATGGTTAGTGTGGACCTGATGGGCCAAATGGCCTGCTTCCACACTACAGGGATTCTATGATTCTTCTAAAGGCCCACACAGGCATGATAGAACAAATGGCCTGCTGAGCTGTAACCTCTGTGATTGCATGAATGCTAAGGTTTGGAAATGGACACAAGGAGATAAGAAAAGATAGAAAACGAGAACGCCTCATTTGAAACAAGTTGATCACCTTACAATTCAGAGCTCCATATGGCCAATGGGTCTTGGGGTCTTTTTAAGCCAAAGAAAATTCTCAGCAAATGGGAATGAATGCCAAGAACAATAACTTTCACAGGTAACTTAATTGAAAAGTGTTGAACAGTTATGTTCTTACAGTGATCAGATGTTAAGTGAGACACAGAGCATGTCTGAAGCCAACAGCTGCTTGTTTTACCTACCACAGGGACAAGAGCCAATGTGGCATCAATTACAAGGCTTACAGACCATCCTTAAATCACAACACCTTGACACTTCGCGAAAACATGAGACAGCTTCGGTTTACCTCAGAGCATTAGAACGCATACTCAACATTCAAGTGTGCCTTCTTAAATTCAGCGTCAATTAAGATTTGGAAGTTGACTGTTGTCAAACAGAACAATGAGAAAACACAGACTTGCATTTAAATATCACCATTCACAACCTCTGGAGATCCCAAAGTGCACTACAGCCCACTTATACTTTGGAATTATAGGTACTACTTTTAGGAAGGACACACAACATCCAACTTGCGAATGGCAAGCTCCAACAATCTGTAGAGAGACCATGATGAGAAAGGTCACAGAGCTGAAATATTGACTCTTGCTCTCTCTCCACAGATCCCACCTTACCTGTTGTATGTTCTGTTGTTAATCTGTTGTTTAAGTGCCAATTGAGATATAAATCAGGGAAGTGAGCAGAATTTCCCCTGTTCTCTGAAATAAGATGTTCTACATCCACTTTAAGGGCAGACACATCTCATTGTAACATGAACAACTCCCCTGATAGCATAGCACTCACCAAGCCTTGCATTGCAGCGACAGGTTGCATAGAGTGCTCAAGGCTCCAGAATGGGACTCAAAACTGACAACCTTACAAATGAAAGGCAAGTCTGCTGTCAACTCAGCAATGGTTAACACCTATTGCTGACATGGGCAATCTTTCAAAGAGCTTAACTATATTCAATTATTATCAAAGTTTCTGTTCAGATGTTTCAAACTTCAAATAGTCAACAGTTGCAAAAAGGTTGACAGCGTCTTAATTTTCCAATTGTTTTGACATCTGTCATACCATTGATCAAACTTGTTGAGACAACCTCTGAGTTTCCTCAGTCAGAACATCACAGCAAATACCGACATGGAGTGAAGTGTAGTACAGTCTGTTATAGATGAAATGATAACATAATTGTCATACCTTCTTCACCTTTTCTTGTGCATCTCCTCCCAGCCAACTCCATGCCATTCACTGCCTCAACTGTCATCAATGCCTGTGTTCTCTGACCCCATTCAGGAGTTCTTTCAGCTTGTTATGTGCATGCCTTTGTTCTGGTTGTTTTTTTTTTTGTTTTGCTGTCTGATTGTGCCTTGTTTCTTCCTTTATCCCTTTGTGTTGTATTCAAACAGCAGACATACTGCCAATCACATCCATAGTGTGCTAGAGTTATACAGCATGGAAACATACCCTGCAATCCTACTCGTCCATGCTGACCAGGTATCCTAAACTAACTAGTATTATTTGCCTGCTTTTGGCCTATATCTCTCTAAACCTTTCCTATTCTTTTACCTGTCCAAATGCCTTTTAAATGATTGTAATTATACCTTCGCTATTTCTGATACCATTCTCTTTGGCGATTGCATCAAGAAAATTTGTTATTTAATCTCTTCTGCTCTCCACCCTGTCACAGACCTCCCTCACACGCTTCCAATGGCTTAAAAGCTCTCACGTTTCTTTCTGTTTTCAGTGCTGAAGAAAGCCTATTCCAACCACATATTAAGCTAACTGGACATATAACTTTCTCCTGCAGAGGACAGGACACTGTGTGTGAATATACAAAAGTGAGTCAACTGCAAATACAACTGGTAATCTTAATTGGCTGTTAGTGTAATTCTGAGCAAAATTTTATACAGTCTTCATTGTACTACATGTGTTCCTATAGTGAGATCTGTTCTCCACAGGTGATGCCCATGCAGGGACCTTTCTGGTATAAATTAAGAGTGGCTGACAATAATTCCCGTTTTCATTTCCATGCCAACACATCAATTATTAAGAATCAACTTGCCAATCAATTCAAACACTTTTCTCGTGCAGTTCTGATTGCTGTTCCCTTTGAAATTTGGCATTCTTGTATCTGTCCTGATAAGTGCAGAATGCTGACATACAGCAACATGTCTGTTTTTTTCAGTCATACTCACATTCTGTCCCATAACTGTATACAGCCACTATATTAAAATTTACAGAACTCCTGCAAGTAAGAAACAGAGTAGCGTGCAGTTATATTAAAATTATGCTTTTCCTGAAATCCCAGTGTAATGTGGAAAAAAATGACTTATTTCAGGAACAAATTAGGATTCTGCACCAGCATCAAATTATGGTGAGTTTCCAGAAATGTTCTAATGACAGATTAACTTTTATGCAGATTTAACAGTATATAATAATACTTTTGGGTTGAGCATTTATTAAAACTCTTACGATAATGGACCAAATCACATTAAATTGCCAATTCTGAAAGCTATTTGGCACAGACTCTGTAACCTGTACCTGATCTCAAAAATGCTACGTTCAAATGAATATTTTGCATTGGTTTACTGAAGTTTTGGATTCTAGTCAAGTTTTTTTTCATTCCTGGGCTGAATTCTTTGATGAGATTCCAATTGGACACAACATTCATAACACGAGACTTCAAGAACATAGCTGTTCAGCTGTCAAGGAAACATTCTATTTTGAACAGTTTTAAAAATATATAGAAATCTGCAAATGGAGCTATTTGAGCAGAGGAGCATAATGGTAATGTGAGCAGATTAGTAAACCAGAGGTCTAGACGAGTCCTTCAGAGACACAGTTCAAATCTCACCACGGTAGCTGGGGAAATTTAAATTTAACTGATTAAGAAATTGAGAATGAAATGGAAGTCTCATTAATAGTGGTCATAAAATTACTGGATTGTCTCAAAAACTCATCTAGTTCATCAATGCCCTGCAGGGAAGAAATTTGCTGCTCTTCCCCAGTCTGGCTCTAGTCCCAGATCAGAGTGGTTAACTCTTAACTGACCCTTCTTAACCTGAATTGTCCAGCAAGCATCTCAGTTGTAGGTGATTCGCCATCGCCTAGTCAAGGCCAATTACTGTTCAGTGGCCACTCAACTCCCAAGAACAAATCAAGAGGAAATGTGCTGAGCTACAGCATTCTCCTGACTCAAGGCAGGTGACCTTTAAAAGGGGTTGAAATGATTTTGCTTCCAGCAGGGTGTTTTACCTGAGTTAGCAAAGCTCATGTTACCTCTTGTAACATAAGAAATTATGTGTGGCTATCAGGAATCTAACAGATATTTATCATGGCTAGCGATTATATCCAAAAATAATGCTCACAGGCATATCACTGTTTGGACTAATACCAAGCTAATAAGTTACCACAACAGGGAGCATGCTTCCAGTAGTGTGTCATACTTTGTGTGATGTCCTTGTGTTATTATCACTAGATTATTAATCTAGAAGACGCCAGGAAATGCTCTGGGACAAGTGTTCGATTTCCACCATAACAGATTGTGGATTTTGAATTCAGTAAAAATCTGGCAGTGAGAGACTAACAATAACAGCCAAACATTGTTTATTGTTGTACAAACCCATCTGGCTCACTAATGTCCTATAGGGAAGGAAATCAGGAAAGGAAATCTGTTGTTTTACCTGGTCTGGCCTACATGTGACTCGAGATTCACATCAATGTAGTTGACTCTTAACTACCCTCAGGGCAATAAATGCTGGTCCAGCATTCGATGCCCATATCCTATGAATGGGTTAATAAAAGATTCAAGTGGCCAGAGTTAAGATAGAGTCTGAGACTTTTATACCCATGATCATAAGCCAAGTTTGGACATGCTGTGTTCATCCAGCTCTACACCTTGTTATCTCATGTCTCTAGTATACTGGCCATGAGACAAAACGTAACAAATGCCATTGTTGAAGATATCCCATACTCTGGGAGAAGTATAGATGTGTGTTTTCAAATTAAATTCCAAGTTTTAGAACAGAACAACATCTTACATTTATATAATACCTTGGATACAGAATAATATCCCAAGACAGGAGCATTATCAAACAGATCATGACACCAAGCTGCACACAGGGATTTTAGACAACTAGTCAATGAGGAACAAAAACAAAGTTGCTGGAAAAGCTCAGCGGGTCTGGCAGCATCTGTGGAGGAGAAAACAGAGTTAACATTTCAGGTCTGGTGACCCTTCCTCAGAACTGATGGTGGCTGGGAAAATGTCGGTTTATATGCAGAAAATAGGGAGGTGGGTGGGGTAGGGAGTAAACGATTGTTAACTATTGTTAACAACTATTCACCCTCCCAGCCTGATCGTTAGCAACTCCTTCGTCTGTCCAACTGTCTTTCTCTCTCTTTGGGCTCTATCCTATCGTTTACTCCCTACTCCACCCACCTCCCTGTTTTCTTCGTATAAACTGACGTTTTCCCAGCCACCATCAGTTCTAAGGAAGGGTCACCGGACCCGAAACGTTAACTCTGTTTTCTCCTCCACAGATGCTCCCAGACTTGCTGAGCTTTTCCAGCAACGTTGTTTTTGTTCCTTATTTACAGCATCCGTAGTTCTTTCGGTTTTTTTTAACTAGTCAATGAGATAGATTTTACAAAAGAGGGAGGCAGAAACACAGAATGCTTCAGGTGTACGCATCTCATAGCAGAAGAACCATCTGCCACATCGGGACAACTAAAACTGAAGATTCTCAAGATGTCAGAATTAGAGGAGTGCAGAGATCACTGCTATAGAAAATGTCCAGAGTTATAAATGAAATCGGCAAATAGAAAACTGGGAGCAGTAAGTGTTCAAAAAATTGTTGAGTTGCTTAAAACATAACACATTCACAAATGCATTTTTGAAACGGGAACCTGCTGGTTTTACTGAGTTGTACGAACATGTGACTCCAGTCCAACATTGTGGCTGCCTTTTGAACTGCTCTGTAAAACGGTGTGGCAAGCTGTTTAGTTAAATTCATGGCAACTAGGAATTGGCAATATGTTCTGGCCTTGCTCGTGGAGTTCAGAGGTGAGAATGAATTTTAAAAGAACAAACTTGCCAACTGCCACAGGAGTTGTACCTCAATGCTGCAAACTTTACATTATCTCAAGTTGAATTGGAGGAGAGCTCCCCTGGGGGGAGAATGAAGCCCACTTAAAGAAAGGTGATCTGGGTTTCAAATACCCAGGAATTGGGTGCACAGACCCTCAGAGTAGACTACATACTTTGCCATCCACAGTCACCAGCCTGTTCGACAATAATCTCTCTCTCCCTCTAACAATATGCTGATAGTCGCCAAGTCATGTTTTGACCCATACTTCTCACCTTCCATTCCACAGAGAGAGCAAAAGGAATTTATATGTGTTCTAATGGCTCACAAGCTTCAGATTTGTTTTATTACCAGCTGAGTCGAGTTGGTCTGTAAGGAGGAAATCCAACTGAGTGAACTGAGCAAACCAAACAGAAGACCTCATGATAAAACACTAAGCAATTAAGTCAACTTGCCTGGTTGAACACAGCTACACCAACACTCAAGAAGCTTGGCACCATCCAGGATAAAGCAGTGCACTTGATTAGCAGTCTGACCACCCTGTTAGAGATTCACTCCTCACACCACTGTACTGCTGTGCAGGCTATCTATAGGATGCATTATATCATCTCAACACAACTTTTCAACAGTATCTTCCAAACTCATGACTACTACCACTTAGAACTCCAGAGCAGTAAATCCCTGGGAACACCTCCACATCCAATTTCAATTCACACAGAGCATTCCAATTCGAAAATGAATGTTAAACACTTTTTAATTTTCACACATATTTGGAGCAGGCTGGGGTTTGAATACATGCCTTCTGGTCCAGAGGTAGCGACACTGCCACTGTACCACAAAAGCCCTGTGACATGGGATATGAGTCTAGCACGTATTTAAGCAAGTGATTGAGATTAATTGACTAATTAACTGATTTGTGTGTAGAAGGAGCTGTAAGACTGAGAAGTTAATACACTCTATCCACATGAAGAGGTATTTTAGGTTCTGGCTCACCTTAGATACATATTGACACAGGAGGCTGCTATTCATGGTGTGTTCAGACAGCTGTAACAAACAAAAAAATCCTGTGCAGGGATTCCCCAGCCACACTGATGACTCCAGCAGAACTCTCTGTTCATTTTTCATTGATCCCTCTGATCAATTAAAACATTCCTCCAGACGTGGAGACAGCCTGTTAATTATCTGCAGTCTGCACCAAAGAAACCAGTGGGGTGAGAGCCCTGTCAAAAACATCAAAATACACCCCCTGTCTCTAAGACATATGCATGAAAATCTGGGCAACATTCCAGCAAGGTGTCAAAACCCCTCAGGTTGCTAGGGAGGAAGGGATACGTCTGGATCCAAACAATGCTCATCAGAAAGCCAGTCATCTTAATTAAAACTTGAATATTACAGGCAGCCTCCCATCTATAATGTGCCAGGAACCCAGTAACCATCCTTATGAAAATTGTAATCAGTTATCACGAGGATATTTTAATAACAGAAATGCAGAAGTGATAGAGGACTGTAATTCCAGACCACAATGTACGGTGAAAGCAATGTTAAATAGACAAGTAGCATTTGATTTCAATTGCTGCTGGATTTGATACTGGGTCCGCGAAGAGTCATTTTGGGTGATGGTGTTACATTATTGAAAGTTACAGAGTTTGCACTTTACACATCTTCTTTGGATTGTTCAGATTTCAAGGCTGGAGAACCCCGTGAAAAAGAGAACTGACTGAAAAGCATTTTCAGTAATGACCAACTGCTTAAATTTAAGAAGAGTGAAAAAAATATTAAGACAGAGCCTTCCACAACTTTATGATAACCCGAAGCACTTTATAGCCAATGAAGTGACTTTGAAGGTGGAGGTGGTCAGTTAACTCATTTTGTTCGATAGCAGTGATACTAACAGCATGAATTCATTTCCCACACCAGTTGGGGTTCACATGAAGGATTCTCCTTCTCAAATTCTTCGCTCACCTAAGGTGTGTTGACCCTCAGATTAATCACCACTAGTCATCTTTCTCTTTCTCTCTCTCTCTCTAATGATAGCTGTGATGTGGAGGTGTCGGTGTTGGACTGGGGTGGGCAAGGTCAGAAGTCACATAACACCAGGTTATAGTCCAACAGGGTTATTTGAATTCACAAGCTTTTGGAGCAGTGCCCCTTCGTCACATGAAGACTTCATCTGACAAAGGGGCACTGCTCCGAAAGCTTGTGATTTCAAATAAACCTGTTGGGCTATAACTTGGTGCCAGGTGACTTCTGGCCTTCTCTCTAATGAGAAAGCAGCCCTATGCTCTGATTAGACCATGTCAACCTTATCTCTTTCCTTTTGAAGGCAGTGTTGGTTCTTACATTGCACAACAGTAAAATCAATTGTATTGGTACATGTCTGGAATTCTCGAACTCAGAAAGTTGTAGAGGCTAGAACACTGAAAGTACTTAAAGAGGAGCTGGACCGATTTATGAAATATCAGGGAGTTGGGGGCTGTGAGGAGATGGTACAAAAGTGTAATTGAGGTCTGTAGCAGATCAGCCATGATCTTATTGAATAGTGAAGCTTAAGGGCCATATAGCCTACTCCTCCTCCTCCTATTTGTCATGTTCTAATTTGAAATATTCCTTGTGAAGGGGAATCCCCACACAGGACATTTTTTTTAATCCTTTACAGGTAGCACCATGGACAGGAGCTTCCCCTGTCAATACAGATCCAAGGTGAGACACTCTGTACTGCTCAGAGCTGTGCTCAAGCCTCTGGAGTGAGACTTAAACACACAACTTTCAGATTCAGGTGACAGAGTACTATCAACTTTGAGTTCCAATGGTCTTCTTGTGACATGAGTTATGGTGCCTTCAATTTGGGTGAAAATATCTACATAAAGCCCAAAAATCACATGACAATTCAAACTGTCATGCATGTTCTGAGATGATACTGCACGATCCCACAGACAACTGGATGTGGTCAGACTGCAGAGTTTAGAATTGATCTGTTGGTGATGGGATCACTTGGCCCTGTCTATTTGTTGCTGCTCACACTGTTTTAAGATGCATGTAGTCCTGTGTTGCAGTTTCACCAGACACCATTTTTAGCTGTGTCTAGTCCTGCTTTGACAACATCTGGCAAAATTCTATTGACAACTCTTTTTCAAACATGGGACTTCTCCTGAGACAAGGACAACAGCAGCAGATGCATGAGAACACCATCACCAGCAAGCTCGTCTTCAAGCCACTCACCATCCTGACTTGGAAATATATCGCCGTTCCTTCAGTATCACTGGAGTCAAAATCCTGGAAGTCCCTCCCTAACAGCACTGTGGCTGCCCCCTATTGCTGAAGGACCACAGTGGTTCAAGAAGGCAGCTCAACACCACTTTCTCCAGGGCAATTAGGGACAGACAATAACTGCTGGCTCAGCCATTGACACTTATGACCCATGAACAAATAAAAACATCTGTGTTTTGAGGTTATTTGTGCCTTATCCCCTACCTACACGCCCCTTGCAAATCTCTCCCTTTCCAGGCTGTAAGGGATTTTATTTCCACTGGTTTTACAGCAAGTTCCTTTTAAATTCCTGTCTGCGCCACTTTTCCCCCCAGATGTTAACCACTGATTTTGAACAGATTAATGACTGTGCTAAAATAACACAGGCTGAAATGTAATATGAAGCTGTTATTTGTTGCACGCAAAAGAGAGTCCAGAGGACAGCGAAAGCTGCCTCCTACGTGGCTCGATGAAGTGTGTAAATTGGACAGACAGGATGAATCTAGCTGGTCTATGCAGACATTATGGGTGCAATCTTCCCAGCCCACTGCACAAGCAGTGTGAAAAACTGATCTGAGGCAGTCTGGGTCTACTCGATGACATGTCCCCAGACTCCCTGTGTCAGGGCTTGCTATCCAGCAGGTATAATGTGTTGAGATCACCCCCTAATTATGTAGAAAATTTCATAAGGTATGCAGAGTATCAGAGGTGTGCCCTCACGCTGGGACCACAGAGGAACATGGGACATTAGTACTGCAAGTAATTAAGCAAGTGAATGGGGTTAATTGATTAATTAACTGACTGGTGTGTATGAAGAACTATAAGGGCTCTTGCCACAGCGGTAGTGTCCCTACCTGTGGGTTGTGGAGACCTGGGTTCCAGTCCCATCTGTTCCAGAGCTGTTTAGTAACATCTCTGAACAGGTGAATTTTAAAAAAACAAAGGGCTCCTCTAGCATAGTGATAGTGCTCCTATCTCAGAGCCAAGAGAACTGTGTTCAAGTTGCACCTACTCCAGAGGTGTGTAATAACTTTACTGAACATGTTGATTAGAATGTAGACACTTCTAAAAAATATATACTCGAGAGCTGTAAGACTGAGGAGTTAATAAACTATCCACACAGTAAGGTGTCTTGGATTCTGTCTTTAGACTGGCTTGGTTCCATTTTGATGTTGGTCTTGCATTTGTACACCTCTTGTACAGCTGTAGCCTTATATACCTTGCTCTGTTTAAACACCCTACAATCAGTACATCCTTATATGTTATGATCTGCCCCTACTGCTCACAAAACAAATCTTTTCACTGTACTTAGGTACATAGTGTCATAGAGCTGTAAGGCATGGAAATAGACCTTTTGGTCCAACTCGTCCATGCCCGCCAGATATCCTAAATTAATCCAGGCACATTTGCCAGCATTTGGCCCACATTCCTCTAAACCCTTCCTATTCATACAACCATCCAGTTGCTTTTTAAATGTTATAAATGTACCAGCCTCCACCACTTCCTCTGGCAGCTCATTCCATACTCACACCACCTTCTGCGTGAAAAAGTTGCTCTTCAAGTCCCTTTTAAATCTTTGCCCTGTCACCTTAAACATGTGCCCTCTAGTTTTGGACTCCACCACCCCAGGGGAAAGGCCTTGGCTGTTTATCCTATCCGTGCCCATCATGGTTTTATAAACTCCTGTAAGATAAAAAAAATCAACAACAGTTTTGTGGTGGCGCAATGGTATTATCGCTCAACTATTAGTCCAGAGACCCAGACATTAGTTCTGGGGACATGGGTACAAATTCTACCATGGCAGATGGTGATGTACATATGACAACAATAAATGAAATCAAATTCTGAAATGGGAGGTTCCTGCCATGGTTCAATCAGAGAGCTGCCAGATTAAAAAACTAAAATCATTCCTGTGCAAAGGTACACCTTCCACACTGACGATCTTGACAGCTTTGACTCTTCAATTTCTTTGATCACTTGATAGAACCTCCATTTCCAGACACCCTTCTGCTTCCCATCTACCTCAGCAGTGCCCACCTCTCCCAGTGTGGCAGCCAGCTAGCCCACAGTCCTTCCCATTGAGCCTCCTAAACACAGGTCTTGCCCACTACCCTCAGACAGCAAACGTGAAGTCTGCTTGTTCATTGTTTGCAGGCTGTATCTTAACACGAGTGGGATCAGGACACGTAAACAGTACCAACACCCAATTGCCCCATGGTGTCTGCAGCACAATGACCGGATACTCTTTCCCTTCTGGCGGTCCCATAGCTGTTTCATCTCCTGGACAACACATAAGAAGAGAAAAACCCTCAGCCCTACAAAGAAAAAAAAGTAGACAGTGGAATCTTGTCCAAATCACAGGGACTAAGTGATATCTTGAAACAAGCCAAACATATCAGTTACTTTGGTTATTCCTGCTCTGAGCTCATTTGCAGATGTGTTGGCTCCTGTCTGTGAGACGTGTACATCAGGCTTAGTGTGTTCACTGCTCACAGGGGGATTTTCTGTGCAATCTGCACAGTTGACTGTAAGTAATTCTGTGGCATTAAATAATGAAAATAGAAATTGTCGCTAGTGCCCTCATTAATACTCTCTCTCAACTGATATCACTCCTACAGATCTGGTCAATTGTTGAGCCTTTGTGAGAACTTATTGTGTGTAAATTGGCTACTGCATTTCTTACATTGCCATGTTGACTGGACTTCAGAATTATATATTTGCCCTTTAAAGGCCTCTGGGGCATGCTGACCACAGAAAAGAGCTATATAGTTGTATTTTTTGTACATTTTTTAACACCCTGCCAATTGAGTTAGCATTTTACATACACACACAGTTCACTGCACGCAACTTGTATAGCTGAATGCAAGACAGGAACAAGAACAGGCCAATCAGAACATCAAACCAGCATCCGCCATTCAATTCGATTATGGCTGATCTGTATCTTAACTCTATCAACCTGTTTTGATTCCAGAACCTTTAAAATTGTGGCCCAACAAAAATCAATCCATTTTGGTTTGGAGTTTGGACTTTTGGAGGTTTCAAAGGACTCAATAGCTTTTTGGAAGGGCATTGTGTGTCAGATTTCCATCATCCTCTGTTTGCAAGGAGGGCATCTAAAGATCATTCCTGAATAGCCAAGTTCTGATTTTTAGGATACACCTTTTATGTAGGACATCTCCACCAGAGGAAAACGCTTGAAATAAAAGGCAAAATGCTGAAAATAGTGGCTCAAACAGCACATGTGGAGAGAGAAACAGAGTGAACGCTTTGAGTTGATGATGACCCTTCACTGACAGCCAACAAAACTGGAGTTTTAATAGGTTGTGAATTAGTGAAAGGTGAGGGTAAAATAAAAGGGGAGGTCTGTGATCAGGTGGAGGGCTGGAGAGATCAAATAGCAAAAGCTTTCACGGTCATGGACGAAAGAATGGAAGATTGGTATAGTGACTTGCGAGGGGCGGCATTGCAAAAGGGAACTTGGAAGAAAGATGAAATGGGAGCAAAACGCTATGGATGCTGGAAATCTGAAACAAACTCAGAAATTGTTGGAGCAACTCAGCAGGTGTGGCAGCATCTGTGGAGAGAGAAACATTTAGCGCTTTGAGTCCAGTACATGTCTTTTTCAGTTCCAAAGAGTCATATTAGACTCAAAAAATTAGCTCCACAGATATTGCCAGATCTGCTGTGTTTCTTCAGCATTCTTGAACAGGAAATGGAATTGGAGTTAATGACCGATATTGTTGAACAGAATGCCGTGGAGTGCCGAGTCAAAAGATAAGGTGCTGTTTTGAGAGCTTGCGCTGAGCTTCTTTAGTACACTGCAGCAGTCCGAGGACAGAGAAGTCAAAGTGGGAGCAAGATCCAAGACGGAGCTAAGAAATAAAGAATAAGTGAGGAAGAGATTTCTCTTCTCTTTCCAATCAACTTCTTAGCTTATCTTCAACACCACAATTTGAGGTATCTCCTTAAACTTCTAAACTCAAGGCAACGCCAACACTGTTCACACAAGCAGTCCTTTTTAATGCAACCATTTTGCAATTTTGCAAACCATTGGTTTATGCAACCTGGGTATTTTACAGGTGAAACAGTAACCTTTCCATATCCAATACATCTTTCCTTAGGTGTGGTGACCAGAAATGAATGCAGAATTCAAAACGGAATCGAATCAGGGCTTGTTAGCATAGTTGCTTGGTTGGCAAAGTGATGCCAACAGTGTGGGTTCAATTCCTGCACAGGTTGAGGTCACCACAAAGGCCTCTTCTTCTCAACCTCTTCCCTTATGTGGTATGGTGACCCTCAGGTTAAGCTACCACCAGTCAGTGCTCTCTAATAAGACAGCGGCCCAGTGGCCTAGCAGAACTATGGTGACTTATACTGGTGCCAAATAAGACTTAACTCTTCTAACTACAGTATTTTTTTTTCAAATAAAGACCAAAAATATTGTCCTTTTTAAAGTTTTGCTTTGTACCTTTTCTTACAGTCATTCTTGCTCTACTGCACTGTTACACTGAGGAACTGAGATGAGGACAGTTCAGTTCTCTACTCTGAAAAGCCAAGTGCCAGATGAGAAGATGCTATCAAGAATGAAGACTGTGGACAAAAGTCAGGATGGGATAGGTAACGCCAGGTGACTGCAATCTTGTAAACACTATAAAGAATACAGGCTGCCAGGAGCCTCAGATTCATACATTTACAGCACAGAATGTGGCCATTCAGCCCATCATACCCATGCTGGCCAACAAAGATCCGACCACACTAATCCCATTTTCCAGCTTTTGGCCCATAGCCCAGGAGCCTATGACATGTGGAGGGGAGGGGAAATGGTAAGGACTAAAACTGTGTTTTGAGAATCAGTGAAAAGAAAGTGAGAGCGGGGATAGTCTGGTAAATCTGAGAGCATGAAGGGAGAAATGCACCTGCGAACTTGGGCATTAGAGTCTAGAGCTCTCACTGAAAAGGCATTAACTATCAGCTTTCCCTGAGCAGCAAGGTCGCTGGAATAAACCTCACTGGGGAGTGTGAGATCACATTTGAAATCAGCCAGCATTGACTGACCATGAACAGGTATCGATTCTACGAGTTACAACGTGCACAGCTTGGAGAAACACCAGCCTCTCGGTTGAAGGCAAGGACAACACATAGGCTTATTTGTTTGACAGGCAGGAAAATAAACCAAATCTCCCTTTTGATCTAATACTCATCAGAATGCTCAATTGAAGGGTGTTAAGCCACAGCATAATCTACAGGTACTGAAAATGTGTACAGTGTAGTCTTTGAGTAACTTATACAGGAGCTATAGGTTTCAACTTGTCCATCACTTTGAACTAGAAAATGACATTCATACTGCTCAAAATCAGAAATATGCTCAGGGGGTGGTGGCCAAGGCGAATGGATTTGTCCGGGCCTGACAAAAATTGAAGCCAAGGAGCTCTTCACTCTTTGTGGAATTCTACAGGAGCATTCATCCTTCATTAATATATTATCCACTTGTGGGGCTATACGTTAACAAGAAAAAAAACCAACCCACGCCAGACTGACTGTAATTATAGTTCACAATGATTTATAGGGTCATGGGTGACACAGTAAGGAGATTAGATTTCAGGTGTGGGCTGAAGTCATTAGTTCAGCACAGTGGGATGATGAGGCAAAAGGTTTAGCTATAAACACCAGGAAATGCAGTGACAGGATTCGGCCTTCGGGTCAAAACCCTGGAATTCTCTGCTTAACAGCACTGTGGGTGTCCTTAACACCCTACGCATTGCACAAAATCAGAAGTTGCTGGAAAAGCTCAGTAGGTCTGGTAGCATCTGTGAAGAGGAATCAGAGTTAACGTTATGGGTCCGGTGACCTTTCCTGACTCTACACTCTGCAGCAGTTCAAGAAGGCACCTCACCACCACCCTCTACCAGTGCAATTTTTCAGGCGGGGCATGGATAAAGTGAATAGACAAGGTCTTTTCTCCAGGGTGGGATGGTCCAGAGCTAGGGGGCATAGGTTTAAGGTGAGAGGGGAAAGATTTAAAATGGACCTAAGGGGCAACCTTTTCATGTGTATGGAATGAGCTGCCAGAGGAAGTGCTGGAGGCTGGTATAATTAGAACATTTCAAAGATGGGTATATGAATAGAAAGGATTTAGAGGGATATGGGCCAAATGCTGGCAAATGGGACTAGATTAAGTTAGGATATCTTGTCAGTGTGGGCAAGTGGGACCGAAGGTTCGGTTTCCATGGTGGACAGCTCTATGACTCTATGTCTCTAATTATGGACGGGAAATAAATACCAGCCCAGACAGTAATGTCCACATCCAACAAGCAAATTAAAAATGACAATCAGCTCCTCCATTCTGTTCCTTCATTCAATCCTACCTTGGATGCTAAATACCATTTACTTGCCTTTTCTTCAGATATGAAAATCTGCTCATCTCCAACTTAAAAACTTCCAATCCCATCACCCATAGCCATTTTGGGAAAGAATTCTGAACTTCAATTGCATTTTGTATGAAAAAGAGATGCTTCCTCATTTCACTCCTACACAGCCTAATTTAAGATCATGTATTTCCCAGCTTTGGATCTCCCCCACCAGAGGAAATAGTTTCTCTCCAACAAATCTATCTAATCCTTAAATCACATTTTGCTTCAATTCTATCACTCTTTTATCTTCCACACTCAAGGGAATCCATGACAGTTTTATACTCCTTTAGGTCCACTATCATATGTTCTTCATTATTAAAAAGCTTCAATGCCTCAGTACTCTGCTGTCTTAGCACCAGTGAGCAGCATGGTTAAACTCATTCCGAGCAATCAGCATTGCTTTGGTTTAACAGTGCTGGTGGTGAGGAGGGCAGTGCACAAAAGTGTGCTGAAGCAGATTCCCATTCTAATATCCAGGCCAGCATCACCGAGACAATAATGTTCTCCGTTGATTTCCAGCATTCCTCCAGCATGTGGGGTCAAAGCTGATAAGTGAGGTCATGTCACAACCCTATCTATCATCATCAGAGAAAAGCATAGCTCATATTGTGGAAAGGAAGCCAGGCACTTCTTCAAAGAGCACATAATTCACTGAAATTTGCATCACCGGTAGACAGGGTGGTTAAGAAGGCATTTTGCACGCTTGCCTTCATTGCTCAGACGTTTGAGTACAGGAGTCGGGACATTATGTAGAGGTTGTATAGGATGTTGGTGAGGCCTCTTCTGAAATACTGTGTGCAGTTCTGGTTGCTCTGCTTTCGGAAAGGTATTATTAAACTGGAGAGGGTTCAGAAAAGATTTACCAGGATGTTCCCAGAAATGGAGGGTTTGAATTATGGGAATAGGCTGGATAGGCTGAGACTTCTTGCACTGGAATGTAGGATGTTGAGAGGTGACCTTATAGAAGTTTATAAAATCACGAAGGGCATAGATAAGGTGAATAGCAAAGGTCTTTTCCCTAAGGTAGGGGAGTTCAAAACTAGGGGAATATTTTTAAGGTGAGAGGAGAAAGATTTGAAAAGGGCATGAGGGGCATCTTTTTTGTGCAGAGAGTGCTTCGTGTGTGGAATGAACTGCCAGGTGAAGTGGCGGGTGAAGGTACAGTTACAATGTTTAAAAGACATTTGGATAAATACATGAATAAGAAAGGCTTGGAGGGATATGGGCGAAATGCAGGCAGGTGGGATTAGTTTAGTTTGGGAACATGGTCGCCATGGACTAGATGAGCCGAAGGGTCTGTTTCCATGCTGTATGACTCTGTGACTGTAGAAAGAGGGAAAATAGAAATTGACAATTCCTTTAATGACTGTGTTGCTAAACGGAATACAAAATGGGGAGCTCAACAACAACTTCATTTGTATTGCATCTTTTATGTCGAAAAAATCTCAAGGTACTTCTGAAAACAATAAAATTTGGAAATGACTTGGATTGGTTTGAACACAGCTTGTATATCTTAAAAAAGGGAACTCCAATTTGAACCAGTGCATGTCACTTTCATGTTTTATAGGCTTTTCCTTCTGGGATTCACATTATCAATCAAAATTCATCCCCAGGCCCCAGTAGGAAATATCAAGCAGATGTTCAAACTTTGGTAGAGGAGGTAGGATTTGGGGAACAGCTTGGAGCATGTTTGGTGAAAGCCCTCCAGCATTGAGAGCCAATAGAGATGAAAGGCTCACTGACAAAGATGGAACAATTAAGTTTAATTTGGTTTGTTATTATCATGTGCACCGAGGTAAAATGAAAAAGTTTTGTTTTGCGTGCTATCCAAATAAATCATGGGTACATCAGGGTTAACAGAATAGAATGCAGACCTACAGCTATAGGAAAGGTGCAGAGAAAGATCAAAACTAATATACAAGAGGTCTGTTCATAAGTCTGATATCAGCGGGGAAGAAGCCATTCTTAAATTTGCTGGCACGTGTTTTCAAACTTTTGTACCTTCTGACTAATGAACGAGGGTGGAATTCGAAGTGTTGGTGCACTTTCTTGATTGTACCATCAATGTGGATTGACCAGGACAGATCGTTGTCAATATTTACTCCTTGGAACGTGAAGCTCTCGACAACCTCCACTTCAGCAACATTGACAGGGATGTGCAGGGATGTGCAGGGATGTGCAGGGATGTGCAGGAATGTGCAGGAATGTTCAGGGATGTGCAGGATGGCAGGAATGTGCAGGGATGTGCAGGATGGCAGGGATGTGCAGGGATGTGCA
>NC_063346.1:9733317-9753273 GCF_021869965.1 Rhincodon typus
GAATGTGCAGGGATGTGCAGGATGGCAGGGATGTGCAGGGATGTGCAGGATGGCAGGCATGTGCAGGGATGTGCAGGGATGTGCAGGATAGCAGCACTGGAACTCTGTCCTCGCTCACACATCAAGACTGGTTTACAAACATACAAAGAACTGAAACCAGGACAACATAGCAACAGGCCCTTTGGCCCATCAAGCCTGCGCTGATACATGATGCTTTTTACAACAAAAATCTTTTTGACTCTATGGAGTCCATATCCCTCCATTCCCTCCCTATTCATGTGTCTGACAAGATGTTTCTCAAATATTGCTGTTGTATCCATCTCCTCTGGTAGCACATTCCAGGCACTTGATGCCTTTATGTAAAAACAAAACTTGCCTCTCACATCTCCTTTAAAATTACCCCCTTTTACCTTAAACCTATGTCCCCTGGTAATTGACATTTCTACCTTTGGAAAGATTCCAACTATCCATTTTATCAAAGTCTCCCATAAACTTCTGTCAGGACCCCTTCACCCTTTTAAGTTCAAATGAAAACAAACCAAGTTTGTCCACATTTTCCTCATAGATAATACCTTCAAGCCAGGCGATATCCTGGGAAATAAAAACCAAAAGAACTGCGGATGCTGTAAAGTAGAAACCAAAACAGAAATTGCTGGAAAAGCTCAGCAGGTCTGGCAGCATCTGTGCAGAGAAATCACAGTTAACGTTTCGGGTCAAGTAACCATTCCAGAATTGAGGAAGGGTCGCTCGTTCTGAAAGGGTAACTCTGATTTCTCTCCACAGACACTGCCAAACCGGCTGAGCTTTCCTAGCAATTTCTGTTTTGGTAACATCCTGGTAAACTCTTTCTGTATCCTCTTCAAACACTGTCACACCCTTCTTGTAGCATGGAGACCAGAGATGCACACAATATGCGAAATGTAGCCTAACTAAAGTTCTATACAGCTGTAATGTGACTTGCCAATTTTTATACGCTATGTCCCGACTGATGAAGGTGAGCATGCCATCCACTTTATCAACTTATTTCCTCGTGAGACATTGGAATTGCAGACCAAGATCAGTTAATGGCCTAATTTTTTCTTGTGAATGATGAAATCCCACGGCTGGTGGCAGGACCCTGGGTATATATTGCCAGTGGTGGTCAATTAATAGAACCAACACAGAGGTCCCATTCCATTATGAATGTGGTCTTCCCTCAGAGCTCCAATGCTAGAATTGCTCACGGAAGAGTCTGGAATGGGGTGGCCCTTGTGGCGAGGGTGGCCTTCCATAGGCCAATGGGTGCCCATAAGAGGGAGGTAGAGGGGAGACCATTGCCCAATGGTACTGGGGTTTAACTGAACAGGTTTGTTCCAAATCACTGACATACTCAGATTGAATTTGTTTTTTTTTTAAAATTCATTTACGGGATGAGGGCATCACTAGCTAGGCAGACTCTTTAGGGATGGGCAATAAATGCTGCCTTGCCAGCGATATCCTCATCCCGTGAATGAATATAAAAATAAATTGATTACCCATCCCAAATTGCCCAGAGGGCAGTTAAGAGACAACCACATTGCTGTTGGTCTGGAGTCACATGTAGGCCAGAGCAGGTAAGGATCCCGCCCTAAAGGACATTACTGAACCAGATGGGTTTTTCCGACAATCGACAATGGATTCACAGTCATCGTTAGATCTTTAATTCCAGACATTTATTGAATTGAAATGCCGTGGCAGGATTCTAACCTGGGTCCCCAGAATGTTATCTGGGTCTCTGGATTAACAGTCCAGCAATAATACCACTAGGCCATCACCTCCCCATTTCATAGTTATTCAGCTCCAGTGACTGACTTCCAGCCATGGCTTAGCGGATAGTACTCTTACTTTCGAATATCAGGTTTGTGGGTTTAAATATCCCTCCAGGAACTGAGGGCAGCCACTGAGAGTGGAGGTGCCAATTTTCACGTTAAATATTTGACTTGAGGCTGCCCTCGTGGATGAAGTCCAAAAGATGATCATGATTTTGGGTGAGCCCTGACCTGCATTTGTCCCTTAATCCACAGAACAAGAACGAACTGCCTGTTAATTACCACATTGATGTTTGTGGGAGCTCGCTGTGTACAAATGGACTGCCGTGTATCCTATAACAACTGGGGAGAATTTTTCATATCCAGAGGGCGTAAAAGGCGCTTTACAAATGCAGCCCCACCTCTTCCCCACCCCCCCATCCCCCCAATGAAATAACACTGTCATTTTCACATCATCCTAGTCAGGTGAGCCATACCCCCTTCCAGCTGACCCTGGTACTTTGTGGCAAAATCCAAGTGTTTGTTTTGTCCTTTCACGCTAACCAGAGCAGGTTCCGTGTGTAGTTGCTCACCTCCCACAGGATCGACATTCTCAGCCTGCCCCAGGTGTCCTTGACGTCTCAGGTTACATTCCTGAACAGGCTATATCCTTGTCGATGGTATCCATTACCAGTCCCTGGGGTCAGCCATTTTTTTTGAACAATGCTACCTCGTCTTGGTTGCCCTATTCCCGTTCAGGCAGTTTATTCCTAATCACATTGATATTTCTGGATCCTATTGCAGATCACCGACACAGTGCATTAGCACATCAATAACACAGTTCTCGTCCATTCAGACTGCCAAATCCAGTTAATTAAATTTTTCTTTTCAAAATAAAAGAGAAACCTCATACATTTAACTTCACATGTTGCAACAAATTCAAAGACCACCAACCTTGATGTTGCTTGCAAAGAGACCACCTACAATCTTCAACAGTGACTAGACTTCATTCATCAGCTTGATCCATTTTGAACTGAGCCTGTGTGCATCTGCAATGTCCAGCAGTACCACATCTCAAAGTCAGTTTGACGTAAGGCCATGACATAATGGCTTCACACGTCCAGGGTGCGCTTTGCGAGATCCCTGGCCCATGACCTGTGCCTGCGGTCCCATGCTTTCGTGTCCACAGGCTGTCAGCCATGGCTTGGAAGTGGCGGTCTCACTTGAGTCAGAAGCTTGTGAACTCAGATCCCACTCAACAGTCTTGTACATCGTCAAGGCTGACACCCGGTATTCAAACAGAGGAAGTGTGGCACTGTCTGAGGTGCCATCTTACAATAACCTTAATGTAAAATAAATAGTAATTTTGCACATGCTTACAAATTTAGTTATGATACTTGCCTTGCAGGGCACGGCTGGGTATTGCAGGTGATTGATCCTGTGACTGGTCTTGTCTGTGCGTGGCACAAGGTGGAGTTGACTTGAATTAAGTGGTCCTGTAGACAATATGCAGTGGACACCATTTTTCCTGTAAGGAAGACAGTCTCCCATTAATGTTTGCAATATGCCCATGTAAAGGCTACAGTGCTAGCTTGGGAGTTAATAAAGCTACTCATGAGGGATGATGTCCTCACCACTAATAGCTCCACGGCTCTGGAGTTTGCTGGTGTAGTACCAGAACATCAAGCTAACTCGACATCCTCTTGGATAGGGACAGAATGAAAAGAATGCAAGGTTCCTGTGCCTGAAACTTGTAGAAACACACAGCACCAAGGGTGGCCATTCGGCCCACCAAATCTGTGCCATCTCTCTGAAATTAATCCCATTCCCCTGTGTTTTCTCTGTAGCCCTATACTCTTTTTTTTTTAAATCATCCCCCGCAACCCCAGGAATATTTCCAAGCACTTTGAGAAATTTATGAAGGCTTTTCACTCATCTCTCATGCAGTAAACTCCAGATCATAACCCCATAAGACCAAAAGACATAGGAGCAGAAGCAAGCCACTCTGCTCCATCATTCAATGAGATTGTGGCTGATCTGATCATCCTCAACTCCACTTACCTTCATTACTCCCTAACCCTCAATTCTCTTACTTACTACCTCAGTCTTGAATAGACTTAATGACACAGTCTTGACAGCCCATTGTGGTGATAAATTCCACAGATTCATTATCCTCTGAAAGAAAACTTCCTACTTACTTTCATCATAAATGGGTGACCTTTACTGTGAGATTATGCCCTCTCGTCCTGGATTTTCTCACAAGTGGAAACAACTTCTATGCATCTACCCTGTTAAGCCCCAAAGAATATTGTATGTTTCAATAAAGAGTATTCTCATTCTTCTGAACTCCAATGAATACAAGCCCAACCTACTCAACCTCTCCTCTCCTCATAAGTAAATCCCTTCAAACCTTGTCTGGGATGCCTCCAATACTAGTATATCCTTCTTGAGACCAGGGGACCAATGTCACTCACAGTATTCCAGGTATGCTCTGACTCATGCTTGTATAGTTTTAGCAAGACCTCCTTATTTCAATGCAGCATTCCCTTTCAAATGAAAGCCAACAGTCCATTTGTCTTCCAGTTAGTCACCAAACTTGGGTGATAGCTTTCTGTGATTAACGTAGGGCAATACACAAAAGCCCTCTGTACTGCAGCTTTCAGCAATCTTTCACCATTTAAACATCTTCTATTATTCCTGTTAAAGTGCATAACCCTCACTTTCTTCCAAATTATGTTCCATCTGCCAAGATTTTGCCCACTCACCTATCCAAGTTGAATAAAAAGGCTTCTCATCTACTCCTTGTGTGTTTTTTTGCCAATGACATGAAAGCCGTTTATGCTGTTTCAACACCCTACTTTCTTTACTTGTTCATGAGATGTGAACGTCACTCGCCAGGCTAGAAGTTATTGGCCAGCCTAAATGGCTCTCGAGAAGATGGTGGTGAACTGCCTTATACCGCTACAGTCCATGTGTTATAGATACACCCACAGTGCTGCTCAGAGTTCCAGAATTTTGACCCAGCAACATTGTCGGAATACAGATATAGTTCCACATCAGGACTGTATGCAGCTTAGAGGGGAACTTTCTGGTGATGTATCTGCTGCCCTTATCCTTCTAAATTGTAAATTTGGAATGTGCTATTGAAGGAACCTTAATGGGTTACTGCAATGCATCTTGTAAATGGTACCCACAGCTTGAACCATGTTGAATATAGTGAATGGGGTTCCAATCAAGTGGCTAATTTGTCCTGGACAGTATTGAGCCTCCAGAGTGCTTTTGAACCTGTACTCATCCAAGCAAATGGTGAGTATTCCATCCTGCCAATGTAAACTGATTTAATCTATCAAGTATTTCATAATTGTCATGAAAGGTGTGTCATATATATGCTCATATTTAGAATTTGGATTGTTTTGCAAAGAAAGGCAAATGGATGGGGATTAGTGTGTGAGGGTTTTTTTTGTCAGAAGGTCAGGAAGTCATTCTGGAACAGTGACTTCAATGCATCAGTTCCATGGACATATATGACTACAATAAAGGGTCTGGAAGAATCCCTGGATTGTTAATGCAATAAGAGGTTTATGCTTTTGGGTGTGTAACAATTAACATAACCACATTCAAAATTTTTTTCTTGGTTCAGTTCAGACAACACCAGAGAGTTTTAATGAAAAGAATCAAGAGTTGAGAGTTTCAGTTTATCTGTAATAAATAATTTTCAATTCAGAGGAAGTGGGTCACTACAGTGGCATTGGGTTTTTTAATTGAATTTATGCAGCTTTTAAGCCAGGATAACTTGGGACACATCTTCCTGTTGTTAGAAATGAAGGCATTTAGGTCATCAAAATTATGAAAGCTTTATATCATTAGGCTTGGACAGGAGTTATAAAATGATCTCTACAGTTCAAGGAGGAGAAACTGGAAGGATCAGTTCAGTAGAAACTTGCACTTGAGTTAGGAGTATCAGTTCTCTGGAAATTTGTCTTTGTAATGGATTGAACTGGGAACCGACCTGAAGCTTCATTTTAATGTTTGTGTCAAGGTCATTCTAATTGTAATGTTGCTTTGCTTGCTTTCTTTTGTGTAATAAACATATGTTTGGTTATTAAAAAAACACCTGCAGCCTCATATGAACATTTTTTAGTGTCTTATCAGCACAATTACTAACTCAACAAAAAATCTATTAACACACAGAAACAGAAAGTGCTGGAGAATTCAGCACATCTGAGCTTTGAGATCTGAAGAAGGGTCACTGGACTCAAAACATTAACTCTATTTTCTCTCCACAGATGCTGAGTTTCTCCAGCAATTTCTGTTTGAGTGTTTCATACATCCAGCATCTGCAGTTTCTTTTTGTCCTATTCTATATGATCTACCAAGCCAGGTTTCATTCTGGGATCTGAATTGTCTGGTAGTATCAACAACTGGGATCATAACATATCTCTTAATTCTCCCCTTAAACTTTCTCTGCTTTAAGGAGAGCAATTTCTGCTTTTCTTTTGTCTCTATGTACCTGAAGTCCCTCATCATTGTTATCAGTCTTGTAAATCCCTCTGTACTCCTTCAAATGGCCAGACATCCTCCTATATCCTACTAGAATTGAACAGAATAGTACCTTATCCATGATCATCATCCTTTTTTATTCCTTTATTTAAACACTCACTCCCTCTACCACTGGCACAGAAAGGTTATACAGTAAGCAAGGTGCTCTGCAGGAAATTGCCCAGTTTTCTTTGAAATCAGTTTTCCATTCTGTGACCTCCAGGTATATCACAGTTGCATTGAATACTATTACTTCAAGTTACAAACAATTCTGATTTGGAACCATTTCTTCACTGTCTCCGAATACCCCTCCCTAATATTATCAAGGGTATACCCATTCCATGAAATTGACAATGGATCAAGAAAGCAGCTCATCACCACCTTCTCACCAGCCATGACGGATGGGCAGTAATTGTTGGACATGCCAGCGATTCTTATGTCCTGTGGGTATTTGTTCATGAAAAAGGAATAAAAAGGGGAAAATAAAAGTACTTCGCTGATTCTGCATGGAGGCAATATAAATATTCCTCTGGCCATAATGTGCATCAATAACGTGTACATTTCTGAAGATGGGTCTCAACCCGAAATGTCAACTTTCCTGCTTCTCTGATGCTGCCTGGCCTGCTGTGTTCCTCCAGCTCCACACTGTCTTATCTCTGACTCCAGCATCGGCAGTTCTTGCTATCTCTGAGTCATCAAACAGTGTTGCTTTGTCCCTTTGAAAGTTTACTATTCAGTAATAAGTGCTCGTCTCTGTGCAAGATGGACATTACTGAGCTTAGCTGCTATGTCCCAACCGTAGAAATAAAAGGATGTTATCTGATGTCCACACTTACACATGAAGGACAATTGCATGGACTGAAAGTAGCATCAGTGGGTGTGCTAGTGGTTGAGAAAACAGGTCCCAGCATGACGGACATTCTCAGAAAAGGTGCAGAGGGCAGAGGAGGAATAAAATCCCAGCTATGTCCTAATAAGCGCCTGCCGAACAACGGCTTAGAATCTGGAGCCTTGTAATTTTACAGATTTATAAGCCACCTTGAAAATCCTTCTCCACCCCAGCCAGTTCAAGTCATTCATTCCACAATGCAGCAGAGATGAGTACAATAAGAAAACAAACAAAACATCTGTCACCAGGTTAAAGTTCAGGTGAGGCGGGTCCATTTGTCAATAAGTAGCATTTTTGCCTCTAAAACAAAAGGCTGTGGGCTCCATACCAATCCAGAGATTTTAGCTGTGCTGGAGTACCAGCCCAGAGTTCAGTATGGTGCTATACTGTTGGAGTTGTGAGAAGGCATTAAACTGAGGTGCTATCTGACCTCTCAAGTGGACGTAAAAGATTTCGAAGGGGAGCACGAGAGTTATGCTTGATGTCCTGGCGAATATATTTCCCTCAATCGAGAAGAAGACAAAGTTGGCCTTGAGATCATCAGATTGCTGTTCGCAGCAGCTTACTGTCCACAAACTAGATGCAGCATTTCTCACGTTAGAACAGTGACATCATTTCAATAAAAGCACTCCACTGGCTGAGACACTTGAGGTTCTGAGAGGTGCTACATCAATGCAAGTCATTCTTACTTTCTGAAGGAGCAGCGACTTCTCTCCAAACATGTAGACAGCCTATTCATTCATGGACAAAAGCAAACTAAAATGATCATTTTCATCCCCTAGAGATGGTTCAGCAAGCACGTACTTGGCTTTGCTTGTAATGCGCACCAACATGGGATAAACACTGCACAACATCCAACGGCAAATTTTGGGCTGTATCAGGATCTGAGTGGTCTCTACTGGTGAAGACTCACAAGAGAAAGAAGTACCAACTAATTTGTATTTTGCTCTGCTTTTAAAATTAGGATGAATGGCATTTTAAGTTTTGAAATTTTAAATTAACCTAACGCTTTGGGGGAAAATCTTACTCCGATTTCCACTATCTTCTGTGTCCTTCCTGGCTTCATCCCTGAAAAGAAAATTCCTCATTTTAGTATTACCCTTCCACTTGAGAAAATAATTTCGCTTTATCTTCGCTGTCATCTTTTTCACTCAGCTCAAACACACCAAATAGCTAAACAGCTAACCCCTTAGTCACCTATACTCAAGGATGCATAGTGCCAACAGTGTGTACCATCTACAAGGTTCACTGCAGCAAGTCAACAAGACAGTTAGAATTGCAAGGGCAGCAGCTGCATGGGAATATCATCAACCCATACAATTTCTCCCTTAGCCATTCACTATCCTGACTTGGAAATATATCCCATTTCTTCAGTGTCACTGGGTCAAAGTCCTGGTACTTCCCTCCCAATGGCATTGTGCAAGTACCTACACCCCAAGGACTACAGTAGTTCTTGGTGACAGCTCACAGCCTCACAGTGCCAGGAACCGGGTTCGATTCCAGCCTCAGGTGGCTGTTTGTGTGGAGTTAGCACAATTTCCTCCCACAGTCCAGAGATGCGCAGGTTAGGTGTGTTGGCGACGGGAAATACAGGGTTACAGGGATAAGGTAGGGAGTGGATCTGGGTAGGATGCTCTTCGGAGGATTGGTGTGAACTCCATGGACTGAATGGCCTGCTTCCACACTGCAGGGAGTCTATGATTCTATGAATGCTGTGCAATGGATCTGTAAAGTCTAAAACATTGTCTGAAAGAAACAAACACGAAACACATGCAGGATTAAAACAAAAGATGAAAATTATTGCATTTTCTGTTGTCATGTGGCTATGCTAAGCCTGGCCTGTGGCTTACAGATGGCAATAACGATATTAATGGAAACACACAGTGGCCTGGTTTTGCTGAGTGAGCTACGAGTTACAAAAGGGCCAAAGCCACACTCTTCAGCAGAAAATCGTCCATTGTCTCTTGCCCTCTCGGGGGGTGGGGAAAAAAAAAGAGTTTCTTCTCTTCAGATGAACAGGGAAGTTACTCACCTCCTGCACATGATGCTGAGCAACCTGATCGCACGACCACCCAGGTGTAGTTGTGTTTCCGAACAGTGGTCTTGCTTTCATTAGCAGCGATTGGCAATGTGTACTCCCAGGCAATACCTGGATTTTTGCCTTGTAAAAGGATCTGAAATGTAAGAATGGGGGTGGGGCAGGAGGGGGTTAAGAGGGGAAGAAAGACACATTGAATAGGTTTATTGTCAGTTACTGTCCTCCACAAGGAAAATTACATTCAAACTCAGGGGGAGATTTATTAGAGGCGTTCTAATTTGTGAACAGTTTTGACAGCGTAGACAAGGGAAAGTTGTTGCCATTGGCAGCACTGTTAGTAACCAAAGGGGACAGATTTAAATTAATTGACTAAAAAATGAAGATGCAATAGAGAATATTTTTTAGAAGAGCTGCAAGAGCTGATTTGGAATGTAAAGCCTCAAAGGGTCATTGGAGGAGGTTCACACATTCTTCAAAACAAAATTACATTTTTTTTAATCATTCCTGGGCTGTGGTCATCGTTGGCTGGTCCAGCATTTATTCCCCATCACTAGTTGCCCTTGGGAAGGTGGCAGTGAGCTGCCTTCTTGAACCATCGCAGTCCATGGGTGCAGGAAAACCCACCATTATTTACCTCTCGACTCAATTCCTCTTGCGATAAAGGAAAAATATAACTCGCCTATGTTTGTGAGTGCATGCACATGTATACATTTTTGTACAAATGTGTGTGTGTGGTGTGTGTGTGTGAAAATGTTATGGAGTCATACAGGTCTACAGCTCAGAAAAAGGCTGTTTGGTCCACTGAGTCTGCACCAGCCAAAAAAAAGACACCTAACTATTCTAAGAGATAGCAAGAACTGCCGATGCTGGAGTCAGAGATAGCACAGTGTAGAGCTGGAGGAATACAGCAGGCCAGGCAGCATCAGAGGAGCAGGAAAGTTGATGTTTCGGGTCGGGACCTCTGAAGAAGGGTCCCAACCCGAAATGTCAACTTTCCTACTCCTCCGATGTTGCCTCACCTAACTATTCTAATCTCATTTCCCAGAACTTGTCCCACAGTCTTGCATGCCTTGGCATTGCAAGTGCAGATCTAAATACTTCTTCAATGTTATGAGGGTTTCTGCCTCTACCACCCTTACTGGCAGTCAGTTCCAGACTCCCACTGCTCTCTGGGCAAAAAAAAACTTTCCTCACATCCGCTCTAAACTTCCTCCCGTTTACCTTAAATCTATACCCCCGGTCTTTAATCCCTCCACCAAGGAGAATTTTTTTTCCCGTCTAAACCCCTCATAATTTTATCCATCTCAATCAAGTCCCCTCTTCGTCTCTTCTGCTCCAGGGAAAACAACCCCAGTCTATTCAATCTCACTTCATAACTAAAACTCTCCAGCCCAGGCAACATCTTGGTAAATCTTATCTGCACTCTTATAGAATCCATATACGATGCGCATTCCAGAACAGCACATAATTCTCTAGCTGCAGCCAATGAAACATTTAATACAGTTCCAGCATAACATACACATGCATTAATTTCCAAGTGGTGATAAAGCATGTTGCTTATTCACTGGTCCATGGTGAGAATGCATGCATTCTAGTCAAAATTAGTGTTCTGTGTCCCCACTGAACTTGGCTGGATTCTACCATCTACTATTGAGGCATCAGAAATATGCAGTGCCTGTGCCACTGACATTGCCTATAAACATGTGCCAAATCCAAATAATCAATCAAATAGACTCAAGGGCATAGCAAGTTACTAGAGTGCTGAGGAGGAAGTGTTAAGGTTAAGTTTGATTCTCGATCTGTGCTTTAGCTGCCAATGGGCTGTGAACTGGCAACATTCATTCTTACACTGCATAGCTTCAAAATCCCCAATTGCCCTCTGTGGTTCATTTGCTAACGGTCTACTTTTGCGTAACAAGTTTGTGGTTTCAGGACTCGGACACAAAAGTTAAGGCTGGCGCTCCAAGAGGTGTCAGCTTTCAGGTCAGATGTTAGACCAAGGTGCCTGCTCACTTGGTTGTAAAAGATTCCCAAAGGAGAGCAGCATAGTTACCCCTGGTGTCCTCGTCAATATTTACCTCTTAAATCAACATCATAAAAAATAGATTAGCTGGTCAATCTATTCTTGCTCTTTGTGGGAGCTTGTTGTGTACAAAACTGGCCACCTCACTTGCTACATCACACCAGTGACTCCACTTCAAAAATACTTCATGGGCTGAAAAAATCAGTCATTTGCTAAAATTAAACCCTCTTATTTCTTCTTGTGAAAGTTGCATAGTTAATTAAAGTCTTGAATTAGACTAAGCCAAGACAGAGAATGCTAACTGGTCTAGCAAGATCTGCACCAAATCTTCTGAAGATCAGAACCATTATTCACACACCCACTGTTCTTTCTCCATATCCAATTTGCTCTCCAACTATTGAAACTCCTGTCTTACTCCAGTAAGCAAAGCTGCCATCGTCCCAAAGAACTATAGGGTTACTGTTTCATTGACAACTGATGGTGGTTTAAACTGAGGTATGCCTCAGGTGAGGGGAGAGGTAGAGAAGGCATGACCTTCATGATGATCTTGGGAATCGAACCCATGCTGTTGGCATCAGTCTGCGTCACAAACCAGCTGCCCACCCAACTAACTGACCCCCCATTAATTCACTACACATCAGAATGTTATTGTTTGGAAAGGCGTGCACAAAGATGTAGGAAACTAAAGAGTATGGTGGGTCAGCAACTGACATATTTCCTTTGAAATCCAAGTTCAAATCCGACCCAGAATGAAGGGGTGAAAGTTGCACTTGTTCTGAAAGTTTGGATAGTCCTGAAACTTCTTGGTGACCATAGGTCTAGTGCAAATTCAGAAGTTATTAACAATCCTATTAGATCAGGTAGAAAACAGATCTGTTCAGAAGGGAGTTCCAGGATTTTGAGCCAGCAATAGTGAAGAAACAATGACGTAGGTCCAAGTCAGGATAGTATGTGGCTTGAAGGATAACTTGCAAAAGGTGGTGTTCCACATATCAGCTGCTCTTGTCCTTTCAGGTGGTAAAGGTCGTAGGTTTAGAAGGTGCAACCGATGGAAATTTCATGGAAATGTCCTTGAAGGTGAGGACTGCAGCAAATTACTTTGGGAGAGCCACAGTTTTCTCCTGAATCCAACATAACCAGGGAAAGGCCATTAAGACTAGACATGGCGCTGATATGCAATAGGCAGGAGCAGTCTGTAACATCTTACTGTCTGAGAGCTGGTTTTTCAAAATCCAGCAGAATGCAATGATAAGAAGTTACTACAAGGCTGCAAGAGATTAGCAATTTAGCCTTTTCTCTCCCCTGACCTCTCTTCCATCTTTTTACATTACAGAGAAAGCCTCGGCCATCTATTTGCTTCAATTCTTCACTGTTTCTCGCTCCTGAAAGAAATTGTAAACAGAGTCTGCTTTCAGGCTCCGACCTGTCGTCTCCTTTGGCCCAAATCTCCCAGAAGGTTCTGACCAGTTATCAGTTCTTTCAAAACTTTATGGTTGACATAATAAAAAGTTTACTTCAGTATTATCAAACCCATGATAAGCGTCTTTCACATCTGCCTTTATATGTCAAAGACTAACATTAAACACAAAATGTTGCCCTCTTGACCACAGAATTTCAGTGCAATAAATTTTACAGCTTCCTAAATCCTGATGTACACACACTGTGGGATTGGAATGAGGCAGCTCCCTCTATTTGTTTTCCCAAGTGTGCATTCTGGCTGAAGCCATGCTTTGAGAGTTTAGCTTAAGGCACAAGCTGTAGACAATGAGACAGCAGCAACCTCCCAAGTAAGTAACTTGTTGCTCATGTTTAATTATCTCTTCAAGGTGGGCCATTACCTTTATCACCAGATGTGCTGGAATTGCTCTGTCCCTCACCCTCTGAATGCCTTGGGCTAGACAGTAGAGTGAAAGCCAGCCAAAGGTTGTTGCTGCAAGTCACCATCCAATGATCCTCAGCTCAACTTGAAAAGTAGCTGAGAAGTTTGGGTTTGGTTATGTCACTGTCATAGAAACAGAAACATATAAAATTGCAGCAGGTGGCCATTCGGCCCTTTGAACCCACTCTGCCATTCAATATGTTCGTGGCTGATCACCGAAATCAGTGCCCCGTTCCTGCCTTCTCCCCTTACCCTGGGTCTATAGATTACTAATCCAGTTCTGTTACCATTGCCCTAAGAGCTACATCTGACTTCTTCTTTAAAGCACACAATGTTTGGCTTCAACTGCTTTCTGTGACAGAGAAATCCTCAGGCTCACCACTCTTGGGTTGAAGATATTTCCCCTCATCTCAGTCTGAAATGGCCTGCCCTGTATCTTTAGGCTGTGACTCCCCAGTCATCAGAATATCCTGCTTTTACCTTGTCTCATCCTGTTAGAATTTTAAAGGTTTCTTTGAGATTCCCTCTCATTCTTCTAAACTGCAGTGAATACAGTCCTAACAGATCCTAACTTCATATGTCAGTTCTGCCATTTCAGGAATCAACCTGACAAACCTTGTTTGATCCCCCTCCATAGCTAGAACATCCTTTGTGGATAAGGAGGCCAAAACTGCTTATAGTGTCCCAACTGTGGAACAGTCTACAGTCATTGAGAACTTCAGCTACAGAGTGCTAAGACTGTGGAACCTGGTACCATATCAGCTGAATAGCAAAGTAGCATTTCAGGGGAGGCTTGACATGTACATGACTCAGAGAGTCATGTACATTTACTCAGAGAGTGGTAGGGGCGTGGAATGCATTGCCGGAGAGGGTAGTGGAGTCGGCCTCATTAGGGGCATTTAAGTGGCTATTAGACAGGCATATGGATGATAGTATAAGGTAGGGGTGGAGGTTAGATAGACCTTAGGTTTAGGGTAAAAGTTCGGCACAACATCGTGGACCGAAGGGCCTGTACTGTGCTGTACTGTTCTATGTTCTATGAGGGAGGGATTTGTGAGGACACCGTATATACGCTGATAAGTTGGGTTGAATGGCTTACTTCTATGTTACATACTCTACAACTTTCATTCTCTTTGCCTTGGACAAAACATTAAACATAATATATTGGAGAAGATTTTGTTGCAATGGTAACAGCACTGGACTGGTAATCTATAGGCCCAGTCCGAATGCTCTAAGGACATGGGTTCAAATCCTACTACGACAATTCAATAAATAAATATGAGTTTGAAAGTTACTCAATAATGATGTCACGATAACTGTCATTGATTGTTGTAAAAAACCTATCTGGTTCACTAATATCCTTTAAGGGAGGGACTTATTTGGTCTGGCTACATGTGACTTCAGACCACAGAAGCGTGGGTGATTCTTAAACGTCCTTTGGCATGGGCGAGCAAGCCACTCTGTTCATGGGCAAATAGGGATGAGCAACAATTGCTGCCCCACAAGAGATCCTCACATCCCATGTTTAAAAAAAAATCATTTGTGGGATGTAGACATTACTGACAAGGGCGTCATTGGTTGACTATTCCGAACAAATTGACCTGAGAGGCTAATTCTTGAATGACTTGGTGGTTTGATCCATCTGAATCGTTGCTTAGCCACTTCAGAGGGAAATTAAGGAACAGCTACAGGAGCATGAGGAATTAAATCACACATGAAAATAAAACCACCTTGGTCCTACCAGACTATAAGGCTGCTCTCTCATTCGAGTGAGAGTCAATTAGTGCTGGTTTAACCTGGAGTCACCACTTCCTCAGGCAATGGGCAAAGCTGAGAAGGAGAGTCCTACCTGGTAACCTCAGGCAGTGTGGGAATTTGAACCCACACTGTTGGTGTTACTCTGGACTGCATACCAGCAGTCTGGCCATCCAAGCCAACCAGTTTAATTTAACTAATTCAGAGCTCCCTCACAATGCAGGTCTGGCAGCATCTATGGGGAAATTCTGAAGAAGAGTCATATCAAATCGAAAAGTTAACTCTGTTTCTCTCCTCACAGATGCTGCCAGACCTGCTGACTTCCTTCAGTATCCTCTGTGTTTGTATCAGCAAAAGGCGAACTGGGTGTCGGAGCCAGGTTTTCCATCTTAAACTACATTAATGAGTCAAATAGGGTTTACAACCATCCATCAGCTTCATGGTCGCTTTTGCTAATACAGCACCTTCATATTTCCGCAGCTTTTATTAAAATTCTGTAAAACAGTAAGATTTGAACTTAGTCTCTCTGAATCATGAGTCTAGGTCTCGAGGTTATAATGCAGTAATGTAACCATTGTGCTCCCTTAATTCATTTAATCAATTCACAGAAAAAGTGATCAATTATTGATATTTAATTGTTAAGAATCTAAGATCCTGCCAGTACAAGGAAAGTTTTGGATCCTGTCAGAGGACTGGGACTCCAGATGCCGTACACCAGGAGAAAAAGACAATGGCCACATAACTTCCATTTGTTTTGATGATCAAAATGTATTGATCTTTCCAGACACGAGATAGTGTGCATCTGCTGTGCTTCAAATATCAAGTTTCAAAGCGTCGGCAACACAAGGGAAAGGAAGAATTGTCAAGTACCTACTCAGAATAGGCCACTTTGTGCTGGGATTTCCAAGTGGAATTAGTACCCGACAGACGCTTCATGTATTTTCTTTTGGCGATATTATGAAGGCATCAACTCGAAACAAGGTCATGTGACACAGAGTGGGAGAGAAGACAAAGGAGAGGTAAGGTTCTCTTGAATCACCAAGAGAGCTCCTCCACTAAGACCCTCAACAGTCTTATTTCACCCTTCAACATTAAAACCGCCTGGTGGTGCAGGATGGCTTGAAGCCTAAAGGGTCCAGGTTGTGAGAGGGGGCCCTCACATGTTTGAAAGAGAAGAGGCTATGGATGTAGCACTGACGTCACAGCATAGCTCAAAGATCAGTAGTTTCCAATTTGTGTTTTTTCAGTGCGTCCCTCCCGAAAATCCCTCCCCCATCCTCAACTCCACTTTACTCACTGAAGCTGACATTCTTTTAGAATGGTTACTTTGGAGATTCCTACCCTCTGCATCCCATAATAGCTGCCTGTGACAACCCACTTGAGACGGACCTGCAGGGCACACCCATTAAGAAATGTGTTTGGATGCTGCACTCCAGATGGCCTGACAAACGACTTCAAACACTGCGTACTACTTGAGAGGCAAAGCACTTTATTGCAGCTTATATCTTGAACACTTGTACAAACATCAGCCCTCCACACAAAGCTCTCCAGAGAAGTGATGGCCTCTGACAGAACACGTCCAGCTATCTCCCCTCTCACATGCGGCACTCAAAGACTATCTTCCGGAGACACTTCATTCTGTTTATCTTTTTAAAAAAAGGCTTTTAAAATTTTTTTTATGTATAATGAGCAAAATTCCTGACTCCCCTCAACCCCCATGTCAGTTCTCTTACTGGATACGATACCTCATGCGAGACTGAGCCACATAAACACTGAGGGACTAGGTCTAATCCCCTGGCTGTCTGGCACCCTTTCTGCTGAAATGACACACTGAGCTGATTTTAAGTCGAGGTACATGAGGATGTGACATTCATGGAGTCACCATAGTGCAGGAGGAGACCCTTGAGCCCATTCAGTCCTCTGTCAACTGTGGTTCTGGGGGTAATATGATTGCTTCTATACCACAAGGTTCTGGGTTCAAGACCCACTCCAGGAGTGAAGTACAGAAATCAAGGCTGATACTTCAGTGCAAGTGGAGAAGGAGTATTGTACAGTTGGAGCTTCCAGTTTCAGATGAGATGTTAAACTGAGGTCACATCGACCTGCTGGGGTGGATGTGTGAAGATTTGTGAAGAAAAGCTGGGCAGTTACCCTAGATGTTCCAACCAATACTCATCACTCAAGCATCAACATAAAAAAATTGATTATATGGTCATATACTTATATAACCTCATGATTAGGGGAGGTAATGGTCTAGTGGTATTATCACCACATTATAAACCCTGAGAACCCAGGTTCAAATCCTGCCATGATGGAATTTGAATCCATTGTTTTAAAAAAAATATGAAAAATCTAATGATCACCATGAAACCATTGCCAATTGTCAGGGAAAACCCATGTGGTTCACTACCGTTCTTTAATGAGGGAAGTCATAGAGTCAGAGTCATACAGCACAGAAGCAGACTCTTCGGTCCAACCAGTCCATGCCTAACATAATCCCAAACTAAACTAGTCCCTGCTCTTGGCTCATATCTCTTCAAACCTTTCCTATTCACATACTTATCCAAATGTCTCTTACATGTTGTAATTGTGCCCGCATCCACCAAATACTCAGGATATTCACTCCACATGTGAACCATCATCTGTGTAAAAAATTTGCCCCTCATGTCTTTTTTAAATCTCTCTCCCCCTAGTCTTGAAATCCTCCATCCTAGGGAAAAGACAACTACCATTATCTCTATTTATACCCCTCATTATTTTATAAACTTCTATAAGGTCACCTCTCAGCCTCCTACATTCCAGTGAAATAAGTCCTAATCTATCCAGCCTTACTTTACAACTCAAACCTTCCATACCTGGCATCATCCTGGTAAATATTATCTGAGCCCTCTCCAGCTTAATAATGTCCTCCTTATAACTGGGTGGCCAGAACTGGACACAGTACTCTAGAGGAGCTTTCACCAATGGCCTGTACAATCTCAACATGATTTCTCAACTCCTATACTCAAAGGACTGAGCAATGAAGGCAAGTATGCGAAATGTCTTTTTAACCATCCTGCCTATTTGAGACGTAAACTTCAAAGAATTATGTAACTGCACGCCTAGGTCCCTCTGTTCTACAATACTACCCAAGGCCCTACCATTAATTGTATAATCCCTATCTCTGTTTGTTGTGCCAAAATTCAATACCTCACATTGATCCAGATTGAACTCCATCTGCCATTTTTCAGCCCATTGACCCATTTGATCAAGACCCCTTTGTAAACTTAGAGAACGTTCTTCACTGTCTCCAGTGTGTTGTTCTTACCTGGTCTGGCCTACATGTGACTCCAGACCCTTGGCATTGCTCTTTGGGCAATAGGGATGGACAACGAACACTGGCCTGGCCATCAAAGCCCACATCCCGTGAATGAATTAAAGTAAAAACATATCATTGCTTCAGTTATAAAAGCATTGATTGAATATGGATATTAATCTGTCATGCCTACACATCAAAAATGAAGTCCATTCCAGTTCTCACTCCAGCCAGTCTCATTCCCCAATTGGACGAGGGCAGGAAAACTGACATTTAGAATCTCTTCTCATGGTCAATCACAACAGCCATCACAGGAAAACCCAGAGTGGTTGTCAAAGTGAGAGTGTGAAACATATCTCAGAGGTTGAGTATGAAGGTACTGGATAGTCACAGCTTACTTGTGGGCTGATGGGGACCATGGTTCAGCAAAGCTCCATGACAGAAGTATGATCTCTGATGAGGAGTTGGTGCAGTGGTAATGTTACTAGATTGGGGATCTAGAACTCCAGTCCAATGTTGTGTGGACATGAATTCAATTCCATCAAGCCAGATGGTGAAACTTGAATAAAAAATGTGGAATTAAAAATATTTTAGTCCAATGACAACCATGTGACCACTGCTGCTTGTTGTTAAAAACTCATCTCGTTTACTAATGTCCTTCAGAGCTTCATCCTTACCTGGTCAGGCTGACATGTGACTCCAGACCCACAGCAATGTGGTTGACTCTTAAATGCCCTCTGGGCAATTAGGGATGGATAATAGCCAGTCATATCCGTGAATAAATACATTTTAAAATTACCTTCATATCATCCTTTAATTATCCATCAATATCCATTCTCCAAGCCCTGTATGTTGTCCCACAAATGACCACTCCCAGCATCCTGATCATCTTTTGACCATTTTTTTTTTAAACTGCAAAATACTTTTTAGTGTAAAGTAGCCAGAGTGTAAATTCTTAACAAAAGATCTCCCATTGAATTGCGTTATACTATTTTGAATGTTCCACTGCTCTGTCCCATCATACATCCAACGTGTTAGCATCAACTCCAATTCTGTCATTTAACCAATTTACAAGATCCATCTTTATGAACTCCTGCTCCCTTCTTAAAACACATCAAAGCTTTGTACCACATTTTCAACCATTATATTCTTTATTTCCAAATTCCCCTGGTAGCACCAATTAAGTTCTTTAAATGGTCAATTAATGGTAATTTAAAGGGCTCAGCTCACCACCTCCCTGATCAGCTGCCACATCAGCAGGCAGGAAGGGTAGTCAGTGTCCTGCCTGGGAAACTACGATGACCTGCCAACCAAGCAACGATCTCCATTTGCCACAATTGGAGACATGAATGGAGCCAAGGGGGTAGTCTCTGAAAGCTACACCATGCCCCCGCTACTGACCTCCCTCAATCCCATTTCCGCACAGCCCTCACTCTGCAAACAGGAGGAAAAAAGGCCTTCTGAATCACCCGAGGCACAGGCCTTGACTGATGGACTTTAGGGCCCAGAAGCTGCCCGGATCTGACTGGTCAACAGGTTCTGCTCGGTTGAGGCCTGCAATAGGTTGAGACACTCGTCCTGCCCACCTGTCAGGTCTCAGTGAGGTGATTGGCCAGTGATCTGGTGAGTTTACCTTCACCAATAGGGGGCAGTAAAATAGTCACCACCCAACACACACAAAACAAAAGATGGATAAATCATGGACAACAAGGTGCAGAGCTGGATGATCACAGCAGGCCACGAAGCATCATAGGCGAATAGCTCCTATGATG
>NC_063346.1:9753673-9776384 GCF_021869965.1 Rhincodon typus
ACCAGCCCTGCACCTTGTTGTCTCGGATTCTCCAGCATCTGCAGTTCCTACTATCATGGATAAATCATGCCCAGTATATACCCCCAATCTTATACTTCCCAACAAGTTTCCTGTACAGGCTACACAGGGAAGTCTGCCTCAATTTTAGCTAAAAATCCTTTGTGAAGAATCTTAGCCAAATATTAATTTTAAAAAAAGTATACAGCATCTGTATCCATTATATCAGTTTAATTCTGTCAGTACGGTTTCTTTTTCCTTATTCTTTCATCTCTTGTGGGTAAAGCCAGCATTTGTTGCCCGTCACTAATTGCCCTGAAGCAGAGTGCTTGCTCGGCCATTTCAGAGGGCAGATAAGAGTTGATCACATGACCTTGGGTCTGGAGTCACATTCAAGCCAGACTGGATAAGAATGGCAGATTCCGTTCTCTCTAGGACATTAGTGAACCAGATGGAATTTCACAACAATTGATAACAGCTTCATGGTCACCATCAGTGAGGCTAGCTTTCAATTCTAGATATATTAATCAAATGTAAATTCTCTGCTCCTGGAACATTAGCCTGGACCTGTAGGTCACTAGCTTAATGATGGTATCACCATCCCTTGCATTTTGCGGAGAGATCATCATAACTTTCAATGGAAAGCAGCTAATGAATGCAGGGAAACATATTTTTATTTGAAAGGCTTTGATACAGTGGGAGCAATTATCCCAGGATGCTTCAAAGGCAGGGTGAATCCTGATTTTGGGAACAGAGATAGCAATTTGTTTTATGGAGCGTGGAAGCTGATTATCAAAGGAACACGAGGAGGATATTAAGCCTGTTGAGCTGATTTTCCATTTAATGAGGTCATCATTGACCTGTGACTGAACTCCACATGGCTCCCTGATGTGGGACACATGCCATACTTAGAATTATAGAGTCATAGAGTTGTACAGCATGGAAACAGACCCTTTGGTCCAACTTGACCATGCCAACCAGATTTCCTAAATGAATCTTATCCCATTTGCCAGAATTTGGTCCATATCCCTCTAAACCCTTCCTATTCGTATACCCAACGAGATGCCTTTTAAATGTTGTAATTGTTTCAACCTCCACAACTTCCTCTGGCAGCACATTCTATAGTCGCACCATCCTCTGCATGAAAAAGTTGCCTCTTAGGTCCCTTTTAAATCTTACCCCTCTCATCTTAAACTTGTGACCTCTAATTTTGGACTCCCCTGGCCTAGGGAAAAGACTATGAATATTCACTCTATCCATGCCCCTCATGATTTTATAAACTTTTTAAGGTTACATCCATAAGTCTCCAACGCTCCAGGGAGAATAGACCCTACCTATTGAGCCTCTCCCTACCGCTCAAACCTTTCAACCTGGCAATGTTCTTGTTAATATTTTCTGAACCCTTTCAAGTTCCTAACATCTTCCCTAAAGCAGAGAGACCAGAATTGAATGCAGTATTCCAAAAGTGGTCAAACTAATGTCCTGTACAGCTATAACATGACCTCCCAACTCCTATACTTAAACACCTGGAACCAAAGTTGGGTAATGTCCAGAACACCCTATCACAGGCACCCAATTGATAGAGCTTCAAACTTTTTGTGTCTAAGTTTCTCGAAATCTCTCTCCCCGAGTCTCTCTGAGCATGGTGAACAAGTACAGCAAACAAGAGCATTAATATATAATTGTAAGAACAGACAAACAACATTGGCTTGTACACATTCCCACTCTGTGACAGTCCTGGCCTCACCATCATTTCATCATGTGCACACAGACCTGGAGGCTGATAGAAAATACACAAGTGAAAGAAACAATAAAGCTTAAACTTATAAACAGCAGTGACATCATCTTTAGCAAGTCTAATAGCCTCATAATTAAGCACATTAAACTTTTGACCTTATCCAACATGATTAAAGCTAAGAATCAAAATGTTGTGACACCACTGTTTGGATTGAGGGGCTGGGGTATCTTGCCATGCTTAACCAAGTTGTTGCTGGTCCCAACATTACAATGTCTATTGACTGTAAACTACAATGGGACACCTGAGGTTATGAAGCACACTGGAAAGATGCAATTTCTTTCTTTTAATTGTCAAGTCAAAGAGCTGTCTGTCTCAGGGCATGCAGGGCTGGTGGCAAAGTTTCATTTCACTTCTCCATCATTAGCTGCTCCAACGAGGCGGAAGTTATCAGCAAGCCCAGGTTGACCTAGCTTCAGAAAACCACCACTAGCAATGGGCTGATGGGAAGGCTTTCAGGAAAATGAAAATGATGAGCACCCCTCGCTGAGGAAGCACCGCTTTGAGAGACCGAGGGGCCTCCGTTGGTGCTACACATGTCTATTCTACCAGAAGCAGAACTCATCCACATGGGTCCTCACCAATCAACATGGAGAGAGCTTTCCTCAGACAGAGAAGTGAACACTGTGGATCAGTGTAGCCAGATAAATGCGACACTACTCTGCTCCTCCGACAGAAGGAACCATTATAGCTGTCCCTCACATTAAATATCAGCTCAGTGGCTCTGCCTAAGAAACCTATTCCCCTCTGCTCTCTCTTGAGGTGTTGCCCTTGAATACCCCACCAGTAACGATGTACGCCATTTGTTTCTGACACCGAAGTGATATTTACATGTTCAGAGTCAGTGAGGTAACATCAATTCAGAATACTTGGAAAACAGATTTTGTAATTGATGTGTCAGACCAAAGACCTTTTATCTTCCATCTGTTTCTCTAATCTTCTAACACTACAAATAAACAAGAGAATTGTTTTCTTCCCTTTTTCACGTCTGTTAAAATGGATAGCACTCCACCCTGTGCTGCTGTGATTGTGTAATCTGAACCGCAACGTTACATTATTAGCCCCAGCTGAGTGAAAACACACTGATAGCATGCAACCCAAGTGAGCACTGAAAACAGCAATGTTATTCGAATGGGGTTTAGAAACTTCAGTGAGAGGCCACAGGGCAGGACAGCATCCAGGTTGAATAGAGCAGGAATTATGTTAATTTACCAAAGAGTGGTGAGCCTGTGGAATTCATTACCACAGGAAGTAGTTGATGGCAAAACATTGAATGTATTCAAGAGGCGACTTGATATAGCACTCGGGGTGAATGGGATCGAAGGTTATGGGGAGAAAGCAGGATTAGGCTACTGAGTTGGACGATCAGCCATAATTGTGATGAATGGCGGAACAGGATCAAAGGACCGAATGGCCTCTTCCTGCTCCTATCTTCTACGTTTCTAGGTTTCAGCCACGGTCACCAAACCCACATTATAATTTGGATTATATACTCAAACCAGGTCTGCACTTGTCACCCTATATTGACTCTACGCATAGCAAATGCCTCCAATTTGAAATTCTCCTGCTCCCTACAACTCTCTGAGCTCGCTGTACTCTTCCAATTTTAGCCTCATCAATGTCTCTGATTATCTGCAACATACTATCAGCAGCTTTGTCTTCTAATGTCCACTTGTGAAGTTCTCCCCATCTCTCTCTCTCTCTCCGCTTTTGAGATTTTTTTTAAAATCCACCCTTTTCATCAAGTCTTCAGTTACCTTTGGTCTTAATAATGGCTGACGTGATTGGATGTGACATTTCATCTAATAGTGGAGGCCTCCTCTCTCTGGCGAACTGGGGTGGGGTTGGGGTGGATTTCTTCTCACGGACTTGGTTGAGTTTTTTGAGGAAGTAACCAAAACGACTGATGAGGGCACAGCTGTAGACGTTGTTTGCTTGGACTTTAGTAAAGCCTTGGATAAGTTTCTGCATGATAGACTAATTAGTAAAGTTCGATCACATGGGATTTATGGTGAGCTTATCAATTGGATACAACATTGGCTTTACTGTAGGAGACAGAGGGTGGTGCCCTATGAACAGCAGGTTTTACAGAGATCAGTGCTGGGTCCACTTTTGCTTGTCATTTATAGAAATGATTTGGATGAGAATATAGGAGACATAGTTAGTAAGTTCGGGGATGACACCAAAATTGGTGATGTACTGGACAGTAAAGAAGGTTATCTAAGATTACAAAGGCATCTTGATCAATTGGGTCAATGGACTGAGGAGTGGCAGATAGAGTTTAATTTGGATAAATGTGAGGCATTGCGTTTTGGTAAAACAAACAAGGGGAAGACTTATACATTTAACGGTAGGGCCCCAGATAGTATTGTAGAACAGGGAGACCTAGGGAATCAGGTACATAATTCCTTGAAATTTGCACCACAGCTGGACAGGGGTGTTAAGAAAGCATTTAGCACACTTGCCTTCATTGCTCTGGCCTTTGGGTATAGGAGTTGGGATATTGAGATTGTACAAAGGCCTCTTCAAGAGTAGTGTGTGCAGTTCTGATTGCCCCGTTATAAGAAGAATATTATTAAACTGGACAGGAGTCGGAAAATATTTACCAGAAAGTTGCCAGGAATGGAAGTTTTGAGTTATAAAATAGGCTGGGATTTTTTTCACTTGAATGTAAGAGGTTGAGGGTTGACCTTACAGAAATTTCGAAAATCATGAGAGGCATAAATAAGGTGAATAGCAAAGATCTTTTTCCTAAATTGCGGGGAGTTCAAAACTGGGGGGCATATTTTTAAGCTGAGAGGAGAAAGATTTAAAAAGGACACGAGAGGCATCTTTTTTACACAGAAAGTGGTTCGTGTATGAAATGAATTGCCAGAGCAACTGGTGGATGCAGGTATAGTTACAATGTTTAAAAGATGTTTGGATGAATAGAAGGGTTTGGAGAGAAGTGGGCCAAATGCAGGCAGGTAGGACTAGTTTAGTTTGGGAACATGGTCAGCTTGGACTACTGGGAGTGAAGGGTCTGTTTCCATGCTCTCTGAGGTTAGAGTTGAAAGTTATGCCTCAGAGGGCTCCTCTAGATTTAAACACACTTGGTGTTTCCTACATACATGAGATTGCCGAGAGCCAATAGCTGACAGCTCTCTGATTGGGATGGCAACACTGCGAGCCAGCTCACTGTCCATGATAGGACAGTGTGCACAGAGGCGGCCAATTAATAGTCCACGTCCAGGTAAATATCTGTCCTGGATTGCCTCCCAGAATTTCACCCTTGCCCTCTCCCTCCACTTGGCCCTGACATAGAAACATAGAAAATAGGAGCAGGAGTAGGCCATTCAGCCCTTAGAGCCTGCTCCACCATTCATTATGATCATGGCTGATCATCTAACTCAGTAGCCTGTTCCTGTTCTTCCACTTCCACCCATATCGTTTGATCCCATTAACCCCAAGTACTACGTCCAAATCCTTCTTGAAATCAAGATCTCTAAGGCTCTGTGTACATTCTGTCCTCGCAAGCAGCTCTGAAGGTGGATGCAAGTGATTTTGGTGATGAGTGAGATCTACGTTTGAGCTGAAAACTCCCCAGGATGTAATTTTGAGCTTCAATCCAAAATTGCTCTGGTGAAGAGGATGGCATCATTGATGAGAATCACCCTCGCTCCCACCCACTGCTGCCAGAATCTGGTAGCTCTCCTTCATTTCCTCATCTCCCATCAGGCAAACTATCCAATTTCAAACCACGGCACCAAGATTTTGAGTCCTCCCCATTTTGGGAAATGTTCTTTTAACGGTTACAGCGAGGCTTCCTAAAGTGGGGTTGCGAGAGGAAATTTTGGGCTGGCAAGGTCACAGGCAGCAATGGCCAACTCCCTTCCCCTTACTCTTAAAGGTCCTCTCCTCCACTCATGGAGAGCTTATAACAATCTTCAAGCCTCAAAATGGTGTCACAATGGCAACACGTATGGGAATCATTGGTTTACTGCCTGGTCTGAAGATAGTTGGGATGATGCTCCCTCAGACATTAAACAGTCTTCAGATTATAGAAGAAAACCATCTTTCCCCTTAGAATCTTGTTTCCGCTGAACAAATAGAAAACATCAATGGAGGACTGGAATCCACAACAACTGACACTTGCAGCTGTAGCACATTCAGAATCGATCCTCACTAACTGGGCATATGAGTTAGCAATAGAATAGAAAAGCAAATTTCTGGTTCTGACAAAGGGTCACTGGACCTGAAATGTTAACTCTGATTTCTCTCCATGGTTGCTGCCAGACCTACTGAGCTTTCCCAGCAATTTCTGTTTTTGTTTCTGGTTCTCCCAGTCACCCATCTTTTGACTGAGAATATCCACTGGGAGTGCAAGATTTACCCTGTACCAAGAAATTGTCCTTTCACGTTTGTAATTTGAACTCCATATTCAGTCTAGAACTAATGCAGCAAAGGTCAGAAATTTGGAAATGGACGACACTGTTTCATTGAAGGACTAAATCTGGATGTATAGTTGAGATTCAGATCTCATCTTTCTTGAAGAGAGGAATGGACTGCAGAAGACATAAATTAAACTCTTTGTTCACCAGATCTGAGTTCTTAAAGGCAGATGGAAGGTATGTGTGAATGTGCGTTTGTGTGTGTGAGAGAAAGAGAGACAGAGGAAGAGGGAGAGAGAGAGAGAGAGATCAAGAGAGAGAGTGTGAGACAGAACGCTGAGCATTGCCGCATCACACTGGTTAATGAAAGCCTCCTCTCTTCATTGATTTGTCTATCCACACCCTGAAATGTTTGGGTCACACATTTTAGGAAATAGCAGTTTGTCTTTTGCATCAAGATAAGCAAACGGTAAGAAACCAGTTCTCAAACATACGGAATAAGTATATTTTTAAGAGAATCCGATCAAAGTGCTCTTTCATTCCCCATCCCAAGCATTTGATTAGACTTTCTTTTTCCAATTAAAAATGCTTCAAACACTCACATGGCTATTTTGTAACTCATTGCATCCAATTAAACCTCCCTTTCATCTACGGCATCAAGATGAGGACCCAGCCATTACATCACACTGTCTGGGATTTTAATTTTCATTTTGAAGGCAAAAAGAAAAACTCACAACAGTTCCTTTTCAAAGCATCTAATGATGAAAACATTGTATGTGGTGCCGACATCACCTTTTTATTCCAACATCTCCGAGATGATTAAGGGCTCACCATTTGGACAATTATATAGCCGAAGAACCTTTCTCAGACTTCAGCACTGGACGCTAATTAAGAGCGATGACATGGGGAGGGGGTGGGGGGCATGGTGATGTCACCCATCCAACTGAACCCACCAGCACACTGCCAACCTGTCAGGGCTAATTCTGTGGCAGAAACAAGTGATGAGAGTGAACAAGGAGGGGGAAGAAAAGGGAGCTTACTTCAAAGGCGAGTGTCTCATTAGTCGGGCCTGCCGAGTACAGGCTCTCTGGTGTGTTGAACGACCGCTGGTAGTGGAACACAGCTCCCCCAAAGTTGAATTGCCCTGGCCAGTCGACTGTCCAGTCCCCTGTTAGGTGGTATTTGCCCTGCAGGCTGCGCACCGCCAAATAGCTTGTTGAGATCTCCAGCTCCTGCACATGAATGCTCCGAGCCCCAGCTGGTACCGTGACAACAACGTAGTACTCTGTAAAACCGAAAATAGAGAAAAAGTCATTGATGAGGAACAGAAAGAAAGCATTTGCTAAATGGAATATAAAGCGATGATCGATTTATACAGCAATCTGGTCAGACTCCATCTGGGACAGTGTGTTCAGTCCTACTCAGGAAGGATAGCTATTTTAGTCAAGTGGTTCAGATGTGATAGGGTGTGCCACTGGAACAGGTGGGACTTGAACTTGTGCCTCCTAGTTCAGCGGACTACCACTGCACCACAAATAACATTAATGTCAGGAAGGATGTATTAGCCTTGGAGGGAGTGCAGTGAAGATTCACTCAATGATCCCAACTCTACAAGGGTTAAGAGATAACAAAGTGTAGAGCTGGATGAACCCAGCAGGCCAAGCAGCATCAGAGGAGCAGGAAAGCTGACGTTTTGGGCCTATACGTGTCACCAAGTGGTATAGATTAGGCTGACTCCTTGAAAATAGAGGTGATCTATTTGAAGTGTTTAAGGTAATTAAAGGAGTTGCTGGACAGGATCAATATAGCTAATTCTGCTGTTGGGCAGAATAAGGGGAACCTAACACTTTTATGAGATTTAATCCTTTCGGGGATGATATCACAAAACATGTCTTCACAAAAAGGGTAGTGAAAATCTGGGACTGTCTCCCTGAAGAAATGTTGAATGGTTTTCTCCTGTTTGTATGATCTTGGGTTATATCTATGTTCACGGCAATCAGGCCACTTAAATGCTAAAAACAAAGAGCAGGTTTGAGAATGAACCGAGGCTTATCGATTCCATTAGACTCTTGATTCTGAGAAGTGCATTGTTTGTTCTGATTCGCTTCTTAAAATTATTTCAAATTTTCACAGGTCCCCATGGTTTTATTTTATCTCAAGTCCGTGTATTGTAAATTGGAAACTCAGAGAAATACCTTCCAAAATGCCAAGCAGCGTAGATCAAGTTGTAAAAAGTGCATTGAGTAGTGTTTAACTTTGATGCTTCTCAGCTTGTCAAAGTCAGGGTTGGAAGATGTTAAGAGCATGGGACTCTGAGATCTGAATGCAAAACCAGCACCTTTTTAACTGAATACAGACTGATAGGAGAATGATCCCAGGACTTAAATTGTTAAGTTATGAGGCAAAATTCTATTGACCTTACATACACCTCCTTGCTAACAGCAGCTAGAGATGCAGTGGTACAGACACTGGTTGATAACCCAGGGAATCAGGCCAACGATCTGGGATCATGGGCTTGAATCTCACATGGTGAAATTTAAATTTCACAATAAAATTGAATACAATTGGTAAATCTGGAATGAAAAGGGGGCCCAAATATTTTCCACCAACACATTAAAAAGCAAGCAGGTGATAAGAGGTGAAGGGGATCCTATTAGGGACATCAAGAATGACATATACATTGAAATACAATGCTGGAATAATGAATCAGTTCTTTCCGCGAGTGCTTACTGAAGACAAAAATTCTCTGAACGGAAGATACTGGAGGCAATGCTCAAGTCAAAACTGAAAGGGAGGAGGTCCTGGAAAGGTTGTCCGCATTTAGGGAAGATAAGTCTCCTGGTTTGGATGGACTACATTAGCTGCATGGGTTGCAAAATGATGTGATGGCTGAGAGAGAGCTGGGCTTGCCTTGATGTTTCAAGATATGGAGGAGACGACTGGAGAGTGACGAATGTGGCATCCTTGTTCAGGGAAGCGTGTAAGGGCAGCTCTCACAACTCCAAGTCAGTTAGTCTATAATCATTGGTGGTAATGTTTTAGAATTCATGATCAGCAGAAAATCATCAACAGACACCTGAAGAGTGTTTTGAGTGAGTTACAGAGAACCAGCACAGTTTGTGCTTGACTAATTAACTGAACCATCAAAGATATTGTGGTGGATGTTGTCTATATGGTTTTTTTTAAAAAATGTATTCAACAAAATACCACACAAAGGACTGCTAACAGCATTGAAACTTATGGAGTGGGAGGGTCAGTGTACAATCGGACAGCAAATTGGCATAAGGACAAAAAAAAAGCAAGATGTGGTGGAGTACTGTTTTGTTTCTAAATAGCAATACATCGTGGCATTCCCCAAATGGGAGCAGGACCACTGCCTTTTTATTGGTGTCATGTGGAGTAACTCATTAACATTTGCAGATGAGACTGAATGTGGAGGAATTACAAATAGTGAGGGCAATACAAAGTATGTATAAAGTATAGACTGGCCAGCAAAACTGGGAGACAAATGCAAATGGAGTTTAATCCAGAGAAGTGAAAGGTAATGCACTATGACAGAAGGGGTGTGGAGCAGTAATAAAGTCATAGGGGTCCACAGCACTGAAAGAGGCCCTTCCACTTTAGTGACATGAATCAGAAATATTCTCAGGATTAAAAGGAGCTAGGAATAGACATGCATTGATATTTGAAAGTGGCAGGTCATTAGTATTGACTACAACAGCAGAAAGGTTGTGCTAAACCTATACAGAACTCTGGTTAGCCCATAGCAAGAGTACTGTTCCCAGTTCTGGTCAGAGTACTTTGGGAAAGATATGAATGTCCTTGAGAAGATGCACAAGAGATTTACTAGACAGTTTCCAGGAATAAGAAGTCTTAGTTACAAGGTTAAGTTGGAAAGGCTAGGATCATTCACCTTGGAGCAGCAAAGACTGAGGGGAGATTTGTTACAGATGTATAAGATTATGACAAGCTTACATAAAATAGACATAAGCAGACCGTACAAAAATTAAGGGACCCAGGCAAAGATTTTGAGCAAGAGACCCATCAGTTTATAAGGAAACACTTTTCCACACAGTGAGCAGCATTGCTTTAGAACACACTGCCTACAAGGACAGATGAAGCAAAACCAATCTATGGTTTGAAAAAGGAATTCCAATTGCCACTTGAAGGAGACAAATTTGTTGATCTATGAGGACCAAGCCAGGGAGTAGGCTGATTCATAGAATGTCCACAGGGCTGAAAGAGGCCATTTGGCCCAAGTCTGCCCTAGCTCCCCAAAGAGCATCCCACCCTCACCCACCACCCATCTCCTATCCCCTTAACCTCACATTTTCCATGGTTGATCCACCTAACCTGCACACCTTTGGACTGAGGGAGGAAACCGGAGCACCCGGAAGAAACCCACACAGACACGGGGAGAATGTGCAAACTCCACACAGACTTGAGTCAAGCCTGGTGCTTTGAGGCAGCAGTGCTAACCACTGAGCCAGCATGCCACCCGGGATTGGATTGCACCATGGCAAATGACACAAACACAATGAGCTGAATGGCCTCCCCTATGCTATAAACAACTCTATCACAGTAACAGATAGATGAATGCCTGGTGTAGGGCTTTGTTTCTGATATACTTGCCATTTGCCCGGTGCTGTTGATGGTACTGTCCTCTGAAGAACTTGCAGGTTGAATTATCTCCGTTGCATACTCCACAAGCATCCACGACAGCCTTTGAGCCTAGAACATGGTCACATCCCACTGCCTGAGGGAATATTTCACCAATTACACTTCAGTCAGTCACCTTAGCACCAATTGGGATTCCTACCTGAGGGCTTTCTGTTGTGTATAGCTCAGCTAATCATGGTCTTAGACTGTGTTTAGCAGCAATTATGGGGGCCCTACCCACATTACATTCAACACCCATCCTGCATCACAATGTTTGCCAGCATTTGCAGTCAGTCAAACAATATCTTGGCTTCTGGCAATATTTCTCAAGAAGAGGAAAGGCACGATAAAGGGTGAGAGACATGTAGCTTTGTAAGCATGTATGAAACTCTGAATCTGCTTGTCCTCTCAACAACCATACAAGATGAGGACCATTTGTGCAATTATGGTTATCTCACATTCCACAAGCGTGTGGCAGAGTTCACTGAGGCAGCAATGCTTTGTTCCATGTGTTACTTATGTGTTTTTTTTCTCTCCAATAGACAGAGGGTGTCCGTTGATAGCTAGAACCCAAGGGAGTCGAGCTCTTCAAATTTTGACATCCTAAATTTAAATCCCATGACTCGACTGGAATCTACGGTCAGGATTTACTGAGACTGAACCTGCTGACCTTGAGCAGGGTTACGAGTAGGAGGAAGGCTGGGGAGAAAGATGAGCTGGGATGGCTCTATTTACTTTTGGATGTTAAAGCAACTGGAGTGGTTTCACAAACTGAAATGATGCAGTTAAAGGAGGACTTAAATCAAAGAAAAGGAGGAAAGAGAAGACAACACTCTATTTACGAAAGCACGAGCTATGTATTTTACCTCACAAATGCCATCAATGCATACATCGAATTTGTTCTCCACACAGCGAGTTCCATCTTTCACTTTGTTAGACATGGCAAAGAAGAAGTCAAAATCTTCAGCTATGCAATACAACTTGCAAATATCTTCATCTGGAAATAGAAAATGAGAGATTGTGCCACTTGAAAATATGCCACAGGGTGGTTTACAGAGGCTGTATTTATCTAACCATCATCAATTAAAGGTGTGTCAGTTTGTGCCAGCTTTTTTATGTACCTCATTAAGCAATGACAGGGAGAGACACAAGACAGACGTGTTAGTCACTGGACTCCATGTCAGCTTGATTCACAGACTTATCCTCCAGGGCACTTCTGATAAGACATTTTTAAACAGTAGTAAACAACAGCTTGAATCTGTCAGTTCAAACACTCGAGCAATAGAATCCAAGGCACCAGGACCAACCAAGAACTCATACTTAATTGCCACAAAGACATTACTGCATAAACCTCCTCTTCTGGCACTTGCTGCTTTCCATTACCTGCAATTTCTGGAATATTATACAGCGTTTACAACACAGAACATGGACATTCATTCCAACTGCTCCATGTCTGTGTTTGTGCTCCTGCCCCCCTTCAATCACCCCATCAACAATATCCTTCCATTGCTTTTTCCTGCATTCTTTTGTCCCCATAAATACATCCATAGTATTCTCAACCACTCTACACAAGGAAATAAAATCAAGAAATTTTGGACAAAGTCAGTAGTTCTGGCAACAGCTACAGATTGAGAAGCAGAGTTAAACATTCAGGACTATACCATTTGCTAAGGAGAGGTGGTGGCATAATGGGATTGTCACAGGATTAGCACTCCAGTTAAGTCAAGGCTATTGCTCTGTGAGTATAGGTTCAAGCCTCACTGAAGCAGATAGTAAAAAGCTGGTTTAATGGTAAGCATGTAAACATTGTTGATTGCCATTTAGAGAAGGCAATCTTTGATTTATTATTGTCGCACATACCTAGATCATACCATACAAAGTGCATTAGGGTAATAGAACAGAGTGAGGAATGCAATGTTATGGCTGCAGAGAAGGTGCACAAAGAGTGAGATTAATATCAATTTTAAAATTTTAGAGGTCCATTCAGAAGTCTAATAACAATGAGGAAGAAGCTGTTCTTGAACCTGTTGGTCTGTGTTTAAGTTTTTGTATCTTCTGCCTGATGGAAGAGGTTGGAAGAGATTATAACTGGTGTGGGAGTGGTCTTGGATTATGTTGGCTGCCTTCCTGAGGCAGCAGGAAGTGTAGATCGAGTAGAGGGATGGAAGGTTGGCTTGCGTGGTGGGCTAGGCTGTGTTCACAACTTTCTGTAGCTTCTTACAATCCTGGGCACAGCAAATCTGCCCTCCTTACCTGGTTTGGCCTACATGTAACTACATACCCACAGCAATGTGGTTGGCTCCTAACTGGCCTCTGGATAGGAGCAGTTAAGTGCTGTTCTGGCCAGCAACATCCCATGAATGAATACATTTAAAAAATAAGAACGTAGCTCAGATGGAGGTGGGACACAGTTCAAGCATGGTCTCACTGAATGGTGGCACAAGATCATGGAGTTATTCTTCTTATCCTCTCCTTGCTGGGTCTTATGGGCCCATCAGGCTCTTTCATACAGCAAGATGCATTGAGCAGGTACAGGCATGAACTGAAGAAAGGGTGGTAAATACCATCCGGAAATTAATAGGCCCAATTAAAAGAGGTGCAGTGAAGGTCATGTTTAATTTGCGGGGGTGATGTAACATGTAACATTGAATTAGCCATCCATCAAAACTCTCCACCCCATATTCCTGGAAAATTTCCAAGGAAAATTGGGCAGGGTGTGTAATATAAGGTCATTAGATATCACCCAAAGTTCAAATTACACACAGCAAACAACTGATGTTTTAGCGAATGAGTCATTCGAGCAAGGGATGGGAGTTGGTGACCTAATAGCAATGTGCATTGACTGATAACCCAGTGGTTCAGGTTAATGTTCTGGGGCTGCAAGTTCAAATCCTACCATGGCAGCTGGTGGAATCTAAATTTAATCTCAGTAATGGTGACCATGACAACATCTGTGATCATTATTAAAAGCCCATCACTAATGTCCTTCAGGGAAGGAAATCTGCCACCCTCACCTGGTCCGGCCTACGTGTGACTCCAGACCCACAGCAATGTGGTTGATTCTCAATTGCCCTCTGAAATGGCCTAGCAAGCCACTCTGTTGTACCAATTGCTACAAAGTCTCAAAGAAATGAAACCACATGGATCACCTGGCATTGACCTAGGCATGGGAAAAGACAACAGCAGAAACAGCCCTGTCGACCATGCAAAGTACTCCTCACTAACATCCGGGCGTTAGTGCCAAAATTGGGAGAGCTGTCTCACAGACTAGTCAAGCAACAGCCTGACATAGTCACACTCACAGAATCATACCTTATAGACAATGTCCCAGACACCACCATCACCGTCCCTGGATATGTCCTGTCCCACCGGCAGGACAGACCCAGCAGAAGGGGCGGCACAGTGGGATTCAGTTGGGAGGGTGTTGCTCTGGGAGTCCTCAACACTGACTCTGGACCCCATGAAGTCTCATGGCTTCAGGTTAAACATGGGCAAGGAAACCTCCTGCTGTATACTACATATTATCCTCCCTCAGCTGATAAATCAGTACTCCTTAATAAGGCTCTTGTCAGGCCACATGTGGAATATTGCGTGCAGTTTTGGGCCCCATACCTCAGCAAGGATGTAGTGACCCTGGAGTGGGTTCGGAAGAGGTTCACGAGAATGGTCCCAGGAATGGAAAGCTTAATGTATGAGGAACGTTTGAGGACTCTGGGACTATACTCATTGGAGTTTAGAAGGATGAGGGGGGATCTAATTGAAACTTACAGAATACTGAATGGCCTGGACAGAGTGGACATTGGGAAGATGCTTCTATTGGTAAAGGGCATAGCTGCAAGACTGGTGGTGAGGGAACCAACAGGAGGGAAAAACATACTTGACCTCATCTTTACTCAGCAGTTGCATCTGTCCATGACAGTATCGGTAACCATGACCATCGCACAGTCCTTGTGGAGACGAAATCCCGCCTTCACATTGAGAATACCCTCCATCGTGTTGTGTGGTACTATCACCGTGATAAATGTGACAGACTTCACACAGATCTAGCATCTCAAGACTGGGCATCCATGAGGCGCTGTGGGCCATCAACAGCAGCAGAATTGTCAATCATCTTAGCTCCAGGACATCTCTGCAGGAGTTCCTCAGGGTAGTGTCCTAGGCCCAACCATCTTCAACTGCTTCATCAATGACCTTCCCTCCATCATAAGGTCAAAAGTGGGGATGTTCGCCGATGATTGCACAATGTTCAGCACCATTCACGACTCCTCAGATACTGAAGCAGTCTGTGTTCCACATACAACAAAATCTAGAAAATATCCAGCCTTGGGCTGACAAGTGGCAAGTGACCATCGCGCCACACAAATGCCAGGCTATTGACTATCACCAATAAGAGATAATCTCACCACTGTCCCTTGACATTCAACGGTGTAACCATCACTGAATCCCCCACTATCAACATCCTGGGGATTATCATTGACCAGAGACTCAACCGGACTCACCACATAAACAGTGGCAACAAGCGCAGGCCAGAAGCTAGGAATACTGTGGCGAGTAACTCACCTCCTGACTCCTCAAAACCTGTCCACCATCTACAAGGCACAAGTCAGGAGTGTGATGGAATACTCCCCACTTGCCTGGATGAGGGCAGCCCCAACAACACTCAAGAAGCTTGACACCATCCAGGACAAAGCTGCCTGCCTGAATGGCACCACATCCACAAGCATCCACTCCCTCCACCACCGATGCTCAGTAGCAGCAGTGTGTACTATCTACAAGATGCATTGCGGAAATTCACCAAAGATCCCCAGATAGCACCTTCCAAACCCACGACCAATTCCATCTAGAAGGACAAGGGCAGCAGGTATATGGGAACACCAGAATCTCCAGGTTCCCCTCCAAGCCACTCACCATCCTGACTTGCAAATACATCGCCGTTCCATCGGTGTTGTTGGGTCAAAATCCTGGAATTCCCTCCCTAATAGCATTGTGGGTCAACCTACAGCAGGAGGACTGCAGCAGTTTAAGAAGGCAGCTCACCACCACCTTCTCAAGGGGCAACTAGGGACAGGCAATAAATGCTGGCCAGCCAGCGACACCCACATTCCACAAAATGAATAGAAAAAGAAATCTGCTTCACTACTGGCCTTTAGGAAAGGAAATCTGCTATCCTTGCCCATGTGACTACCGACCCCACAGTAATGTATTTGACTCTTGACTATCCTCTGAAACAGCTGAGCAAGCCATTCAGTTTAAAGGCAGTTAGGAATGAACATCTCATGAAAGACCAATTAAAATATAGTTCCTAAGACAACTTAACACATACTTGTAGTATATCTTTCATTGTACATTGTAAAATAAGTACAAATAACATTCAGACAAATGGTGCTTGTTGGCAAGGTGTATTCTCGATGCTGAAGGAGGTGCGGTTCCATGTTGATCATGAAAAGAACAAAGAACGATACAGAATAGGATCAGGCCCTTCGGCCCTCCAAGTCTGCACCAACGCATTTTGCCCTTCCATACTAAAACTGCATTCACTTACAGGATCCATATCCCTCTATTCCTTTCCTATTCATGTATCTGTCCAAGTGTTTCTTGAACGCTGCTATTGTGTCTGCTTCTACCGCCTCGTCCGGCAACACACTCCAGGCACTCACCATCCTTTGTGTGAAAAACTTGTCCCACACCTTGAACCTATGTCCCCTAGTAATTGACGCCTCCACCCTGGAAAAGAGACGCATACTTTCCAGTCTATCCATACCATTCACAATCTTATAGACTTCTATCAGGTCATCCCTCAACCTCCTGTGTTCCAGTGAAAACAAACACAGTCTATCCAAAATTTCTTCATAGCTAAAATCCCCCATACCTGGCAATACCCTGGTAAACTTTTTCTGTACCATCTCCAAAGCTTCCTTATCCTTCTAGTAGTGTGGTGACCGGAGCTGCACGCTATATTCTAAGTGTGGCCTAACTAAAGTTCTATAAAGCTGCAGCATAACTTGTCTATCCTTATACTCAATGCTCTTTCCAATGAAGGCAAGCATGCCATAGGTCTTTTTTACTACCTTATCTATCTGCGCTGCCACTTTCAGTGATCTGTGTATCTGCACACCCAGATCCCTCTGCATTTTAATAATCCAGAGGATTCTACCATTTGCTGTATAATTTCCACCTGTACTTGACCTTCCAAAATGCATCATCTCACATTTGTCCGGATTAAACTCCATCTGCCATTTTTCTGCCCATGCCTCCAACTGATCTAGATCCTTCTGTATCCTCTGACAATTCCTCCACACTATCCTCACCTCCACCAATCCTTTTATCACCTGCAAAATTACTAATTAAACTAGCTACATATTCCTCCAAATCATTTATTTATACCACCAACAGCAGAGATCCCAGCACTGATCCCTGTGGAACACTACTAGTCACAACCCTCCATTCCGAAAAGCATTCTTCCATCACTACCCTCTGCCTTTTATGGCTAAGCCAGTTCTGTATCCATTTTGTCAGCTCGCTCCTGCTACCATGCAGTCTGCCATGAGGGACTTTGTCAAAGGCTTTACTGAAGTCTGTGTGGGCAACATCAACCCCTTTTCCCTCATCAATCATCTTCATCACCTCCTCCAAAATCTCAATCAAGTCAGTGAGGCACGACCTCCCCCACACAAAACCATGCGCTCTATTGCTAATAAGCGAAAAGCAGAAGTTACCAAGAAATAGTGAATTTGTACAGTGCCCTTCAAATGCTTAGAAATTCTTAAAGCGCTTCATAGCTAAGTTTATACTTTTGAAGTGTAGTCACCGCTGTGATTTTGAGAAAGTGGCATAAGGTTCAGTAACCAGTGGACACAGCTTTAAGATAATTGGAAAACAAGTTGGAGAGAGGGGGATATTTTTAAATGGACAAGTTATTCATTGTTGTGCAAGTTATTCAAAAGATTTGTGAAAAGTAATTCAATTGTAGCTTTCAAAAGGCTATGCACTTAAAAGATCCATGTGGATAATGTAAAGAGAGTGAGACTATTTGGATCACACTTTCAGAAGAGCCAGCAAGGAAAGGATGGGCCAAATGGTCTTTTCTGCTCTTATCTAAATAAAATGTTAAAAGGTTTGCACTGTGTGTGTGTGCTGACACGTCTGCTGGGAATAGGTATTGCCAATTCCTACACAGAAGGTCTCACTTATGTGCAAAGCACATTGCAGGCAGTGAGCACCATTCAGAAAGGAATCAATAAATTTCCAAAGCAGACTCGTCCCCATCACCATCGGTGCATGCCTGAAATGTTAGAAGTGAAATTCCAAGTTCCCTTTGAAGTGCATTCAACTCATTGTACTGTGAAGTTGGCAGCACAAGTACTTAGAACAAAAGGAGAAAAATTGTTCTTCACTCAACGAGACTGAATCTGTTCAATTCCCAAAGGAAATTGTCTTTCCACCCCAACACATTGTGCTGTGCTGATTCTCCCTGCCCTGTGCGTGATGTCAGACTCAAAAGCATAATGCTGATTCCTGCTGTCCCTTGTCAAGCTTCAGCTTTCATCCAAGGAACAAACACTGGTGGCAGATGTCAGAAACATTGAAACATAGAAGATAGAAGCATGAGGAGGCCATTTGGCCCTTCGAGCCTGCTCCACCATTCATCACGATCGTGGCTGATTGTCCAACTCAACAGCCTAATCCTGCGTTTTCCCCATAACCTTTGATCCCATTTGCCCCAAGTGCTATGTCTAGCCACCTCTTGAATGCATTCAATGTTCTGGCATCAACTACTTCCTGTAATAATGAATTCCACAGGCTCATCATGCTTTGGGTGAAGAAATATCTCCTCATCTCCGTCCTAAATTATCTACCCTGAATCTTCATACTGTGACCCCTGGTTTTGGACATACCCACCATCGGGAACATCCTCCCTGATCTCCCCTGTCCAGTTCTGTCAGAATTTTATAAGTCTTTATAAGACCCCTCTCATTCGTCTGAACTCCAGCAAAAACAATCCTAACCTACTCAATCTCTCCTCATACGTCAGACCCGCTATCCCCGGACTCAGCCTGGTAAACCTTTGTTGCACTCCCTTGAGAGCAAGGGCATCCTTCCTCGGAAAAGGAGACCAAAACCACACACAATATTCCAGGTGTGGTCTCACCAAGGCCCTGTACAACTGCAACAACACATCCCTGCTCCTGTACTCGAAACCTCTCACAATGAAGGCCAACATACCATTTGCCTTCTTTACCGCCTGCTGCACCTGCATGCTTACCTTCAGCTACTGGTGCACAAGGACACCCAGGTCCCACTGCACACTCCCCTCTCCCAGTTTACAGCCACTCAGGTAGTAATCTGCCTTCTTGTTTTTGCTTCCAAAATGAATAACCTCATATTTATCCAAATTATACTGCATCTTCCATTGATTTGCCCACTCACCCAAGCTATCGAGATCATGCTGAAGGATCTCTGCATCCTCGTCACAGTTCACCCTCCCACCCAACTTGTATCATCTGCAAACTTGGAGATGTTACAGTTTGTTCCCTCATTCAAATCATTAATATATATTGTCAATAGCTGGTGTCCTCGCACCAATCCCTGTGGCACCCCACTAGTTACTGCCTGCCAGTTTGAAAAGGACCCATTAATTCCTACTCTTTGTTTCCTCTTGGCCAACCAGTTTTCTATCCATCTCAATACACTTTCCCCAATCCCATGTGCTTTAATCTTGCACATTAATCTCTTATGTGAAACTTTGTCAAACACTTTCTGCAAGTCCAAATATACTACATTGACTGGCTCCCTGTTGTCAACTTTACATCTTCATAGAATTTCAACAGATTTGTCAAATATGATTTCCCCTTCATAAATCCACGCTGACTCTGTCTGATCCTACTAAATGCTCCGCTATAAAGTCCTTGACAATGGATTCGAGAATTTTCCCCACTACCGATATTAGGCTCACCGGTCTATAATTCCCTGTTTTCTCTCGACTTCCCTTTTTGAATATTGGAGTGACATTAACTACCCTCCAATCTGCAGTGACTGTTCCAGAGTCTATAGAATCCTGGAAGATGACCACCAATGCATCTAATATTTTGAGAGCTACTTCCTTAAGTACTCTGCGATGTAAATTATCAGGCCTTGGGGATTTATCTGCCTTCAATCCCATCAATTTTCCCAGCGCCATTTCTCTACTAAAATGATCCCCCTTAATTCTTACCTCTCACTAAATCTTGCATTCTCCAACATTTCTGGTATCTGATTTGTGTCCTCTTTTGTGAAAATAGAACCAAAGTATGTATTCAGTTGCTCAGCCATTTCTTTGTCCCCTATTATACATTCCCCGTTTCTGTTTGTAGGGACCTACATTTGTCTTTACCAATCTCTTTCTCCTCATGTACCTTTAGAAACTCTTAGTGTCAGTCTTTATGTTCTCTGCAAGCTTACTTTTGTAATGTATTTTCCCCTTCTTAATCAATCCCTGGGACCTTCTTTGCTGAATTCTAAACTGCTTCCAATCCTCAGACATATTATTTTTCTGGGCCAATCTGATTGTTTCTTCCTTGAATGGGATACTATCTCCAATTTCCTTTGTAAGCCGTGGATTGGCCCTCTTATCCATTTTGTTTTTGTGACAGGCAGGAATAAAGTGTTGTTGCAGTTTCCCATGCGTTCCTTGAATGTTTGTCATTGCCTGTCCACTGTCATCTCTCCCCAGTCTGTCAAGGTCAACTCATTCCTTATAAGTTCATAGTTTCCTTTTTTAAGATTCAGCACCCCAGTCTCTGAATCAATTACCTCTCTCTCCACCTTGATAAAAAATTCTAACATGTTACGGTTGCTCTTCCCCAAGGAGTCTTGCACAGCTAGGTTGGCAATGATTCCCTTCTCATTACACTGCACCTAGTCTAAAATGGCCTGTTCTCTAGTTGGTACTTCCACATATTGGTCAAGAAAACTATCCTGTATACACTTCAAGAATTCCTCCTCTATGGCATTGTGGCTAATTTGATTTGCCCAGTCTATGTGCAGATTAAAATCACCCATGATCACCAATATTCCCTTGTTGCATGCATCTCTAATTTCCTGTTTAATGCCATTCCCAACATCACTACTGCTGTTTGAGCATCTATATGCCCACAAGTATCTTTTGCCCCTTGGTATTTCTCAACTCTACCCATACAGACTCCGCATTGTGACAGCTAATACCCTTTCTCACTACTGTGTTAATTTCCTCTTTAACCAACAATGCCAATCTACCATCTTTTCCTTTTTGCCTGTCCTTCCTAAATACCAAATACCTCAGGACATTCAGTTCCCATCCCTGGTCACCCTGCAGCCATGTCTCCATAATCCCAATTATATCGTACCTGTTTACATCTATCTGCGTGATTAGTTCATCGACTTTATTGTAAATGCTCCGCGCATGAAGACACAAAGCCTTTAAGCTTTTCTGTTTAACATTGCTCGTCTTGTTCTTATTTTTTTCAACAGCCCTATTTGAATCTTGTCCTTGGTTTCTCTGCCTATCACTTTTCTTATTCCCTTTTCTACCTTTTGTTTTTGTCCTTGCTCCCTCCTTCTCTGACTCCTTACATAGGTTCCCATCCCCCTCCCCAACCGCACGAGCAAACACTCCCCCTAGGACATCAGTCCCAGTCCTGCCCAGGTTGTACAGGTCCCACCTTCCTCAGAGCCAGTGGCAATGCCCCAGGAATCTGAAACCCTCCCCCGACACCATCTTTTCAGCCACGTATTCATCTGGCATAGCTTGTCATTTCTACTCTGGCTGGCATGTGGCACCGGTAGTAATCCTGAGATCACTATCTGTGAAGTCCAATTTCGTAACTTTTTTCCCAGGTCACTGCCTTTCGGAGCTCAACCCTTTTTTCAACTATGTCGTTTGTACCGATGTGTACCACGACCACTGGTTATTCTCCCTCCCCCTTCAGAATGTCCTGGACCTGCTCCAAGACATCCTTGACCCAGCACCAAGGAGGCAACATAACATCCCGGATTATCATTTGCAGCCACAGAAACACCTTCTATTCTCCTTTCAATTGAGTCCCCTATAACTATTGCCCTGGCACAATTTTTACCCCTGCCCTCTGCCAGCAGAACCAGCCATGGTGCAATGAATTTAGCTGCTGCTGCTTTCCCCTGAGAGGTCATTCCCCTCAACAGTGTCCAAAACGGTATATCTGTTTTTCAGGGAATGGCCACAGGAGATTCCTACACTACCTGCCTATCTCTCTTGCTCTGTCTGGTGGTCACCCATTCCCTTCCTGCCTGCAGAGTCTGAGCACAGTCAGATCCACGTCAGCCTTATAAATGAGCATTGACCAGTTATTAAAATTCCCAGTAGAAGAAAAACACTTTCATTTACATAGCGCCTTTTGCAATCCTGGGTCATCCTGAAAGAAGGGTCTTTTTGAAGTGTAGTCTTTTGTTGCAGTACAGGAAATGCAGCAGGCAAGTTTTGCATGGCAAGCTCTCAGCCAAGTGCTAGTAGCCATGTCATCTAGCTGTTTTCTGAGGGATAAGCATGAGATAAGACACTGGGTATAACTCCCAAAACTGTGCTCCTGGATCTTTTATATCCCCCAGAAGAAGTAGACAGCTATTTAATGTCTCATCGGAAAGATGGCACCTCTGACCTTAGCACAGCTCCTCTGGCAGTGCAGCACTCCTTCAGGACTGACTCTCCCGCACAGCAGCACTCCCTCACTACTCACCCCATGTTAGTACAGTACTCTTCAGAGATAGTAGGAACTGCCGATGCTGGAGAATCTGAGATAACAAGGTGTAGAGCTGGATGAACACAGCAGGCCAAGCAGCATCAGAGGAGCAGGAAAGCTGACGTTTCGGGTCGAGACCCTTCTTCAGAAAAGGGGGAGGG
>NC_063346.1:9776784-9792432 GCF_021869965.1 Rhincodon typus
TCCTCTGATGCTGCTTGGCCTGCTGTGTTCATCCAGCTCTACACCGTGTTATCACAGTACTCCTTCAGTACTGATTCTGTAACAGTGCAGCACTTCCTCATGAATGACCTTCTTGCAGTGTAATTTCACTCAGTGTTGATCCTCTGGTAGAGTAGCAATCTCAACACACTTCACAGCTTCAATGTTATGTCAAATCTCCAGATTGGGATGTTAGCCCATGACGTTTTGACTCAGAGGTAAGTGCGCTCACTAAAAACCGCATCTAAACACTAACTGCACTGGCTAAAATCACATCTAACATGCAATCTCTCTCTAAGATTAATTAGGAGTCTCCAAGGAACTTTATGACAAGGATGATGTCTACGATATTTTTGGTTTGTATTTCTCCTTGCCTGCAGATACTTACTCTGACTACCTGACTGGGATGAATCTTATCATTTCACAATATGAGAGAACAAAGGAAGATGCATGCATATCAATATTCTGTCCCAAAATAATCACAGCTGGATAAAATGCCTCGTCACAATGGCCATTTTCTACAGCAAAACATCTGTGGACCACTCAGAGCCTTGATAACTTGAATTTGGGCATGAAATTAGTGAGAATATGAATAACTCCAACTAGTTTGAATGAAGAAAATTAAATCGAGTAGGAACATTCTTGAGGACAAGGCTAAGTGGGTGAAGCATTTCATCTCAAGCAGCCTAAATCCAAATCACAACAGAACAAAAATGGCAAAGCAGAATGGATAGCTCTGATAATGAAGGACGATCTAAGGACAGGAAGGATATTGTTAAACTGGAGAGGATCCAGAAAAGACTTACCGGGATGTTGCCTGGTATGGAAGGTTTGAGCTATAAAGAAAAGCTGGATAGGCTGAGACTTTTTTCACTGGGGTGTGGGAGGTTGAGAGGTGACCTTATAGAGGTTTATAAAATCATGAGGGGCCTAGATAGGGTTAATGGTAGGTGCCTTTTCCCCAGTATGGGGCATTTCAAAAGTAGGGGCACATTTTTTAAGGTGAGAGGAGAGAGATTCAAATAACACACGGGAGCAATTTTTTTTACACATAGGGTGGTTCGCATGTGGAATGAACTTCCAGAGGAAGTGGTGGATGTAGGTGCAGTTACAATGTTTAAAAGACACTTAGATAAGTACATGAATAGAAAATATTTGCAGGGAAATGGGCCAGGAGCAGGCAGGTGGGACTCGTTTAGTTTGGGATTATGTTCAGTATATATTGGCTGGTCTGAAAGATCTGACTCTGTAACAGCAGTGAGAAAAGATCTTGTGAGAGGATCAAGATGTGGAATCAGCGTGGGTAGAGATTAGGAAAAACATGGGTCTAAAAATATTAGTGGGAGTAGTTTAAAAGTTCTTTAATAAGACAGCACTCTGTGGCTCAGTGGTAAGCACTGCTGTGTCACAGAGCTAGGGACCCGGGTTCGATTTCAGTCTGGGGCAACTGGCTGTGTGGAGTTTGCACATTCTCCCTGTGTGTGCGTGGGTTTCCTCCGGGTGCTCTGGTTTCCTCCCACAGTCCACAGATGTACAGGTTAGGGTGGATTGGCCATGCTAAATAGCCCATAGTGTCACAGGGATGTGTAGATTAAGTGTGTTAGTCATAGGGAAATGGCAGGGGGATGGGTCTGTGTGAGATAGTCTTTGGAGGATCGGTGTGGACTTGTTGGGCTGAAGGACCTGTTTCCACACTACAGGGATTCTACGATTTATATCTCGAAATTAAAGAAAATCATATATGCTTGACTGAATATCTATCAAAAATCGATTGAGCAGAGTGAAAGGTATGGTGATAAATTAACAATGGGAAACATTTAAAAACAATTCAAAATATCCAAGAAAATATATTCCATTAAAACAACAAACCTCAGCAAGAAAGATCCATCTGTGATTTACTAAAGATGGACAGTATCGGTTTAAAAGGAGACTATGTTGCAAAGAGTAGGAGCAATCCTGAGGATTAGGAATGTCTTAGAAGTCAAAGGTCACCATAAAGTAGATAAAAAAGGATAAATAGGGTAAAATAGCCAGGATTACAAAACACAATGGAAGAACTTTGATATGTATTTAAAAGAAGAGTAATTATAGCAAATGTTGCTCCTTAAAGGGAGAAACAGGAGAAAATATTGTGGAAAATGAGGAAATGGAGAAGACCTGAACAAATATTTTGTGACTAGTTTTAATTTTGATGAAAAGAGGGAGGCGCAATAGAGAATTACAGGCCAGTTAGCCTGACGTCAAGAGCCAGAAAATTATAGTTTGATGAGACCATATCAACATGGTTTTAGAATAGAGAAATTGTGCTGAACAAAATCATTAGAGTTTGTTGACAGTAGGGTAGATAAAAGGGTATTGGGCATAAAATTGTATTTCCGAAAGGCATTCAAAAAGATGCCACTTAAAACTTTAGTAGACAAAGCAAGTGTTGCTGGAGCAGTGGTAATATGTTAACATGGGTAGAGGATAAAGTTTTACATTGGAAGGCTGTGACTACAGAAGCACTGCAAATATCAGTGTCACAGTGTCAACCATTCACAATTTATATTACTGACTGAGAGAAAGAGATTAAGCGCAATATGTCTAAATTATCTGATGATAACAAATGTTAGGTAGAATGGCCAACTGTGGGCAGATTATAAAAAGGCTGCAAAGATATATATACTGGTTAATGGGCAACAAAGCGGCAGATGAAGTATGATATGGGCAGCCCGAGCTCATTCAGTATGATATTAAAATAGAAGAATCGTTTTAAAAGATACAAACTTTGTAAATGCTGATGTTCAGAAAGATACGGAAATACTCACCTAAGGAGCACAAAAGTTTGAATGCAGAAATAAGAAATCAGGAAAGCAATTGTCACTATGGTCTTTAAAGAATATGGAAATTACACAGCAATTGCACATGGTTTTGGGGAGGCCATGCCTGATGAAATGTGCATGGTTTTGGATGGACAGTTACAGTGTCTGAAAAATGGGTACTTCAGAACTGAGGCTGCGCTGAGTTGGGGATCTTGCCAGATTTCGAATCGGGAAGTTAGGGTCATGGGCTGTTTGGAGTAAGCTGGATCAGGCACCGCCAAAGGGAACTCGGAAAATGGAAATGGGCTTGTGTGCAAGCAGTGTGGATAACATTTGGCCAGTTCAGCACTTAGCCAAATGGTCCAGGTAGGTTTCTGAGAATTTTCTCAATTAAACTACGGTGCATCGCACATTCTAAAAATGTCTGGTTTTAGACAATGCCTGTTTTTAGGCAGGTGGATGAGAGTCATTGGGTAAAATCTGTGTGTATTCTTTTTTCGACAAACTGTGGAAGTGGGCTTAAAATCAAGAGGCAGTGACCCTTTAGAATGGGTTTGGATTCCTTGTGATTACATTTTTCTCAGCTGATTATGTATTCATGTATAACAAGGCAAACTTGATTAAAGAGCTTAAGATGAAAGAACCCTGAGGGAGCAGTGGCCATGAAAATGATAGAATTAACCCTGCAGTTTGAGAGGGGAAAGCTGCTATCTGATATAATGGTAATACAATTGCATCAAGGTAACTACAAAGACATGATGGAGGAGCAGCAATAGTAGAAGTTTCCAGGAGTAATTCAAGAGTAATTCCAGCAGTAATTCATCCCAAGGAAGAAGCAGCATGCTAACTGGAGGACAAGGCAACCAAGGCTGACAAGGGGAGTTGGGGACAGCATAAAAGCAAAGAAAAAGCATACAATGCAGCAAAGATTAGAGGGAAGCCAGAGGATTAGGAAGGCTTTAAAAACCAGGAGAGGATAACTACAAAAAAAAAGGGGTGTGGGGGGGGTGTGGGTGGTAGAAGATGAGATATGAGAATAAGCGGATGAGTGATATGAAAGAAAATTGCAAGAATTGTTTTAGATACCTATAATGTAAGACAGAGACGAGAGTGGATCTTGGACTGCTGTGAAATGAGGCTGGAGAAGTAGTAATGGGAAGCAAAGAAATGGAGGAAGAACTGAATAGGTAGTTTGCATCAGTCTTCATAGTGAAAGACACCTGCAACATACCAGCACTTCAAGAGAGTCAGGGGGCAGAGGTGAGTGTAGTGATGATCAGGAAGGAGAAGATGGTGGGGAAGCTGAACAGTCTGAAGGTGGATAAATCATTGGACTGGATGGACCAGACCCTAGAGTTCTGAAGGATATAGCTGAGGAGATGGTACAAGTATTGATAGTGATCTTTCAATCATCACTCGAGTTGGAGAGGGTCCTAGAGACTGGAAATTGGCTAACGTAATACTTCTGTTAAAAGAGGGAGGGATACAGAAGACAGAAAAGTATAGGCCAATTAGCCTGACTTTGGTTGTTGGCAAGATATTAGGGCTTTGTCAAAAGAGGTCGTGTCTGATAAAGCTGTGAGAATTCTTTGAGGGGTAACAAGCAAGTTAAACAAAGGATAGTGAGTGAATATGATCTATCTGGATTTCCAGCAGATCTTTGAGAAAATGCTGCACAGGAGGTTGCTAAATAACATACGAGCCCATGGTGTTAGGGGCAAGGTAACAACATGGACAGAGGATTGGCTGACTGGCAGAAGGGAGAAAGTGGGGATAAAAGGGTCTTTTTCAGGATGACAGCCACATGTGCCAGTGTTGGGCCCACAACTATTCACATTGTACATTAATGATCCGGATGAAGGGATAGAGGGCACGGTTGCTAAGTTTGCAAATGACACAAAGATAGTGAAGGGATGGGTGGTGTTGAGGAAGCAGAAAACTGTAGAAGGACTTGGACAGACTAGGAGAATGGGCAAAGATTTGGCAAAAAAAATACAACGTTGGAAAGTGTGAGCTTATGCACTTTGGTAGGAAGAATAGAAATGTAGGCACTTATCTAAATGGAAAAAGGCTTCAGAAATCTGAAGCACAAAAGGACTTGGGAGTCCTACTTCAGGATTCTCATAAGGTTAACAGTTAGGAAGACAAATGTAATGTTAGCATTCATTTCAAGAGGGCTAGAATACAAGAGCAGAGATGTACTGCTGAGGTTGTAAAGGCTCTGTTCAGACCATATTTGGAATATTGTGAGCAGTTTTGGGCCCTGTACTCAAGAAAGGATGTGCTGGTGTTGGAGGGGGTCCAGAGGAGGTTTACAAGAATGATCCCAGGGATGAAGGGCTTGTGATATGAGAGGCGGATGAAGACTATGGGTCTGTATTCGATGGAGTTTAAAAGGATGAGGGATGTCTGATTGATACTTACAAAATACTGAGAAGCCTGGATTGAGTGGCTGTGAAGAAGATGTTTCCACTGGTAGAAGAGACTAAGACCCAAGAGCACAGCCTCAGAGTGAAGGGACGACCCTTTAGAACTGAGATGAGGAGGAATTTCTTCAGCCAGAGAAGGGGGGTGAATCTGTGGAACTCATTGCTGCAGAGGGCTGCAGAGGCCAAGTAATTGAGTGTATTTTAAACAGAGGTAGATAGGTTCCTGTTTGGTAAGGGGATCAAAGGTTACAGGCAGAAGGCAGGAGAATGGGGTCGAGGAACAAATCAGCCATGATTGAATGGTGGAGCAGACTTTTTGAGCTGAATGGTCTAATTCTGCCCTTGCATTTTATGGTCTTCTAGTATTATGGCTAAAATTTTATGGGCAGGATGTATTGCCCTCTGCTGAACCTTCTGAGCTCAAACTTCAGAGCACCACAATCGAAAGGCAGCTGGGCCACACATAGCTCTCTGCAACCCAGGGGCATCACTCTCCCTCTGCTCATCATCCTCTCCCACTCTTGGAGATATCAGGTATTCTGGCAAAACCAGCACCACAGGTTCAGCAATGCCTCCCTAGATATTCTGCTGAAGACAGTCCAGGAGAGAACAGAAATGCTTTTCCGAAGAGACAGCAACAGGAACCAGGCCAGCTGATAAAAGCAGCTTGGAAAGAGGTTGGCTATGGGGGTCAACACAAAATGGCCTGACAGAATCTGTTGCATTGGAATTATAACAATTAAAACATTTTGTATGATAATGCTGTGCCTCTTTCAATCAGGTAAAACTTCTGATGATTTATATTAGTTTTATAGATTACATTGAAATGCAAAGGTCATCCTAAGTGAGCACATCATATGTAGAAATACACACAGTGCTAAGGTTGTCATTCTCTGCGGTCCTCTGGAAACTGGCAACTTAAGAAAGATGTTTGGGTTTTGACAGCCAATTCGGATAGTGTAGCCTCTTTATATCTCAGCAATGCAAGGGAGCACTGAGCATCACAAATCCAGTTAATGGCCTTGAACCTGAGGCAATCCAGCAATGGCTGCAAATCCACTGACTCAGGCTCAACTCCCTGGGTCCGTGTGATTTGGACAATAGCATTGCTTTCCTGTAAAGGGTGTTGGTGAAGTCACAAATGACCATATAGGCAGTCCATTGGGAGACTGAAAGGAACCAATGGCGAGGGAGCTCAGTGCAGGTGTGACCTTCAGTGCCAGAAGCATATTGCTGCACCCCCTACCCAAGCAGCTACAGAACTGCCTGTTGGAGGTGGCAGATGTAAGTAATTTCTTCTCTAGTTGTGTGAGAAATTATCTTGAGAAAGACAGTGATTCTACACATTTCCCTTGACTCTTTAACCCACTACTCACTCCATGACTAACAAACATTCCTCCTCACACTGCCCCACCACCATCACCAACTGCAGATGGCTTTCTCTTCCTTTCTTCTGTTATCCCTTCAAGCTCTCCCTGCGATTATTGGCTATTTCATTAGCTCCCTCTATATTCCTGTTCCTACTTCCATCCAGGTGCCCATGCCTAACCTTACTCTTACACCACACCTCATTCAGTTCTCTGTTCCTCCTCCGCAAGTCGCATACCAAATTACTCCCATTGGTGTCCCCACCCTAAACATGTACTTCCCAACCCTTCCTTGTTCTCCTTGCCCCTGTCTCTATGATTCGTCCCTTCGCATTCTTCCTCCAATCCCAAGATCCTTCCAGCGACCCCTGACCACCACGCCCTTTAAGTTCAATTCCCTGCTGGACCTTTCCACCCAGCCCAACTTTCCATGGACCTTTCCTGTTTGAGCCGCCTCTCCATTGCTGACCCCTTTTCAGTTGGACCCCACTTGCCCCCCCAACTCAGTCAGTGTGGCTGCCTCGCTCAGGCTGGCTAATGGTCTCATACAGCTTTGTAAACGTTTCAGAATGACAAGACTGCATACGATGGAGCCTTCTCATGAGATGGTCCACCTAGTGGAGCTTCACCCCTGACACTGGCAGTGTTCACTCAAAGAAATTCCTCAGTTGCGATGAAGTCAAGTAAGTGCAGAAGTTTGTACTCACCAGAGCTTGGAGGAAGAGGTTACCAGGTACACACTTCATATGCATATCGAATACAGTCAGGTTTGTGAGTGCACATAATTTTGGCTAACAGGGTTGGCCCACAGGGTTGTGGATCTCCCACCGTTCATTATATATTTTTTCTTCATTCATTCATGGGATGAGGGTGTTGCTGACTGGGCAGCATTCATTGCCCACCCTTAATTGCCCAAAGGGCAGGTTAGAGTCAACTACATTGCTGTGAGTCTGGAATCACATAGACGCCGTGACCAGGTAAGGATGGCAGTTTCCTTCCCTAAGGGACATTAGTGAACCAGATGGGTTTTTCCTGAAAATTGACAATGGATTCATGGTCATCATTAGATTCTTAATTCCACGTATTTTTTATTGAATTCAAATTCCACCACCTGCTGTGGCGAGATTTGAACCTGGGTCCCCAGAACGGTATCTGGGTCTCTGGATTAACAGATCAGCGATAATACCACTAGGCCATTACCTTCCCTCAGGAAGGCTGAGATAGGTATTACTTTGGTGTGTCAGGGAACAAAGAGGTGAGGAGGGGGAAGACAGAGGGACATTGAGGCAGAAGGCCATCCCCAATCATACTGAATAACAGAACAGGCTTCAGAGGGTCCTTGTGGTCTACTCCTGATCACATTTCTTAAGTTCTTATTTTGGAATATTTTTGCTGTGACTCCTCCCGAGTAGAAAAGGGTGAGAGGGCAATACGACTAAGGACTTTATAATTATGAAAATTCAGTAAGGTAGATCCAGAGAAAACGTTTCCAATTGTGTGGGAGCCTGAAACAAGATGTCATTAATAGAAAATATTCTTCTAAATACAAAAAAGATAAAGGAAAAACATCTCAACCCAGACAGTGGTGAGAATGTGGAGCTTGCTCCTAAGGAGGACGCAAAGTGAATAATGAAGGAGGTATGTGAGGGAGAATGGAATGTGGTTGACGATGATAAAATGAAGTCGAGTAGGAGTAAGCTCAGTACCAATCAATTGGGTGATCCGTTCTGTGAAAAGGTCACTGGACGCAAAACATGAACTCTGATTTCTCTCGACTGATGCTGCCAGACCCGCTGAACTTTTCCACTGATTTCTGCTTTGAATCAATTCGGTGAAATGGTCTAATAAATGCAAAATATTGCAGATGTTGGAAATTTGAGACAACACTGGAGAAACTCAGCAGGTGTGTCAGCATCTGTGCAGAGAGAAACAGAGTTATAATTTTGAGTCCACTATGACTCTCCTTCAGGACTGAAAGGTAATGGAATTTTTTTTTTCAGACACTTTAGACAGAGGCAGATGCCCAGTGTAAAAGAGACACAGAGTTGTTCATGGTGGAGAAAGATGGTGCAAAATGGGTGCAAATTAAGGTGTGAAAGGGACAGAATGGGTCCTTTCTACATAGTGCAAGACATAAACATGGATGTGAGGAGAGGTTGGTGGAGAGAATGGAAGAAAAATGGAGGAAAATGGTCTGCTACAATATGGTGAAATTCGATGGAATGTCCTAGTATTTTAGCTGGGCACAAGTTTGGAACACAATTCTGCACTCGTTCCTCTTCCCAAAGTGTGAGTGGCCACATTCAAATATTTACCATTGACCTTTGTGTAGGGCTTCCACTTGTAGTACCAGCCCCTGAAGGGCTTGCTGTTGTACTCAGCACATTGCTGGTCTCGAAACAGGATGCCGTTGTGTTGACAGGCCTGTACGTTGCACATCTGATACAGCCGGCTGGAGCCATGGCAGAACTTTCCCCCATACTGAGGCCTGAGGAACAGCAGAGAACACAAGTCTGAGACACACACACACACACACACAACCTTTTTAAAAAGGAAAGAGTTAATCAAGCACAGGCAGACTGTGAATACCCACAGCCGTTAATACTTATTCTTGTTGTTTTCCTCAACGCTGGTGGCTCTCCACTCCTCCGTGGTGGGCCATGACACCCCTGTGTCAGCTACCCACTTTACCTCGCCTTCATACGCAAACCGAGATAACATGCGAGGCTACACCACAACAAAGGCCAAACATTGCATTTGTGTCAGTCGTGTCTCAGCTGGTAAAACACATGCTTTTTTTGAGTCAGAAGCTTGTGGATTAAAGCCCTGTTCTCGCGAATTCCAGACTAACACTCCAGTTCATGACTACAGGCATCAGAAGTGCTGCCTTTCAGTTAAAACACCAAGCCAAGGCCTGCTTACCCTCTCAGATGTGGGGAAAGGACCCAGGCAGAGATGGAGCAACCACCCTGTGGTCTGGGCAGCAATTCAACAAAAATAGATGATTTAGTCTACACAGTGGGAGCTTGCTGGCTGCAAATTCACTACCATGTTAGAGGCACAAACCCTCACATCAACTGGTGGAGGTTATTTGGGCCTACCAGTCAGGTAGAGTTCTCCTAATAATCTCAGTCCTCCCCTCAGTGCCCACACTTCTGTCAGACTTTCCTTTTAAGCATTTATTCAGCTCCCTTTTGAAAATTGCCATTGCTCCAACTGTCACCATTCTTTCAGGCAGCAAATTCCAAATCACAACAGCTTGCGTAAAAGTTCTTCGCTCGTGTTTCTTTGGGCTCTTTTGCCATTCACTTTAAACCTGTCCCCTCTGGTTATTGAACCATCTGGTACCGCAGACAACTGTCCTTTATTTACTCCATTGAAACACTTTGTGATTTTGAACACTGCCTATCAAATTTCCTCAGAACATTACAACAACGGTTACACTTCAGAAGCGCTTAATTAGTTATTGAATGCTTCAAGGCATCCTGAGGCTACGTAAATCGCTACATGAAGTTCAGAGTCTTTCTTTTTACCTGACAGCAACATACATACTTGCCTAACGTGTCACTGACCATGCTGGACAGACCTGCCCTCATTCTCTTGTGGGTGAACAAGAGGAGAATAGTGGGGGACGAGATAGGAGATGGACTGAGAGAGATGGGGAAAGACAATTACGCTCCCAATGTGACATCTAACTAAATATGTAAACATCATGTGGCACAAAAGTTGATTTGTTACAAAAATCTTTTTTTTGCATTTTCTCCTTTACAAAGGGACTATTCCCAAAATACCTGATTTATTAGAGCTCCTCTCACACAGCGCCCAAGCACCAACACCCCCACCCCTCCCCCACCCCCCACTCCAACTCCAATCCCTCCCCTGGGGCAAACCTTAAATCATTCCCCAAGGTTGACTGAACTGATTTGATTATTACAATGTTTGGCAGACATCCAACTGCCTGCATACAGCTGTGCAGGAAGCCAAAGGCTTCCCAGCTGGGCTCAAGCACTCGAGCTAAGCTTCAAAAAAACTTGAGAGAGAGAGAGAGAGAAAAAGAGACAGCCAGTGAGAAAGAGAGCGAGAGAGTTTGGCGTGCCCAACTATCCCAAGTGAATCCAAATCTAGGGTCATACACTCATTTTTGTTCTCAACTTTGAATAAATAAACGAAAAAGAGAAAATAACTGAGTGCTGTCCATGAACTCACTCTCAAACCACATACAATAAAGCAATGACCTGCAGCTCTTTCTCTGTTTTTACCTCATAATTTCAACCATTCACAGCGCTGATGTCATCAGAAAAAAACTTAATTGGAGTGAGGTAATGGCGTAGTGATGTTGATGTTGGATTAAACATCCAGTGACTCAGGCAATGTCCTGGTGACCCACATTCAAATCTGAACATGGCAGGAGGTGAGATTTGAACACAATTGCTGGAGAAACTCAGCAGGTCTGGCAGCACCTGTGGAGAGAAAGCAGACTGCTTCAGGTCCCAGTCACCCTACCTCTAATGCAGGGACTGTAACACAACCTGAGCTAAACATCGAAATAAAAGATATGAAAGTGTTAAACATCAGAAACAGCAGAATTGGGTTAAGCAGCATGATTGTGGAAGGTGACAGTGGGAGAGTGAGAGAGTGAGGATAGGGATGAGGGTGGATGTGTGTGTGAGGGGGGGGACAGAGAGACAAAGAAGAAGTAAGGGAGAGTTGGAGGGAGACAGAGTGGGAGAGAGAGGGAGAGAAGCAGAAAGAGATAGAGAGAAGGACAGAGAGGGAGAGGCAATGAGGGAAGGAGGTAGAGAGGGACAGAGGGGCAGAGGTAGAGAGGGAGAGAGACAGAGAGACAAAAGGGAAAGAGGCAAGGAGTGGGGGGAGAGAGAGAGAGGGAAAGAGAAGAGGCTGTAGGGAAGAGAGTAACAGATCTGCTTTGTAAAACTACCAAGACACTTTATGGTCAGCCAAGGCCCAGTAACAGCATTCCTTGTTTGATCAGGGAGATTCATGTTCCACTCGAGAGTCTCAAGGTACAGAATGCAACCTGACACTCCCAGTGGAGTATATGAGGGAATATTGCTGTCAGAGGTGTTGTCCTTCAGATGAGACAGTTATCCCTTTGGCCCACTTGCCCCCTTAGCTGGATGTCACTATTTGATGAACAGCAGCGGATATCTCCCTTGAAGTCCTGACTACCGAGCCCTGTCTGTCCATCAGCCATCCTAAAATCATCGATCTGCTCACAGGTCACACTGATGTCTGTGGGGCCTTGCTGCAGACAAAGCAGTTGCCACTTTCCCTACATCAGCGACACGACCTTGTCTGGCAGCAAGCCATTGTGCAGCATCCACTGAGTGTGAAAAGCAAAATAAAAAACACCAGTATATTTATTGCCCCTTTTCAAGTGGTTTCTGCTTCATAGCCCAGTCTCTCCAATTTACGTAAAATGAGAAGCGTTTTACAAGGTCTGACGGACAATTCCTTAACATGCAGTAGCAGCAAGATTTTGTTAGCGCAAGTTACAGCTGACAATATTTATTAACCTGCTCTGCATTGCTTGGCAACAGATCAGTTTGCTGGTGCTTCACTAAGTAGAAAGCCTGCTGTGGAATGATTGTGTTGAAACAGCTTAACTCTTTGCACTCATGCTCACGAGCTGGTAACTTTAAAACCAGCAGGCTTGCGGAGTGCTCCATAGTACCAAGGTACAGCTGGTTGACTGAGTGCCCTGTACAGGAGTGGTACAACAGTCAGGGTCATTCCCCAGCACCTACCAAACGCTTACCATCATGAGCAAGAGCTTTTGCATAGAATCGTTACAGGCCACTCAGCCCATTGAGTCCACTCCAACCCCTGAAGAGCATCCCACCCAGACCCATCCCACTACCCAATCCCTCTGACACTGTATTTCCCAATGGCTAATCCACTTAGCCTTCACATCCCAGGACACAAGGGGCAATTTAGCATGGCCAATCCACCTAACCTGCACAACTTTAGACTTGGAGAAAACTGCAGTATCTGGAGGAAACCCATGCAGACACGGGGAGAATGTCCAAACTCCACACAGACAGTCACCTGAGGGTGGAATCGAACCCAGGTCCTTGGCGCTGTGAGGCAGCAGTGCTAACCATTGAGCCAGTGCTCAGCGTAATTGGGGATTGGGGAGGGAGGGGTGGCGGGGACGGGTGGGGCGGGGGAGGTGGTGGTGGGTGGGGGGTGTCGTGGGGGTGTGGAGAGTAGGGTGGTGCAAATGATCTAGAAGGCTGAATTATAGGAGGTGCCAGATTCCCCTTGCTCCCTAGTTGGATTGGAGGGACAAACCTCCACTGGGAAAATAGGTCGCCCCACAATCATTTATTGACCTATATCAGGGGAGGTTTTAATGTCAGAGATAAAATAAAACTGCAGATGCTGGATTCTTCAGCACTGGATGTGGGGGTAGGGGGAGTTGCAGATAAAGAGAGGGGGAAGGGGTGGAGGCAGAATGGTGGCAGTAGGTGGACACTGGTGGTAGGTATGACCTGGTTGGTCATGAGAGGAATAAATCCCTGTTGGTGGCTGGAAGGGAGGGCGTCAGAAGGTGGAATGGAAGGGAGGAGATGGGGCTAGAAGGGGAAGTGGGGCTGGAAGCGGAGGTTGGGGACGGGTGGGAAGGTTATTTGAAATTGGAGAACTCAATGTTGAGTCGTCGGGGCTGTAGGGTGCCCAGGCGGAAGATAAGGTGTTGTTCCTAAAATTTGCATTGCGAGTAGCCGAGACACTGGAGGGGGCCAAGGATGGACATGTCGGAGGGGGAATGGGACGGGGAGTTGAAATGGGCAGTGACCGGGAGGTTAGGCTGGCCATTACAGGCCAGGGTGGAGACACAAGGCGAAACAATCATCTAGCATACGTTTGGTCTCACCGACATAGAGAAAACCACATCGGAAGCACCGGATGAAATAGGTTTTAATGTCACTGATGGAGTGATCTAGAACCCCAATCTCATGTTCTAGGGAAATCCCATCCTAGTTTAAATCCCATCATGGCAGATGGTGCATTCAGTAAATATCTCACATTTATAAAGTAAGCTAATCCAACAGCGACCATGTAACCACTGTTGATAGCCATAAATCCCCATCACTAATCTCCTTTAGGGAAGGAAACCAGCCTTTCTCATCTGACCATAAGACCATAAGACATAGGAGCAGAAATTAGGCCATTCGGCCCATCGAGTCTGCTCCGCCATTCAATCATGGCTGATAAGTTCCTCAACCCCATTCTCCTGCTTTCTCCCCGTAATCCTTGAACCCCTTGAACCTATCTATCTCAGTCTTAAAAGCACTCAATGGCCTGGCCTCCACAGCCTTCTGTGGCAGTGAATTCCATAGATTCACTACTCTTTGGCTGAAGAAATTTCTCCTTATCTCTGTTCTGAATGGTCTTCCCTTTACTCTAAGGAGACCTGGTCTATATATGAGTCTCTAGATCCACAGGAATGGAATTGACTCTTAACTGGCCTCGGGACAATAAATACTGATATAGCCAGCCACAGCCACATCCCATGGAAAAAATGAAAAAAAAAAGCCCTTCCCAAAGGGAATCCAAGATAGAAGAAACTGTCGGCCCAGAGTTCAAAATTTCTCTGGTGCTGTACAATTTCTTTGATGGAGGTGGGGTTCAGATATTCCTGCCAGAGCCAAGCCAGCAGCCTTGGAAAATAGGGCAGTGAGGTGATAGGATTTCAAGAGGATAAAGGAGGTGGCTGACCTGGAGGGGAAAATGTGGGTAAAACTTGTGGAGCAGGGCACCCCTCTACCCCTGGTACAATCATGGAGGACACAGGGATCTGTTGAAAAGCAGTGGGCAGGCTGTCTGCTGTAGTTAACCTGTCACTCTGCTCCTTCAATGGTGCCAGTAGAGTGCAACGAGAGCCAGCACAAAGACCAGAGCGAGGAGTTAGAAAGGATGAGAAAAAGAGAAAGTTGGAAGAGATAGGTACCAACAGAAGGAAGAAATCAGACAGATAGGAAGGGTGTCAGAAATGGAGATACACCAAGAGAGATCAAAGAGATTGACTGAAAGAGACGTAAAGAGAGATGGAGAAGGAAATGACAGAGAGAGAGTTAGAGGAGATGGGGGGAAAGAATCAGAGAAATGAGAAAAGAGAGTGGGGAAGCGAGAGAGAAGGGAAAAGAGACAGACAACAGAGAATGAAAGTGTGAAAGAGAGAGAGCAAAAGAGTGAAGGAGTGAGAGTAGTTTAACCCCAAGTTTAGTTTTTGCTAGTCTGATCTGTTTACTTTCACATAATATTTGCAGAAGTCTTAGAGTTTAATATCCACCATTTCTGACTAGAGACGGTCTGTAGAGTTGAAGAACCCAAAATAACAAACAGCTTGACTCTTGGGTAGAGTTTGATTGACAGCTAGAATGTTAACTGGATGCCAAGACAAACTATGATTCTTCTTCCCCTCCAGCTAAGAAACTCCTTCTCTGTAAATAACCTATAAAGTGACCCTGCTGTGAACTGCAAACCAGTGAGAATTTGATTCATTATTAAACAACATGTCTATGAAACAAAACACTGAATCTTATCATCATAGAATGGTTATAGCACAGGAGAAGGTCATTTGGCCTGTGGGGGCTGTGCTGACCTGTAAAACAACTCACCTTTCTTTTCACATGACCCTGCATTTTTCCTTTTTAGTTATTGACCCGTTTCCCCTTTTGAAGGTCTCCGTTGACTCTGCCCCCACCAGACCTTCAGTTTATTCCAGATCCCAACCATTTACTGCACAAAAAGGGATTTCCTCATGCCACTATTCTCTCTTTTGCCAATTACCTGTTCCCTCATGGTTTTGATCCTTTTGGCCAGGCCGCTCATGAATTAGAATACTTCTATTCCTCTCAACTTCCTCCTCTCTAATGAAAACAATCCTGACTTGTCTACAGATAACAAGGTGTAGAGCTGGATGAACACAGCAGATCAAGCAGCATCAGAGGAGCAGGAAAGCTGACGTTTCAGGTCTGGACCCTTCTTCAGAAATTTCTGAAGAAG
>NC_063346.1:9792532-9793013 GCF_021869965.1 Rhincodon typus
TGTGTTCATCCAGCTCTACACGTTGTTATCTCAGATGCTCCAGCATCGGCAGTTCCTACTATCTCTAACTTCTTCAGTCTGCCTACCTACCTGAAGTTCCTCAATCCTGGAAGAATTCTCAGAATTGTTTCTATTAAGCCAAAAAAAAAGTCCTGCTTGCCATGCCAATGGGTAATGTGCTAATATGAAGTGCTGGTGTGATATTTTTTATTCATTCATAGCATGTGGGTACTGCTATCGAGGCCAACATTTATTACCTGTCCATAATTGCCCAGATGATAGAGAAGTGTCCAACACAGTTTTGTTCACATGAAGGCCAGACTAGGTCAAGGCCAGCAGATTTGGTTCCCTAAGGGACATTTAATGAATCAGGTTTTATTTTAAGAGAATCCACAATGTATTCATGGTCACCAGTTAAACCAACACTTCAGTCCAGAATAAGAGATAACAAGGTGTAGAGCTGGATGAACACAGCAGGCCA
>NC_063346.1:9798013-9819756 GCF_021869965.1 Rhincodon typus
TGGCCTGCTGTGTTCATCCAGCTCTACACCTTGTTATCTCAGATTCTCCAGCATCGGCAGTTCCTAGTTTTTCTGAAACCACTTCAGTCCAGAATTTTTTTTTCCCCAAGTTAAATTTAAATTTCACCATCTACCACGGACAGATTCAGACCCAGGTCCCCAGAACATTAGCTTGGGATTCTGGATTGCTGTCTACCTTTAACACCAACTCTGTAGGCAGGATATGCCAAAAAGACTGATGGATCACATCAATTGGCATATGCCTTCTGGCTTTTCACAACAGGCAATTTACCGGCCATACCCAAACAACCTGTGCTTGTAAGAATCAAAACACAGTGTCCGAAATTAAATGTGATTCCACGATATGACAACATTTGCTAAATAATTCTGAATGTGCAAATAACCAATCACTGCCCTGCTCTTAAGACACATGTATCATATGAACAAAGAACAGGAGTAGGCCATTCAGCCCTTCACCACTATTCCATAAAATCATTTTCTTTATTCATTCATGGGATGAGGGTGTCACTGGCTAAGCCAGCATTTATTGCCCATTCCTAATTGCCCAGACAGCAATTAGGAATCAACCACATTGCTGTGGGTCTGGAGTCACATGTAGACCAGACCAGGTAAGGATGGCAGTTTCCTTCTCCAAACAACATTAGTGAAGCAGATGGGTTTTTCCAACAATTGACAACAGATTCATGGTCATCATTAGGCTCTTAATTCCAGATATGTATTGAACTCAATTTCCACCGTCTGCTGTGGCAAGATTCGAATGTGGGTCACCCCCAGAACATTATCTGGGTCTCTGGGTTAACAGTCCAGTGATAATACCACTAGGCCATCACCTCCCCCCAAAAAAAATCAGGGCTATCTGACTTCATTCTCAATTCTACACTCCTGCATAGGCCGGATGGTCTTTCATCACTTTGATTACCGAAAATCTATCCAATTCTGCCTTAAAAATATTTGACAATCCTGCATCCACTGCCCTTTAATTAACAAAATTCCAAAGAACACTCAAACCTCAGAGAAACAAAACATGTTTCCTCATCTCTGCCTTAAATAGGTGACCCCATATCTTAAATCTGTGACCCTGAGCTCTATGTTCTTTTCCTAGAGGAAATATCCTTTTGACATCCACTTAGTCGAGTTCCTTCGGGATCTTGTATCTTTCAATTAAGTCACCTCTTACTTTGCTAAGCTGCAAAGGAAACAGTATAGTCTGTAGGAATATAGGAACAGAAGTAGGCTATTCAGCCCCCTCAAGCCTGTCCCACCATTCAATGAGATCATGGCAGATCTGTGGCCTAACTCCATATACCTGCTTTTGGCCTACATCCCTCAATACCGTTACTTAGTAAAAATGTACCTATCTCAGATTTAAAAGTAACATCTGATCCAGCATCCAGTGCCATTTGTGGAAGACAGTTCTAAACCTCTACCACCAGTTATGTGCTGAAGTACTTCCTAACATCTCTCCTGAATGGTCTGGCCCCAATTCTTAAACCATGCCCTCTACAAAGAGAGTTCCAAACATGTACGCCCCCTGGTTCTCGAATCCCCAACCAGTCGAAATAGTTTATCTTTATCTACCCTGTCTCTTCCTGTTAATATCATGAAAACTTTGATCAGATCACTCTTTAACTTTCTAAATGCTAGAAAAAGCAGGCCTAATTTATTAAAGAGATAGTAGGAACTGCCAATGCTGGAGAATCTGAGATAACAAGGTGTAGAGCTGGATGAACACAGCAGGCCAAGCAGGAAAGCTGATGTTTCGGGTCTAGACCCTTCTTCAGAAAACTTCAGAAAACATTTCTGAAGAAGGGTCTAGACGCAAAACGTCAGCTTTCCTGCTCCTCTGATGCTGCTTGTCCTGCTGTGTTCATCCAGCTCTACACCTTGTTATCTCTAATTTGTAAGATCTCTTCTTGTAACTTAAACCCTGAAGTCTGAGTTTCTTTCTGTAAACCTGTGGTGTACTCCCTCCTAGACCATATCCATACTAGGTTGACAAAACATTGTGGGCCGAAGGGCTTGTACCGTGCTGTACTGTTCTATGTTCTTGCTAAGGTGTGGTACCCATATCTGCTCGCAGTACTCCAAATGGGGTCTAACCAAGGTTTTGCACAAATTCAGCACAGCTTCTACATCTTTGTACTCTAGTCCCCAAGGTATAAAGGCCAAAATTCCATTAGTATTCTTGGTTATTTTCTGCACCTATTTATGACATTTTAAACATCGATGCACCTGAACTTCCAAGCCTCTGTGGACATCCATTGTAATTAACTTCACAAGATCTATAAAGTATCCTGATCTATTCTTTTGGTAACTTCACACTTGCTTACTCCATCTGTCATGGTTTTGCCAATTAGTCTTTCAATAAGCCTTTGTCATTCTGTTCTATCATCTACAGAGTCTACAATGCTGCTTAACTTTGTGTCTTCAGCAAATTTGGATACATGACTTTTTATGCCATTATCCAAAGTCATTAATAAATAGTGTGAATAATTCAGGCTCTAACACAGATCCTTGTGGGACACCACTGGTCACATCCTGTCAATTTGAGGATCTACCCATTATTCCTACATTCCGTTGTCTGCCACTCAACTAATTTCCCAGTTATGATCTCAAAAGGTAACATGCTCATTCCCGATATTAGTCTACAAAATCATCTCTGAAGTGCTTCCAACACATTGACATCTTTCAGTAGGTACAGAGACCGGTACAGGTACATAGTACTCCAGATGAGGTCTCACTGCATAACTGAAACATTTCAGATTTGGTCCTTGAAAAAATGTCAGAATGGTCAATAGAGATGCAATATGTATATATGCACTTAAGTGGGCCAAATCAAACCTGAATCCAGCACAGGTTTCTGGCCATCAGCTAATGAAAAATCAGTCTGGTGTTGCAGCAGAAGACTATGGTCACTCAGACACTACAAAAGACCTCATTGTCACAAACACACATTTCTAGCAGTTAATCTTCAGTGGCAAAAACATGAGTCCCTCAGGTCACACTGGCAATTTGGTTTAAACAGCTAATGGTATGCCCAGGATGCCAACAGTGAAGTGAATTTATTTTAAATAATTCAAATGACAAGACCTGAAAAGACAAGATTCACGGTGACACTAGCCTCCATGACTGACGGAACAAAACTGAAGCCATTCGGGACATTTTAAAGTGAAATCATGCAGAAACTTAAATTCTCTGCAAGTTTTTTTTGTGTATTTCCTTGTCAATGGTTGGAGTGATGGGGGAAGCAATGAAGTTATCACTCAATAACACATGGAATAGGCATTCCTGTGGCCTACATAAAGAAAGCAGCTCATTAGTGTGGGACATACTCACAACCCTTATAACCAATGAGATTCAAGTGGTGCCTACAAAACAAAACCATGCCCAAATGAAATCATAAGGTCTAATGCACTCGTTCCCACATCCTTCCCGAGTTAGATTAAATCTTCCTTACTAGCAATAATAAATTGTTCTGCGAGGAAATTGTTCTGACTGTTTTGATGCAGACTGTCTGGTTTGTATCTATCTATTAGATAGCAAAACTCATTTTTCTTCTGTTGCTACTTTAATATAGGGAGTTTAATTGCAATGTTTTTGTTAATGTTTGTTAGTTTAAAAATTACAATATGTGTCATTTAGAAATCTTGGTTTTAAGGTATCAGGAACATGGGAACTGAAACAGGAGGAGGCTCACCAAGTATGTGGTGCCATACAATTAGCTCAGAGTTTCTCTCAATCTTAGTTATAATCAACTGCTGCATGATAGTTACCAACCAAAATCTCTCAATCACAGCTTGAAAATGTTAAATGACGCAGTATCTTTTTGGGGGAGAAGGCTGCAAACTTTGATACTCTTTGCATGGAGAATAAGATACTGATTTCACTCCTGAATGATAATTTAAGATGATGTGTTCTTGCTGTTTGTTTCTCCACAAGATGAAATCGTTTCTCCATATCTACCCTGGTAACTATTTATCATGGTAATACCTTGATGGGATCACCCACAATCTCCCATTTTCAATATGTTATATTCAATGCTTTCAAACTGTCAAATATCACAGAGAAATAAGAATGCTGTTCCAATAATAATTCCGACATTCTTCTCTAGTCAGAGCACAAGACAGGACATGTTTGACTTTATTTTAGACTAGGAATTTATCAAGGTGCTTACAATTGTACCTCAGGTCTGGCTGAGTCTTGCCTAAGAACAACACAGCATATAATCATTTACTTTATATAACTCACAGCCCACACAGTCATGCATCCAAGCTGCCTCTAACTGAGTCTTGTTTAATTGAGTTGCAAAACCACCAGAAATAGGGACAGGTTAGACCATTTGGCCCCATCAAGCCTACTCTGCCATTCAACAGGATCACAGTTGATCCAACATTCCTGGTGTCCACTTTCCTGCCCTTTCCTCATCACCTTTAATTCCCCAACAGATCAAGAATCTATCCCAAACGGAAACAAAATTTGCTGGAAAACCTCAGCAGGTCTGGCAGCATCTGTGGAGAGAAAGCAGAGTTAATATTTTGGGTCCAATTACCCTCTTTCAGAACTGAAGCAGAAATGTCAAGGTACGGAAGGGAGGAGTCAGAGATGGACCAGGTGGAGGTGAGAGCAAGCTGGAAATTGGAAGCAAAATTGATAAATTTTACCAATTCTAGATGAGAGAGGGAAGCAGCATCGATGATGTCATTGATGTACCAGAAAAAGAGCTGTGGCTAGGGGCCCTTTACACCTCCCACTTTCTTCAGGTCAAAGAGGTGGGGGGGGCCTCTCAATGTTTGCTCTCCCAGATGCTATCTCAGATTCACAATATAAATCAACTCGTGCCATCAATCCAGAAGGGCTCCAGTCTCTGATATATACCGATTCAAAAGGTTATGGTTCCAGAAACACTGACAAGTTAATTAGTGAACACCCTCTTACACACAGAGTAAAAACCTTGGATGAACCAGCAAATCCACTTCCTGCTGATGACCAGACGTGCAGCATTCAAGTCAGGTGGTCTGGGCCAATACAGAAAATCCAGATATGACCTCCGCAAAGCCGTCAGGGAGGAAATGAGGCAGTACTGGGCCAAGTTAGAGGCTCAGACCTACCAAACAGACTCTCGCCGACTATGGAAAGGCCTAAACAATATTACAGGATACAAAATGAAACAGTGTAAGATAGGAGTTGTAGACAATTCTCTCCCTGATGAGCTCAACGCTTCCTACACTTGGTTCGAGCAGAATACCACCGGCATGGAAACGCCTGCCCTGTCAGGCCCAGACACACCTGTTCCCTCTGTCACTGCTTCAGATGTTAGATTGGTCTTCCTGGGAGTCAACCCAAGGAAAACGAGGGCCCAGGACAATGTCCCCGGCCAAGCACTCTGATCCTGTGTGGACCAACTGGTGGAGGTATTCACTGACATCTTCAGCCTCTCCCTCCGACGAGCCGAAGTCCCCACCTGCTTCAAGAAGACCACCATCATCCCCGTACCCAACACATGCAATGTGCCTTAATAACTACCGCCCAAAAGCTCTGACTTCAACAATGATGAAGTGCTTTGAGAGGCTGGTCATGGCCCACATCAAGTCCAGTCTCCCAACCTGCCTCAATCCCCTACAGTTTGCCTACCAACATAACAGGTCCACAGAGGATGCCGTATCCCTGGCCATACACTCATCCCTGGAACATCTGGACAACAAAGACACCTGTGTCGGACTCCAGCTCATCGACTACAGTTCCATTATCCCCTCCAGGCTGATTTCAAAACCGCATGACCTTGGTCTCAGCTCCGCCCTCTGTAACTGGATCCTTAGCTTTCTGACCCACAGACTGCAATCAGTGAGGATAAGTAACTGCACCCCCTCCACAATAACACTCAACACTGGAGCCCCACAAGGATGTGTCCTCAGTCCCCTACTGTACTCCCTGTACACCCACAACTGTATTAGCAAATTCTGAACAAACGTCATCTACAAGTTTGCTGATGACACCAACGTAGTGGGACAGATATCTAACAATGACGAGTCAAACTACAGGAGAGCGATAGATGGTTTGGTGATGTGGTACAATGAAAACAATCTGTCTCTCAACGTCGGCAAAATTAAAGAACTGATCACCAACTTCAGAAAGAAAGGAGGAGAACACTCACCCATCTACATCAACGGAACTGAGGTTGAGAGAGTGAAGAGCATCAAGTTCCTCAGATTGACAATAACCGATGACCTGTCCTAGACTTTCCATGTAAATGCAACAGTCAAAAAGGCACAATAATGCCTCTTCTTCCTCAAGTGGCTCAGGAAATTTGGCATGTCCATAAGGTCCCTCACCAACTTCGACAGATGCACCATAGAAAGCAAACTGTCTGGGTGCATAACGGCCTGGTATAGCAATAGCTCTGCCCAGGACTGTAAAAAACGACAGAAGGTGGTGTGCATAGCCCAGACCATCACAGAAGCCAACCTTCCATCCATGGACTCCATTTACATGGCTCGCTGCCACGGGAAAGGCGGCCAACATCATCAAAGACCCATCACACCCTGGTAATGATCTCCTCCAACCTCTTCCATCAGGCAAAGATACAGAAGCCTAAGCAGATGCACCAGCAAGTTCAGGAACAGCTTCTTTCTGGCTGTTATCAGACTGTTGAATGGACTGTAGCCTCAAATAATGTAACCTGCAATGTAACCTGTCTGCCTCTCTAAGTCTTTTTGATCTGTACATCCTTTGCTTGCTGTGATCTGCCTGTGCTGCTCAAAACAAAGCTTTTCACTGTATTTCGGTACACGTGACAATCAATCAATCAATCAATCATATGCCACCAGTTCAAAATCCATACTCTAATATACATGATATTAATATATAAAAATCACATGCCTTATATCACAGAATAACTAAGATAAAGTTGAAGAAATATCAATGGCATCTTGATGGACTACACACCCAGTTATCTTGACATTTACTCACCACCTCATAGAAGAAAAGGCAGAGAGGTGGGACGAATGATTTTCAGGTGGGAAGTCAGAAATTATGGATTTTCCTCACATTCTCCAAAAAAATGAAACAGAGGGTGAAAATGTTTATCAACTAAGGGGGGAGACAATCGAGGCAAATGAGCATAATCAGAACATGTAAAAATAAGCCTGTTTTGAACCATAGAAAAACACTCCTTGCTCCTTCGACCCACAGGTAGTGCTGGAAATCTATTTATTTTCGGGGTTTGGTTCTCTTCTCTTCGCTTCCTCTTACCTGTCAGGATACCCGCTTCCAGTGACAAAGGCAAAACTTTGTTTAAAATAATGCCTGCTTAAAAGATTTTAGCTGCTATTTTGGCTTCTGAGAGTGGATTGGTTGATCCCTATACCAATTCCATTACAACTGTACATGACTGGGTTGTCAGCTGATTTAAGTATATCACAATTGTTACTGTCCCACCTGTCCTGTATCCTGAAGATTTAAAATTCTCCTAACACGTCCAAATAGAATGGTGCAGCAGTCAACAAAGTTACTTAAATGCTCAGCTCCATATCCAAAACAATAGGGGAGAAGTCAGAAGAAATCATGGTTAAATTATGCCAAGATCTGGTCAAATTACACCTTTAGCCTTTGCAATAAAGTGAGACTGTCAGCAGAGGTGATGCAACCAAGAAAAATAGGTCTCAAGACTGACCCGCAAATTTGGAAGTCACAAGCTATTTAAACCAGTGGAAAAATATGGACTTATCTTCCTCAAAATGATCTTAAGCAGACATACATAGAGTCATAGAGTTGTACAGCACGAAGCAGACCCTTAGGTCCAATTCATTCAAGCCAACAAGGTATCGTAAATTAATCTAGTCCCATTTGCCAGCATTTGGCCCATATCCCTCTGAACTCTTCCTATTCATATACCCATCCCGATGCCTTTTAAATGTTGTAATCATACCAGCCTCCACCACTTCCTCTGGCAGCTCATTCCATACAATCACACCCTCAGCATGAAAATGTTGCCCCTTAGGTCCCTTTTATATCTTTCCCTTCTCATCTTAAACCTACACCCCCTAGTTTTGGACTCCCGAAACCTGGGAAAAAGACCTTGGCTAATCACCCCCATCCATGCCCCTCGTGATTTTATAAACCTCACTCAGTCACCCCTCAGCCTTTGACACTCCAGGGAAAATAGCCGTAGCCTCTCCCTGCAGCTCAAAACCTTGTAATTCTTTTCTGCACCCTTTCAAGTTTAACAACACTGTTCCTATAGCAGGGAGACCAGAACTGAACGCAAAAGCGGCCTAACCAATGTCGTGCACAGCCCAACTCCTCTACTCAATGCACTGATCAATATTTGCCTTCTTCACTCCCCTGCCTACTTGTGACTCCACCTTCAAGGAACTATCAACCTTGTTGTATGTACTATGGAAAATTACAACCTGAATTTACACAATAAAAAGAAGATGACCCAAGGCACTTTACAGAAGAGTTACAAAACCAAATTAGACAACAAACTTCATAAGGAGATATGAAAGCAGATGATCAGAAGTCAGAGACAGGTTTTAAGGAGTGTTTTAAAGGGAGGTGGAAAGATTGAGAGGTGCAGGGAATGCCAGCAGCTTACAGCCTAGAAAGCTGAAGATATAGTCAACAACAGATGGCGATTTAAATCAGGGATGCTGAAGATGCCCAATTTGGTTGAGCTAGATACCTTGGAGGATTGTGGAGCTGGAGGAGATTACAGAGATAGGGAGGAGCCAGACCATGAAGGGATTGCAAAACAAAAGAATGAGAAAGACAAAATCTGGAAAATTAATATAAATTGCAAGACAAGGAAGCAAATACCTAGAATGAGGAATCAACATTTGTAAAGAACGGAGCAGAGCTGAGAATCAATTAAAGACATACTTAGTAGCTGCAATGCTAGGACTTTTAGGTTATTGTAGATGGGTGAAGTAAGTTAACTGACTGACTGTTTTCGTTCTAATTCCTTGGAATGGGGGACGGGGAGGTACAGGTGCAGTTATTAAGAGTATGACCAAGAGATTAAGCAATTGAATCATTAACCAAGAGGAGTAATTTCTAGGCTTACAATACTGCATCAAGCAGCAGCCACAATTTCCTGAAAGAATACAGTATCTTTGAAGTCAAAAAACAATCCTTTATGATTGTTTGGACTTCTTTCTCTCTCACTGACAAGAACAGGTGAAGCAATGTGTAAACACACCTCCATTCTTTCAACTTCCCTCTCCTCTTACTGAACAATCTGATTGTTTTTTTGGTTACATTTTGGTTACATGCCCACCCCTTATGCTCAAACCTAGATCAGGGAATAATGCACGCTATTCAGTCAGCCAGCCAAGACTTAAGCTGCCATCCCAATGTACACACATGATAGCATGGGGTAAAAATTTACGGAATTATACTCTTTGTCCAATATGTGATGCCATTTACATATGTCCTAATATAATTTATTTTGGATTTTTATATTTTTAACCAGCAGAAAGCTTGCTTGATCTGTGTCTATGAAAGGGTTATTCAAAGATGACAAAGTCTAAGCTCAGTTGTATGATGATTCAAGGGAAAGGCAATCAGATTCTTAAGATTTCGAAATAAAGCAAAGTTAAGTCCTTTAGAAGTGACAGGAAAGAAAATTCTCTTTGGTTTGAGTAGTATAAAAGAGTGTTGTTAGGATTCAGGGCATTATGTTTTATCAGGTATATACAAATATTTAAACATGTTTATCTGGAAATAGCACAGCTTATTCTACTTTACGTTCACTTATTTTATGTAATAAACTTCTGTTTTCCTGTTAAAAACCCAATCTGTCGTATTGCATGCTTGTTTTTCAAAGAGAGATCACCTCCTTAAAACCAAAATGCACAAACAATGATCTGTCAAGTCAGATTTCAATCTAGGATCAGACTTGTCCAGTGATATCACCATCTGGAATCATAGAAAATGTTATAACTATGGGCATACTCTTAGTATGTCAGCAAGCTTGCAACTGCCCACACTTCTGGTCAAGGTTTTTCCATTACAATTACCAAATCAACATGTATACCCTTGTTATTGCTTCATGGAATGTTGGTGTTGCTGGTTAAGCAATCATTTATTGGCATCCCTAATTACCCAGAAGTCATTTACAAGTCAACCACATTGCTGTGGACCTGGAGTCACATGTAGGCTCCCTTAAAGGAGCATTGGCAAACTGGATAGATTTGTCCTCAAACAATCAGCAACACCTTCCTGGTCATCATCTTAATTTCTGATTTCTTCCTCCCCTCCCCAAAATTGAATTCAAAATATACTACCTTTCAAGTAGGACTTGAATTCATATCCCAGAACATTACTCAGCTCTCTGGAGTAATAGTCCAGCAATAACACCACTAGGCCATCATCCTTCTCCATTATACCCAAATGTCACAATGAAGTTACACTGTCCTTCCAGCGGAGGTACTACAGTATCACCAATAGCAGGTAACTGCAATTATAATGTCACACCTTTCACCAGATGGTTCCTGTCATAAATGTGGACTTGGTCATTTATAATGGGAATGAAAAAGTGCGAAATGCTTGGACTCAATTACATCTGTATATGTGTTATTCTAAAAATCCCCAGATTCCAACTCCTTGTTATTGGAAGATAACACTTGGTCTTAGTTACCAACTGGTAGGATCAACGAGTATACATAACACACTCAGGGTTATGGGTTACAGCATATGTTTGCAAAGAGTTATATAAAACCTTTCACAATCTCAGGACGTTACAGGCAATAAAGTGCCCTGTTAAAAAAAAAGTACTGTTGTAATACAGGAAATGTGACAGTCAAATTAAGCATGAATGCTCACAAACAGGGATTAACCATAGAATCCCTACAGTGTGGAAACAGTCCACACCGAAGGCCATCCCACCCAGACCTATCCCCCTACCCTTTCCCCTGTAATGCTGCAATTCCCATGGCTAACACACCTAACCTACACGTCCCAGAACATTACAGGCACTTTAGCACAGCCAATCCACCTAGCCTACACATCTTTGGACTGTGGGAGGAAACCAGAGCATCCGGAGGAAGCCCACGCAGACACAGGGAGAATGTGCAAACTCCACACAGACAGTCACCTGAGGGTGGAATCAAACCCGGGTCCCTGGCGCTGTGAGGCAGCAGTGCCAACCACTGAGCCACCATGCCGCCCTTAAATCAGTTATTTGGTTTTAGTGGTGATGATCAATGGATAAATACTGGCCAGGAAAATGGAGAAGAATGGCCATGATTTTCTTTGCGACAGTGTCCTTTTACATCTGTGTTTTAGGACAGGCAGGGCCCCTGGATTAAATGTGATCTGAAAGACAGCACCTCCAACAGTGTAGCACTCTCTCAGTACAGCATGAAGCTTCAGCCTTTCTCATACACTCAAGTCTCGGGAGTGAGACTTCAAGCCTCTTCCAACCCTGGCTATGGGAGCGTTACCCAGTGATAGTATCACATTGCAGACTCTCGCTTCATTCTAGCCTGTAATTGCGGAGGTTGGTGATGTTTTTAATAATTGCATTGTACAATTGCTCTGTATGGACGAAAAATTGCCCAGAGAACACTATAGCTTTCAAAATCACCAGAAATTATATCTGTACTCTTTCCAAGGGTGTGGCTCCCCCGACCCCCCTCCAAGATTTCACAAAGAATTTCTGTACTTCTGCCAGTTTGACATCTTTATTTTTCTTTTTAATTAAATCAGATACTCTTCAACTTTGGCATCAAAGCTGGCTTTTCTATGTTCACCGATTAATGTTTACATGAAAACACATGCACACACATATACACACACGCTAAATGCTTGAATACAGAATCAAATGGCACAGTGTGTTGGTGCCAATCCTGTGTGCTCCCAAATGTTCACCAGTGAATAATAATTCAATGATAAATGGAGGGTGTTTGCAATGCAGTAAATCATGTAACACCATTTCTACTGTCGGGCAGGCAGAAAAGGCAACACTATGATTGGGTGGATCACAGTAACAATAAAACAGTCATGGCACCAAGTGGGTCTTATCAACAAAACACACCCATTCCTGACATAAGCTACAGATGGGATATAAAGTATTCTCTCTGAGGAAGCAGCTGGATTAGAAGGAGAATGTGCCAATTTTCCTTACTTTGGGCTGTTGCAGTGTCTCTCCCTGTAGTTAACTCCACCATCGCAGGTCCGGGAGCATTCTGACCACTCTGACCAGTTGGACCACTGACCGTTAATGGGCTTGGGGCCTTCATCTCCGTACTTCAAGCACTGACCTCGCCGACACCACTGCGATGATAAGGAAGGAAGAAGCGTGAGCTTATGAAGACTTGTCAACACTAACCTTATGCAAACCCCTCGCGAATGCAAAGCTCCCTAACAGCAAAGATGCTTTGTGAGGAATCTGGGGCAGCCGGATCCTTCTTTCAATCCCGGATCTCTTCCGCAGGCCAGAAGGTCCTGAAAGCACAGGAGTCCAGTCAAGGAATCAGAACCCACCCATACCAACAACCCCCAACCCCACCCCGCCATCCCCCCCAACTCTCACCTCAATCCCATGAATCAGCTCACGGGAAAGCCATCTGAATACATGCTGTACATCTCACTGACCCACAGTCCTAGTTTGTTTCTGCCTTCAGTTACACGACAGGGAAAGACAGGGAAAGACTCACATGCGATCGCATTAAGTAATATCTCTCTAAACAACAGACAGCAAGGATACTTAACACCCCTTTCTTTTTGCAGGCCAGCACTTCAGTTCAAAAGCCAGACTTTCCAGCTGAGCTGGAGGCGGCAACAGACATGAACAACATTTTCCTTCGCAGCTGAGATTCTGCTCCACCATTTCTAACTTCTACTAAGAGGATTAACATTTGACATAATAAGGGGGCATTAACTGATTGATACCAGCTGAGATGATTCCTTTGGCACTGACCGGGGATGTTTACTCTCAACTTGAGACTCCCTGTAGCACCAGAATTATAATCATGTGATGAATTTTGCAGTCCAAGTGTTGGGGAAGATAGAGATACAGTATAATTAGCATTAAGAACTACAGGCTGGCAAGATGCCTACATTCATCCTGTGCTGTGAGTTCTGCAGAGTATTGCACTATGCAATTTATCATTTAATGCTGCCTCCCATCTTACACCTGCACACTCTATAAAGAATATTGAGAGCACTCGGCTGTAATCTCATTGATGAGTTCCAGTGTTGAGACAAGCCTGACGGGGGATCATCTAAGCAGTGGAATAGTAATACAGGAATTTTTTTTATCCTCTCTCTTAAACAAATATTTAAATAGGTCCTCAATTTTCTTCTCTTCTCTCCTGAAGGCACTGACTCATGCTGGAATCTGGCCAATGAGCTGTTAAACTAAGGTGAGGTCTTGGCTCACACCACAAGGCACTATGGAACCCACCTGTCACCTGGCATGCACAGCTGTGCTCTCCAAGATATAGCCAAGGGACAACTGAAGCCAGCTGGAGATCAGTCAACACAACAGAGAGGTGAGGAAGAACTTGCCCAGTCTGTAACATAACAGGGTGGGGGTAAATTAAGTCACTGGGGCATCAGGGCATATGTGAAAAGTTTCATTAGGTTATTGCTCTGCCACCTCAGCCAAGGGTGGTAATACAGACACCGAAAACCTGGAAAAGGCAGGAAAGTGGAGTGGAGGATTATCAGATCAGCCGTGATCTCACTGAATGGTGGAGCAGACTCGATGGGCTGAATGGCCTACTTCTGCTCCCAAATCTTAGCGCACTCCACGAGAGTGAAATGTAACCCAGAATTAATGACCAGATGCTGGTGGGGCAGACTGTGCCATCTGATGTCCATGTACCACTTACCTTGTTGGGTCCACAAACTGTACCCTCTGCAGCTGGCATAAACTTCGTTTCACATCTGTGCCCACTCTTATGGCACCAAAGGGCTTTGCAAATATCCTGTGGTGGAACACAAAAGTAAAATCCGTGTCAGCAAAACCATCCCCCTACAAGAGAACTGCAGACTCTCTCACCCCATGACCACCACTACCACCTCAACCAGCCTTCATCTCCTTAAGTAAAAACCGAAAGAACTGCAGATGCTGTAAATCAGGAACAAAAACAAAGTTGCTGGAAAAGCTCAGCAGGTCTGGCAGCATCTTTTTTTCTTTCACAGATGCTGCCAGATCTGCTGAGCTTTTCCAGCAACTTTGTTTTTGCTCCTAGCCTTCATCTCCCTGTCTGAAATGGGCAAATACATAAAAATGGTATTTTCTGCAAATTGAGAAGTTTACCACATAAGGTGCACTGATAGGTCGGAGGCTACTCACACCAGTCAGACTTATCCCAACTATTCATAAAAAAACTGCAATGTAAGAATCTGTCAGTTTGGTTTGGTTGATAGAATTCTGAATACCAAGTCTGAAGAATGTGGATTTAAGCCCCACTGCAACTTGTGACATTTCAGGTGGTTATACTGTTTGAGCGGCCAACTTTTGTCCTGTTTGTGGTTCACATGACCACTGAATCTTTCTCTCTCTCTATTTTGATTGACCATGTCGATTCAGGCTAGCAAGAGCAGTGTAATAATTAGACACTTTTAAGGTAATTCTCTCAATGTGAAGTGCCTTGACGATTATAATAACATTGACATTAGCTCCAAGTTTTTTTTTTATATATCTCCCTGTTCTGCACATTATTCATGACTGAAAACTGAAACAAGTGGTGTTACCAAAGAAGTACCTTTATTAAAGTGGTCAGAAATCCTTGTTATCCAAATTAACTGATCCAAGATCTCACTGCAGATAAAACCATATTGTTCCAAAATTCTACAGGAAGTAAATCTCCTCTTTGAATCACGCTGTGTTAATTTAGTGGCACTCATATCAGTAAGGATATCACAATTTGTGAAAGGTGCCTGTCACCAGGTAAGTCAAAATACAGATCGGGACCTTGATCCTAACTGTCTCCACTGGCAAACTTTGGAAATTGTACACAACCATCAGATGAAGCTGGGATCAAAAGTAGTATTGAGTCACAAGTAGAAGTACTATAATAGGCCCTTAGTGTCTCTGGGCTGGGATGATGAGGAACTGCTCCAAACCTGCCACTCTTGGTAATTATCTCACAACCCTAAAACTAATTGGTGCCACTTATGTATCAGGACCAGCCATTTCACAAAACACCAGAGAATCAGCAATACCATGAAACCCACAAGGAATTGATGGGTTCAGGATAAGGACAGCAGGAGAGCAAATTGGCAAGAAAGGAGTTGAAACAACAATGAGACGAGGCAAAACTGCTGGTTCCTATGAAATCACGCTCCAGAATTACGTAATACCCATCAGGATTTGGAGATTAAATTGACCAAAAACAAAAATTGCAATCACTAGGTTATATTCCAGAGTCACCATTCAGCAATCTTTTCCTTACATGCAGTGCAAGGACAAATCAATGACTTCTGTGCACTCTGAACAATCACTTTTTCATTGTCAACTCATAGGTGACCCTTATGGTGATAAGGTTGTTAAACATTCGGCCTCTGAGTGTACAGTGTTCTGAATTTGACCGAAAGTTTATTGAAAGTGTTGTGTACAAGGATATGATTTGGTTAGCCCTGTGCTCCAAGGACATCAGTAAACAAATATACTGATTCAAGTTGGGCTTTTCATCTACTTCAAATCATCAAAAGGCTGACTGGAGAGATTTTATGTTCCGGTCAGGCCTTTCATCCAAGTAGATCATTTAAGTGTACAGAAGGAGGCCATTCATCCATGGAATCTGTATCAGTCTTTCAAAAAGCAATCACTCCATCAGTCTTTCACCATCAAATATTTATCCAATCTGAAATTGAAACAATCTCTATGACCCTATCAGCCAGTGTTTTCAATTCTTTCTTTCTTTATTCTTTATTTCTTTCCCACACCTTATGGCACATGACACAAACAGAACATGTATGTTTCCACAGCTAGTTACCCCTCAAGCAGTTTGCCACAGACTGCACCTTGAGTTATCACCACTCCTCATCTAGTACAGCTGAGCAACGGTGTCTCAGTGTGAGCTCCTTTTATTGGTGTCTTGTGAGGATTAACATATGATAGCTCACCAATTTGGCCACATTTGAATACATCTTCCTTGGCCATCAAGTCTTGGAGTGGGACTTGATGCTGGACCTTCTGGGACAGAGATAGGGACACTACCCACTGAGCTATAAGACCTCCCACTCCAATTCCTAACCAATTGTAAGCAGTTTTTCTGTGTATCTCCTCTAGCTCTTTTGTCAATCATTTTAAATTTGCATCTCTGTGCTTCAACCAATGCAAACAGTTTGTTTTCTCTTTATTTTCTCAACCAAGCCCTTTATGATACTAAAACTTCCATCAAATTTCCTCTTAGATTTACGTGCACCAAGGAGGGAACCCCTGTCTGTCCAGGTGACTACAATGTCTTATGCCTGGAACTATTCTAATAAATCTTTTCTTTACCCTTTCCAATGCCTTCACAGCCTTCCTGAATTAGGGCATCCAGAACTGGATACAATACTCCAGTATCTTAAATTGAAAGTTACCTCGAGAAGGACACTTTAAGAAGCTCTTTATTCTAAGTGTACACTTAAAAAGAAGAAAATAGATAAAGGCTATTTAAACCATGAATCCCAGACCCTCCACATCACATTGGCCAATCCACAGTTTCATTGACTAGACCTAATCACTGGATAATTTCCCAGTGTCTTACACACTCACCACAAAATCAAGCAAAATCTTCAGAATTCAATTTCACACCTGACATTATTCCTTCTTGACCCGTTGCCATCAATTTTTGAGAGCCCCAGCAACTCAGTGACCACAGACCATTTGAATATCTCAACTACCTTACATTCAATTGTGGATAGGGCTGCAAGAGGGATTCGGAATGGGGAAAACCTCAGCTGAGGACCCCCTTAACTCAGCAAGGTAATTAGAGAAATCGCGGTGGGGAGGGTGGTACTATTTCAGACCAACTTTTCCCCCTAACATCACCACCACACAACAACAGGATGTGTTTGAGTCAGGCATTGCTGTGCACACTCACCTTGCCTTGCATTCAATGCAAATCAGCTGACCAGAGAAGTCAAGTGTAAAGAGCCAGCCACCCAAGACTCTGTTACATTATTGCATCGAGCTCAGAAAGGCATCATACCTTTAAGTCAGCTAGGTGACATTATGGTATGACACTCCAGAAGAAGAGGTCTCCATCTTACTCTCCATTCAGTCATGCAAACAACTGTTATATACCAAGCAGGTAGCCAGCAAGTTAGTCAACTGTGCATGCAATGTAATAGCAATCCAAGTAAGCACATAACCCAGACTGCAGAAGTCTGAGACATGTCATATCATGTTAGCTGCCAATAAACTTTGAGATATCTCACTCACTAAGAACCCGACTCTCCATGGTATCTGTTACATGAACTAACACATAGAAAACCACATCACGTCAGAGCATGCCTCATGCTCACCAATGAGACCAATTAAATTGAGCTATGAACAGCTGAATCCAAGATGTTAAAACTACTTGAGGGGCTGAATGGCCTGTTTCTGTGTTCCTCTCCACTGCTACCTTCTCAAGGGCAATTAGTGATGGGAAAATGCTGCCCTGGCCAACAATGTACACATCCCATGAATCAATACATTTCAAATAAAACTTTGCCTTTAGTGAAAACTACTCCCATAGAATCACATGATGTTATTTGATCCAATATTCACATTCTTCCTAAAAAAATGTCTAATTAGTATTACTGCTCCTGCTCTGTCATAACACTGTAAAACATTACCTTTTTTAAAATTCATTCAATTTCTAATTGAAAATTACCGCTGATTCAGGTTCCACCAATATACAGGCACTGCATTCCATGGTATAGCAATCTACTGAATAAAACAATACTCTTCACATTCCCCCTGCTTTATTGATAATTCTCTTAATCACTTTCTTTTGGTTACTGATCCTTCCATCAGAGAAAACAGTTTCTCTCTTTCTAAAATGCTACCAAACTCTTCATAATTTTGAACGCCCCTATTAAACCTGCCACAAATCTGCTCTGATCCAAGGATAACAACCCCAGATTCACCTGCACCTTTACAGAACTAAAGTCCATCATCCCTGGTCCAATGGTAAATCTGTTTGATGTTCTCTTGAAGGCACTTCCTTCGTGAAATGTTGCGTCAGAATTGGACACAATCCGCTAGTTAAGGTCTAACCAGTGATTTATAAGGGCTTCCAATTCCTTCCTTTCCTTTGTATTCTATGCCTCAACTTAAAATAAAACAAGGAATAAAAGCAAAATAGTATGGGTGCTGGAAATCTGAAATAATCACAGAAAATGCTGGAGAAATTCAGCACTTCTGGGAGCGTCTAGTGAGACAGAGAAAGAGAATTAACAGTTTGATTCTGATATGACTCTTACAATCATGGAATCATAGAATCCCTACAGTGTGGAAGCAGGCCATTCGGCCCATCGAGCCCACACCGACCCTCTGAAGAGCATCCCTCCCAGACACATCTCCCTACCCCATCCCTGTAACCGCGCATTTCCCATGGCTAATCTACCCAGCCTACACATCCCAGGATGCGATGGGCAATTTAGCAGGGCTAATCCACCGAACCTGTGCATCTTTGGACTCATTCAGGTCAGTTCAGATCAGTTCTGAAAAGCAGTCATACTGAACTTGAAACATTAATTCTGTTTCTCTCTACAAATATGTTACCAGAAGGGCTGAGTTTCTCCAGCAAGTTCAGAGTTTAAAAAAAAACAAGGATCAGACAATCTTAATTTTTATAGGTTTAACAACGTAATGTGCCACCTTTAAAGACTTCTCAGGTCGCACTGCTCCTTCATCCTTTTAAAATTGCATCAGTTATTGTAGACTGCCATCTGTTTGAATGCAACATGTAAGTTTATGATTTATCGTGGACAAAGTGATTGACTTCCTGGCTTTCATGGCCTGATAAACAACACCCTTTTCTTTACATGACTTTCCCAGGTAAAGCCAGAACTATTTTCTTTACATTAGGGAGCACTTGCTCTGATGACAGCCTCAATAGTCTCCTTATCAGCTTCTTCATTTAGACTCTGTCTGTTTAGATTTTTAAATGGCCCTTGTGTTTCCCTAATTCTGGTTTCTTGGCATTACGACTGCTGTGACCTCTATTTAAATTATTGCTCCCACTCTGGGTTTCCCTAGTGTAGCTGCACCACATGTTGTCTGCTCACTCCAACGTGAATGTTCATTCTGTATGTACTCCTTTTTACATTCTAACTTTGTCAGCCCATTCTGCACTAATTTAACATGTTCCCCTAGCCCAACAGTGATTTCTAACCCTACTCATGGAACCCTGATATCTTTCTGTTTCCTAGTTGAACCTCTAAACAGGATTGCTCCCACAAATCCTCTCTTCCAAATGGAATCTCGAACTGCCAATTTACTAGCTTCTAGCTCATATGTGCTCCTGCACTTGCCCTACAGGTCTGAAGTGAAAGGCTTTATGATTAAGTACTGTTTCTCCATTATTGATTTCTCCTATATTAATCCATAGGCTACTTGAATATCCAGTAGCTGTAGCTGCCAACAGTATGTATGAGTAATTCTTAAAACCATAAAGACTTAAAGCCGTAAAGATTGAGGACTATTCCTGAATCCACAGGAATTTTCACTGTGTTTAACCTGTAGAATTAACCAATACTGCCCGCCACTGATTGCCATGTCATATGTGGAGATAGTAGGAACTGCCGATGCTGGAGTCTGAGATAACAAGGTGTAGAGCTGAATGAACACAGCAGGCCAAGCAGCATCAGAGGAGCAGGAAGGCTGACGTTTCGGGTGTGGACCTTTTTTTTCTGAAGAAGGGTCTAGGCCCAAAACGGCAGCTTTCCTGCTCCTCTGATGCTGCCTGGCCTGCTGTGTTCATCCAGCTCGACGCCTTGCCATGTCATACATGTTGTGATATCAATTACCATTAATTACGGCTAGGGTAGTTTATGGCCAGTTAGTAAATCTTAATTAGAAAATGTTTTTTGTCTTAACCAGGATGTAGTGCACGGCATAATAGCAATTAGTCAGGCAGATATTTTTGCAAAGACAATGAACAGACCTAGAATATAGGTTGTCACCCGATATGATCTGAAGCTGCTCTGCCTTTACCCACTCGAGTCCTCTTGGTTTAATCAGAATGTATGGAGCTTAATGCAATCTCTGATATTAAAATTTTGAAAATTATCACCCTGTATGGCACCCTTCTTTTTTTTAATGCCTCACTTCCCATTTTAATATGAGATCGTCAAATTAGGACTGAGATGAAAAACAACTCGTTCACTTACAGGGCGATGAATCTTTGGCATTCTCTACGACAAAAGACGCTCAGTCGTTGAGTACAGTAAAGACAGAGATCCCTAGGTATTAACAATATCAAGGGATTATCGGGATTATGCAAGAAATGGCACAGAGGTAGGCAATCAGCCAAGATCTAGTTGAATGGCACAGCAGGTTCAATGGGCTGAATGGCCTATTCCTGCTCCTATTTAGTACATTGCTATGTTACCTGCATTGAATTTCATTTGCCATCTCTGCTGAGGTCACCAGATCGTTTAAATCCTGCTAAAGTCTATTGCTACTTTATTACTGTTTAATACATTTTGAAGCTTTGACTGGTCTTCATATAAATACCAGCATAAAAAGCTGACATGGCGGCCGTCATGTGACCATTATTCATTGTCCTAAAAATCCATCTGGTTCACTCAGGTCCTTTAGGGAGGACGATCCTCACATGGTCTGGCCTATGGTCTAACCCTAACCCTAACCTTAACCCTAACCCTGACCCACAGCAATCTGTTTAACCCTTAACTGTTCTCTGGGCAATTAGAGGTTGGGAATAAATGTTGGCCAAGTTAACAATGAGGATGATAAAATAAATAAAGTCTGCAAGCTTTGAAATCATGCCCTGTGTACCCAAGTTCAGACTAATAATGATTTTTTAAAAATTAATAAAGTATGTTCGACAGAAATAAAGTCGAGGTGATGATCTTAAAAACAAAAGAGCAAATAGGAAAATAGAAAAAGCAGGTTAAACAGGAATTAACTTATTTCTTTAATTTAAAGTACTTAGCTAAAATAGCAGTTTAATATTTCAGGAACAAATTCACTTGCGGTAGTCTGTGCACTGTTAGTAAAATTGGTAAACGTTGCAGGGAAAAATGAAACCGCCCACATCTGCCAGCTGATTAAAGGTCAATGAATTATGGTATGGCATTTCTCAATAATCCTTTTCAGATTAAATTCTGAAAATCATGTCCTGAATCTTTTCATGTATACTTTAGAATTACAATAGCATGTAAATGTACAAGCAATGACGTTGCATATAAATTCACACTATGAGGGTAAGTGACTGGGGCAAGTACAGTGAAAATATTCTCCCTTATTGAAATCATTCTCAATCACTCTCTATGTCAAGTCGATCTACGTTATCAATGAGATTACTTGTCCAAGCAAAGATAACTTTTATTTATACGTACTTCTCCAGTGTGAAAAAAACAAAAGAAACAAAAAACAGAAATTGCTGGAAAAAACTGAGCAGGTCTGGCAGTATCTGTGGGGAGAAAGCAGAGTTAAAGTTTCAAGTCCAGCGACCCTTCTTCAGAACTGGAGCTGGAAACGTCACTGAACCCAAAGCGTTAACTCTGCAGAGTTAATGTTTTGGGTTCAGTGACGTTGCCAGCTCCAG
>NC_063346.1:9820156-9870317 GCF_021869965.1 Rhincodon typus
CTGGAGCTGGCAACGTCACTGAACCCAAAACATTAACTCTGCAGAGTTAACGCTTTGGGTTCAGTGACGTTTCCAGCTCCAGTTCTGAAGAAGGGTCGCTGGACTTGAAACTTTAACTCTGCTTTCTCTCCACTTTTCCAGTGTAGTCTGTGGTGACTATGTAACCGAGAACTATTTGTTGTAAAAATCCATCTGAATTACTCATGTCCTTTAGAGAGGGAAATCTACCATTTTTACCTTGTCTGGCCTACATGTGATTCCAGATCCACAGCAATGTGGTCGAGTTTTGATTGCCCTCTGGGCAATTAGGGATGGGCACTAAATGCTGGTCTAACCAACAGTACTTGTAACCCCTGAACTGTTTACAAAATAATACTTATGAAGGGTCCTGTCTGCATTTTCAAATAGGTATAAAAGTTGCCATGGCAGTATTTTGACAAAGAACAATTCTCCCTGGTCTGACCAATAGCTATGCAACGAACATCACTGAAAAAGATTTGCTGGTTATCATCATATTGGTTATATTGCACCCAAACTGATGGACATATCCACTTGCTTTGCAACAATGACTAGAATTGAACAAGCACTTCATTGGTTCTGAAGCACTTTGGGATTGTCTAAGGTCGTAGAAGTCATATAATAAGGACAAGCAAATCCTTTGTTTTCTTTCTTCTGGTCAGAAAAAGGGACTGGCAATGTCTTGCCTTTGTATTTACAAACCTAACCCTCTTATTAAAGAAAAGAAAATCAATCTGTTCACAATCTTTGGATAAAGTGAGGCTTTTTGTAAGCTTCAAAGTTGGATCCAAACCAAAGCTGGCCCTGGGCCAGGTCTGGCAGTGTTCCTCATTAAAGCTGGCAACAATGGCACGGTTTGAAAAATCATTCTTTCAAAGCCTATCTCAATGAGCAATCAGTGCTAAAAGAAAAATCCATTCAATTCACACTGTGAAACCCATATGCTTGCACTGCTCATTAAACTCAGCGCAGTCATATGACATTACTGGAGCCTAATCATCTGTGAGCTGCCCGAAACCCTGTTAAAGCAAATAAAAAGGCTGACTTGGCATTTCAGTTTGCCACACAATAATACAAGGTTCCTTTGTACCTTGAATGGAAATGCAAAGGGGTCCGGATAGACATGTCGAACGCCTTGACTATATTTACTGGAGCTAACACATATTCAAATATTGGTTCAAGGTGTGACCCCTGCTGCTAATCAAGTGGATCATGAACTCGGAATCCCCTCCAGTGCCTTGGCTGACATTACAATGCAGTCCTAATGGAGTTCGGCTTTGCAGGAGGTGTTATCTTTTGAGTAAGATTTCAGCCTGATGCTCATTCACCTTACCCACCAATTAATATAAAGTAACATTGCAGCAAATTCACTGGGTGTACTGTGGCTTGTGCAAGGGCCTCAGGGCACTTGAGCAACCTTGTGAATGATGTACCTGCTTAATGCAACAATAATGCAACCTGGTGTTTCTATGAGTGCCACAGTCAGCAATATTTAGCGTTAATCTATTATTTATAATGTTAATTTGGAGTCCAAGTCTGAAGACAGTTCTTGACTGTACTTTATTCTCGATCAGTCTGTCTTGAACCCAAACTGCACTACAAAAAAGATTGTCCAACGCTTACTGCTGAAGTAATATTTTCAAAAACTTTACTTCCTCACAAGAGTAACTGCACTTGGAAAGTTCTTTGTTGGCTGCAGAACACTAGGTCATAGAGTCATGGAGCTGTACAGCACAGAAACAGATCTTTAGGTCCAACTCATCCATGTTGACCAAAAATCCTAAATTAATCTAGTCCAATTTGCCAGCATTTGGCCCACATCCCTCTAAACCCTTCCTATTCATGTACCCATCCAGACGCCTTTTAAATGTCATAACTCAACCAGCCTCCACCACTTCCTCTGGCAGCTCATTCCATACACGCACCACTCTCTGTGTGAAAAAGTTGCCCCTTAGGTCCCTTTTAAATTTTTCCCCTCTCACCTTAAACCTATGCCCTCTGATTTTGGACTCCCCTACCCAGAGGAAAAGACCGCGGCTATTCACATTATCCATGTCCCTCATAATTTTATAAACCACTATAAGGTCATCCCTCAGTCTCTGATGCTTCAGGGAAAATAACCCCAGCCTATTCAGACTCTCCCTATAGCTTCCAACCCTGGCAACATCCCTGTAAATCTTTTCTGAATCCTTTCAAGTTCCACAACATCCTTCCTGTAAACTGCAGTGTTGCAAGAGGACTGAGCAAATACATGTTTTTTAACTTCATCTATCTTGCAGTATCCAAATGATCTGCTACACCCACGGCAGGAGGAGGAGGAAAGCTAGTCACTGGGTGTATGTTGCCCATGGGGACAGTGAGCTCAATAGGATGGGTGGCTTTTATTTTCCTCAATGCTTGCCTCATTATGTTTTTGTTTTGTCCTCATTAAGTCAAATATAGTTACTGCAGTAATTAATCATTACAGGCCAGCTACTAGGAAAACAATGGCTGTGCAGTCCAAGAGCTTGGATTCATTCAGAGAAAGCTGTCCATTAACTCAAGATAACCCAAAGGGAGTAGCTCATTTGCACACTGTTCTCCATTCCTGGCCATAACATCATGATACTACTGCTCACTACTTTTCTTCATCCATCTCAGTCCCTGGCCTCTGCAAGACACTGATTTCTTGACAGGGAACGGTTATAAGAAGGGATGACCTAAGTTCAGAAAACCAAGATGTGAAAACAGTTTGAGTAGTGATGCGAAATTGTAAAGCCAAGATGTCAACACCAGCCTAACAGTAACCAAACGAGGCAGTGGATTTAGAGCTTGAGTGATGAAATAACAGGAGCATGTCAGAAAGGCACAGCAATCACGATGATTTTAATCGACATATATACACTGGAGGAAACAGTAGAATTACACAGCATGGAAACAGACCCTTTGGTCCAGCTCGTCCATGCCAACCAGATATCCTGAATTGATCTAGTCCCGTATGCCAGCATTTAGCCCATATTCCTCTCAACCCTTCCTATTCATATACCCTTCCAGATACCTTTTGTATGTTACAATTGTACCTGCCTTCACTACTTCCTCTCGCAGCTTGTTCCATACATTCGGCAAAGATCACCGAGACAAAAAGTTCTTAAACAAAAAACAGAAATAGCGGTCGCAACTCAGCAGGTCAGGCAGCTTCTGAGGAAGGAACACTGATCTCGAAACATTAGCCCTGCTTTGTCTCCATGGATGCTGCCAGACCTGCTCGGTTTCTCCAGTAACTTCTGGTTTTGTTTCAGATCTTCAGCATCCAGAGTTCTTTGTTTTGCTGAAGCATGTTTTCGTGATTGTTTCTGAGAACGCCAAGTTCTGAAGCTGAGCAGAAAGCAAGGTACACTGGACTTGATACTATGCAATGAGATCGGGTTAAATGATGATCATATATTGAAGGTGCCCCTAGATAGCAGTGACCATATCATAGTTGAATTCTAAATCTATTTGAGGTAGAGAAGAGTTGTCCAAGACTATTTTTAAAACACAAATAAATGTAATTATAAGGACATGAAAGCAAATCTAGCTCAGGTGAAGTCAAATACTGTTAAAAGATAAGTTAGTAATCATAGAGTGGCAGATATTGAAGGGAATACTTCAGAATACACAGAATAGGCACATTCCTACTGCTAAGAAAAATTCTAAAAGATGGAGCATTGTCATCTCTAAAAGATATTATCAGACTTAAAGAAAAAGCATATAATTATGCAAAGGTAAATGACACATCAGAAGATTAGATAGCATATAACGACTGAAAAATTAGTAAAGGGGGAGATCGGAGCTTGACAGAAAACCAGACAGAAACAAAGACAAATTGAAGACTTCTTAATTTTTAAAAAGGGTGTTAAAAAAAAGAGCACTGATCCTATAGAGAATTGATCATGGCAATTAAGGAGGTGGCAGATGAATTCAACATGTATTTTGCATGATTATTCACTACAGAGAATACAATTAACATCCCAGAAGCAGTAATAAATTGTGAAATGGAATGGAGGGAGGAATTCCAGGAAACTCACATTCACCAGAGAATTGGTACTGAGTAAATGACTGGATCTGCAGGCTGACAAATGCCCGAGTCCAGATGGAGTTCATACGAAGAACCGAAAAGAAATGACTAGTGGCATAAAAATGTGTTAGTATCAATTGTCAAAAAATCCCTAAACTCAGGGAGATAGTGAATGTGATACTAATAATCAAAATGGGGACACAGAAAACTAGTAAGTACAGTCCAGTTTGTTTAACATGTCACAGGAGAAATGTTAGAAGGATGTGAGGGGATGGTGTAGCCTAGTGGTATTATAGCTGGCCTGTTAATCCAGAAACCCACATAATATGCTGGGGACCCAGGTTCAAATCCTGCCATGGCAGCTGATGGAATTTGAATTCAATAAATATCTGGAATTAAGAATCTAATGACTATGAATCAATTGTTGGGGGGAAAACTCATCTGGTTCATTAATGCCCTCAGGGGAAGGAAACTGTTGGCCTACATGTGACTCCAGACCTACAGTAATGTGGTTGACTCTTAACTGCCTTTTAGAGGTGGCAAATGGAGTTTAATGCGGAAAAGTGTGAGGTGATTCACTTTGGAAGGAGTAACAGGAATACAGAGTACTGGGCTAATGGTAAGATTCTTGGTAGTGTGGGTGAGCAGAAAGATCTCGGTGTCCATGTGCATAGATCACTGAAAGTTGCCACCCAGGTTGATAGCGTTGTTAAGAAGGCGTACAGTATGTTAGGTTTTATTGGTAGAGGGATTGAGCTTCGGAGCCATGAGGTCATGTTGCAGCTATACAAAACTCTGGTGCGGCCACACTTGGAGTATTGCATACAGTTCTGGTCACCGCATTATAGGAAGGATGTGGAAGCATTGGAAAGGGTGCAGAGGAGATTTACCAGGATGTTGCCTGGTATGGAGGGAAGGTCTTATAAGGAAAGGCTGAGGGTCTTGAGGCTGTTTTCGTTAGAGAGAAGAAGGTTAAGAGGTGACTTGATTTAGACATACAAGATGATCAGAGGAATAGATAGGGTGGACAGTGGGAGCCTTTATCCTCAGATGGTGATGGCTAGCACGAGGGGACATAGCTTTAAATTGAGGGGTGATAGATATAGGACAGATGTCAGAGGTAGGTTCTTTACTCAGAGAGTAGTAAGGGCGTGGAATGCCCTGCCTGCAAAAATAGTAGACTCGCCCACTTTAAGGGCATTTAAATGGTCATTGGATAAACATATGGATGATAACGGAATAGTTTAGGTTAGATGGGCTTCAGATTGGTTTCACAGGTCAGCGCAACATCGAGGGCCGAAAGGCCTGTACTGCGCTGTAATGTTCTATGTTCTATGTTCTATGTTCTATCCTATTATTAAGGATACTACAGCAGACCACTTAGATAACTTGAAAGTAATCGGATAATGTGAACATTGTTTTATTAAATGGAAATCATAATTAACCAATCTATTGGAGTCCATTGAGGAAGTAACATGTGCTGTGGATAAAGGGGGACCCATGGATGTTTTGTATTTCAATTTCCAGAAGGCATTTGATGAAGTACCACATCGAAGGTTATTGTAAATGGCGAAAGGTCATTGGAAGAGTTGACAGACTACATATCAACACATTCAGTCATGTTATGAATATACCTGACACAGCCATCGAATCCTGAATCTGACATGGAACCTCTGGCTCTGAGGCAGTGACACTGCCACAAGGCCTCTGTCTAAAGCTAGGTTCATCAAGTCAAATTTGTTCAAAGTGTAAGGTGCTTTCAATTAATGCAATTTTTTAACAGAAAAATAAAATAGGGAGGTGATGGCCTGGTGGTATTATTGCTGGACTGTTAATTCCAGAGACTCAGGTAATGTCCTGGGGACCCAGGTTCGAATCTCGCCAGATGGTGGAATTTGAATTCAGTAAATATCTGGAATTAAAAATCTAATGATGACCGTGAATCTATTGTCGATTGTCAGGAAAAACCCATCTGGTTCACTAATATCCTTTAGGGAGGGAAACTGCCATCCTTAGCTGGTCTGGAAAATATGTGACTCCAGACCCACAGCAATGTGGTTGACTCTTAACCTACCCTCTGGGCAATAAATGCTGCCTGGCCATTGACACCCTCATCCTAAGAATGAATGAAGGAAAATCTTGCTTGGATATTCAAGTGGAGAAGCAATTCTTTGCCCCATTACTACCTTCTACTCCCTCAAATAAAAAAGATTAGGGAGATCTAATTGAAGTGTCCAAGATATTGAGGCATTGGATGGAGTGGGTGAGAGAGAAACACACAAACGACGGTAAAGTTTTGGAACTCTCTTCCATAAGCTGCAATTGATGACAGATCATTTATTAGTTTTAAATCTGACATAAATAATCTTTTGTTAAGCAAAGGTATTAACGAATATGGGCCAAAGGCAGTTAGGCCACAGATCAGCCATGATCTCATTGAATGGTGGAACAGATCGACTCCAGTCCCCATGAAACTATTTCCACTTATGGACAAGCTCCAGAGCAAGGGAGCAGGAGACTAAAATTACAGCTAGGTCATACAGAGGTGATATTAGGAAACATATCTCACATGGTGAACAGCAGAATCTCTCTCCTTCAAAGAGATGTTGAGGCCGAGGGATCAACAGAACATTTCAACAAAGGAGAATTGATAGATTTTTGTTACAGAAAGACATTACAGGTTATGGGACCAAGGCAGGTGTAAACGGAATAAAAACAGAAAGTGCTGGAGAAACTGAGATCTGGCAACATCTGTGGGAAGAGAATCCGAGTTCATGTTTCAAGTCTGATATGACTCTTCCACAGAACTGGTGTATACGGACTTGAGATGCACATTATCCATTATCTAGTTGAGTGGCTGAACAGACTCCAAAGACTTCTACATGATTCAGAATGAAACCATTCAACATTTTAATATGTTTGATGACACCCTCCAGGTCTCCCATGAAATCACATTCTGAAAATGCCATTAATAAGAACACAGTTTAAAAGGGCTACAGCACCCAGGAACGTACCTTCACAAAGTCGAGGGAGCACAACTTGGCTTTAGTTCCGAACTGCCACTTGCACTGGGTGTCAGCATCATATAGCTCCCCTGGCAGCCCTGTGGGATATTGGTACTCATGCAGTTGATTTGGTTCATCAATCAGACAGGAGGCCTGAGCCGTACTATGAACAAAAACACAACACAGACACGTAAAGGGATGTGTAAGGTGGAGGCATAAACAAATCTGGACTGGTCGAGCATGACTTAGAGAGGAGACAAAGTCAAAAAGACAGAACAATCCGAAAAGGATAGTGTAACTGATTTTCTGTTACTAGCTAAACATTGTACTGGAGATTGCAGGGTGAGTGATGACATTTTGTTGGCAAACTATTTACTGACATCCCACTGCTCAGAACAATGTTTCATCCCTTAATCTACAATTAAACAATTCCTCTTTCTCGTTATAACCTGCATCCTTTGATTTGCCTGGTTAAATGTATAGAGTATAAGGAAACCTGCTTCAGGAAAACATTGTATGAACAACTTTATTTTTCACTTAAAGACACAGAAGAAATGATGGAACAACGTCAGGCGTCAAGATATAATCTTGATTCCTGCATTAGATGCAATTGTGGAAAGGGTGTGCAGAGACTGAGGATTCTTCTGCTCCCTGTGGTGGTGAGGTCAAAGGTCATGGGAGAGGGTGTGGGTGAGATGTGCGGAGGAGTGAACAGCAGGTCATTATGTAGAATGGGGTGTGCCAATCTTTCCATCTTCTCAACTTCTGCAGAATTAAGTTCTGGCTGGGAAGGGCAATGAATGGTGGTTCCACCGGGTCACTGAAATTCATGAAGGCCAATTAATGACACAGCTTCAGGGGAACAGTCACCACATGAAAACCATGGTAACTAAAAATAGTGTAGCCAGCTGGTCACTTCTGGATGGGGGAAGGGGACGAGGGTTTGGCAAGGAAGGGCTATGCAAGCCCAGGGTAGGATGAAGCTGAAGTGAAGGAGCTGAGAGGCTCCTGACAACTCAACAAGATTCTGTCCAGTGCTGTGAAGATAGTGTTTGTTGTGCTCACACACCCCACTGCAATCATGCCCTCTCTCCAACCACTCTCTCAAACCACACCCCTCTGCCCCTCCACGCCCTCCCCAGAACCAATACCTCCACCCTCTACCAAATTTGGCTTTGCACGAGAAGTTATGGGATTTGGGTGAGAGTTGATTTATTCCTATTTTTGTTACAATATGAACAATGTTTTTCCCAAGTTTATACCCAGAATATTCCACGTTTGGCCCAAAGTCTACACTGAATTAGTTGCTACCAGCTGGACAGTGCATTCTGAGCTCCCACTGGTCGCAGGTTTCGATATAAAACTGGATTGGTAGGGGTACGGGGGTGTGGGGGGGGGATGCGGGGAGAGGGAGGAGAAATGCAAGTATAGTGCAAGATACCCTTCCCCATGGCCATCTTAAGGACTGCCCATTTACTGCTTTTTATGCTTTCCAATGGCTCAGTGAATTGCATGGCACAGCAAGCTTGTGTGCATTGACACAACAGCTTCTTAAGGCTTACACAAGGATGTGTAGCTATTCCTGAACAACACCCAGCAAGATCCAGAGCTGACAACAGAGACCGGGGTCGCAGATAGAAAAAAGAACTAGCAAAAACAAAACTATAGTACTTGGGAATGAGTGGAGTGGTCATATTGGACCTCCAGTTTGTTGAATCAGTGTGTATCATTGACTAGTTTTACAGCTATTGTTCTTCTATGGTGGCAATTTGGGGTGAATGGGGTGTGGAGTTAGGAATTGGAACAATGGCATGGAAATAGAAGAGGGCAGAAATTATTTGGTTAAAATTGAGTTCAAAGTGTCACATTTTCTGTCTGAATGTTTAAAAATGTGAGATTGTTCCATCATCATAAAGACCAGGAGTAAACTTAGATGGGCCTTTCAAGCCTATCTTGCCATTAAATAGGGTCCAGGGAAATCTACCATATTCCATTCTTCCACCATATCCCCACATCCCCGGATACCCTGGACTGACAACTCAGCATCCATAATGCTCTGGAGTGGAGAATTCCAAAAATTCACAACAATTTCTCCTCAGCTCATTTCCAAATGGGGACACCTCATTCTGAGACTATGATCCCTGTTTCTAGATTCTTCAACTAAAGGAAACAGCCCCAACATGTTTTCATAGAGTCATATTGCATGGAAACAGACCCTTCAGTCCAATCAGTCCACACTGATCATGTTCCCAAACTAAACTAGTCCCACTTGCCTGCATTTGGCCTATATTACTCCAAACATTTCCTATTCATGAACTTATTCAAATGTCTTTTAAATGTTGTAACTGTATCTGCATCAACCATTTCCTCTGGCAGTTCATTCTACACACGAGCCACTCTCTGTGTAAAATTGTTGCCTCTCATGTCCTTTTTAAATCTTTCTCCTCTCACGTTAATAATAAGTTTTGAACCACCCCACCCTCGGGTAAAGACCTTTGCTATTCACTTTATCTATGCCCCTCATGATTTTATAAACGTTTATAATGTCACCCCTTAACCTCATACATTCCAGTGAAAAAAGTTCTAGCCTATTTTTATAACTCAAATCCTCCATTCCTGGCAACATCCTGGTAATTCTTTTCTGAACTCTCTCCAGTTTAATAATATCCTTCCTATAATAGGGCAACCAGAACTGCAGACAGTACACCAGAAGAGGCCTCATCAACATCCTGTAGAACCTCAATGTAACATCCCAACTCCTATACTCGAATGTCTGAGCAATGAAGGCAAGTGTGCTAAATGCCTTCTTAGCCACCCTGTCTAACTGTGATGCAAATTTCAAAGAATTATGTACCTGAGCTCTTTGGTCTCTCTGCTCTACAACACTACCATTAATTGTATAAGTCCTGCCCTTGTTTGTTTTACCAAAATGCAGTACTTCACATTTACCCAAATTAAACTCCATCTGCCACTCCTCAGCCTATTTCAATGTACTGTTGGCTCCACATTATACTGGCAGACCCATTGCCAGCCCTGTAGCTCAGGCACTCCAAAGGCATTTCATCCATAACCTCCACACAAATGAATCAATAACCTACATCATTCAGGAATGGGCAATTCAAAGTCTAAGACTGAGAAATAAATCTATCAGGTTGTATGAGGGCAGAGGCAGGCGGTGAACAGCTGAAAGTATACATTCTTTTTAAAGAAAATGATGCTTCAGCAACTTGCAAATTGAGGGAACGCCTCACTTAATTCCTGAAGTTTACTGTCGACTGTCTGTGATTGTTTGGGTTCTACTGAGATTCCAAAGACATTGTGAACATTTTCCTGTTCACCACATCTGTGCAGAATTGACTGCTCTTTTGTTGAATGTTTTACTGACAATACTTAGCATCTAATTGAGGTGTTTAAGATGATTAAAGGAATTGATCAGGTTGATAAACGAGAAACTATTTCCTGTGGTGGGAGAGTCCAGAATGAGGGGACATAACTTTAAAATTAGAAACGGACCATTAATAACTTAAGAAAAACACAAAATAGAAGTTGGAGTAGGCTACTTGACCATTCGAACTAGCTCCACTATTTAAAAAGATCATCACTGATTTCCTGCCTCAACCCAACTCCCTGCATTATCCCAATGTCTCTTAGTTCCCTTAGTACTAAAATAATTAACAACTTCATTATTGAGTATACTCAACAACTGACCATCCACTGCTCTCTGGAGCTGCAAATTCCAAGTGATGCATGTGCCTTTGTGTGAAGAAAATTCTCCTCTTCTTAATTAGGGTCATAGAGTCATACAGCATGGAAACAGACCCTTTAGTCCAACTAGTCCATGCCGACAATGTTCCCAAACTAAACTAGTCCCACTTGCCTGTGTTTGGCCAATATTCCTCCAAACCTTTCCTATTCATCGACTTATCCAAATGTCTTGTAAGTGTTGTAACTGTACCTGCATCCACCATGTCCTGTGGCAGTTCATTCCATATGCAAACCACTCTGTGTAAAAAGATTGCCCCTCATGTCTTTCTTAAATCTTTCTCCTCTCACCTTCAAAGAATGCTCCTAGTTTTCTACTCTCCTACCCTAGGGAAAAGACCATTCATTTTATCTATGCCCCTCATGACTTTATAAACCTCTATAAAGGTCACCCCTAAACCTCCTATGCTCCAGTGAAAGAAGTCCTAGTCTATGCAGCCTATCTTTATAATTCAAACTTTCCACTCCCAGCATCATCGCATAAATCTTTTCTGAACCCTCTCCAATTTAATAATCTACTTCCTATTGCAGGGCGATGAGAACTGTACCAAAAAATAACCAAGCCTTAATTCTAAGAATGTGACCTAGTGTGCCAGACTGTCGACAACAGGCAAACTAATTTCTCCACCTTTACACTGAAAAGCTCCGAAAGAAATTTTAATTTGATCACCTTTCATTCATCTACTTGGCCCCTGGGAATTCAGATCTACACGACTCAAAACATAATACAGAAGGAAGAAGAACTTCACACAAGCAATATTTGAAATTGAGAATTATTCTTCAAAAACAATCTGTTGAGACTGCAAATCAATTGCAAATTTCAAAACTAAGTTGGATCGGCTTTGATGTTAGATAAAGGATGAAAGAGTCAAGGCACATAACAGTTTTGATTTAATATAAAGAGGGAACAGGCTTGAGAGGCTGAACTGCCTGTTCTCATCTCTAAACAACAGAGACCAACCAACACAAACAGAAATTGCTGGAAGAGCTCAGCAGGTCTGGCAGCATCTGTGGAGAGAAATCAGAGTTAACGTTTTGGGTTGAGTGACCCTTCTTCAGAACAAACCAACCAACACCTGGAACATGCCATTCTGAATCCTGGATAAGACAGTATAGTTAAGAGGTCAAGAGATGGTGATGTCATGGTAATATCACTGGACCACAAAACCAGGCTAATTCCTGAAAGGCATATCTTCAGCTCCCATAACAGCAACTGTAGAATTTGAACTGGGTTAAATTTAAAAGCAAAAATCCAAGCTTGAATGCCAATCTCAGTATGATGACCATGACCAAATGTTTTTAAAGTCTATCTGGTTCATAAATGTCACTTGGGGAAGGGAATCTGTTGTTCTTAGCTGGTCTGAAATGTGTGTCTCCAGACTTCACAGTAATGTGCTTGACTCTTACCTGTTCTCAAGGGTAATTAGGGACAAACAAATAAAATGGCAGCTTTTCCAGCAATGGAAGGAAATGCATTTAGGGAGAAACTATTTGAATGCTGAATGACGCCAACTGCTAGCTGCTTTTCTTTAGGACTGAAGTTCATTTTGAGTTGGGGTTCAGTCCAAATTCATCCAATGATCTCTAGATTGAAGTACCAGTTGATACCTCAGTACATTGGGCTCATGTTGTCAACTGACTCCCACGCTTTTGAGAGAGGACCAGGCCATCTGTTGTGATCAGGTCAGTTCCAAATCAGTCACCTTCTCAGTTACAACTTTGAACTCTTTGGGTTGTACCAACTTTCTCACCTTTGTCATTTCTTAGTGTACAAGTGGTTACCCTTGTGACCAGAAGATCAACAGTATATTTTAATTCAGTCATGGGACGTGGGATGTGGGTGTCACTGACTGGCCAGCATTTCCCGTCCCTAGTTGCCCTTGAGAAGGTGGTGGTGAGCTGCCTTCTTGAACTGTTGCAGTCCATCTGCTGTGGGTTGAACCACAATGCCATTAGGGAGACAATTCCAGGATTTTGACCCAGCAACAGCGAAGGAACGGCGATATGTTTCCAAGTCAGGATGGTCAGTGGCTTGGAGGGAACTTGCAGGTGGTGGTGTTCCCCCGTATCTGCTGCCCTTGTCCTTCTAGATGGAAGTGATCATGGGTTTGGAAGGTGCTGTCTGAGGATCTTTAGTGAATTTCTGCTGTGCATCTTTTAGATAGTACACACTGCTGCTAGTGAATATCAGTGGTGGAGGGAGTGGATGCTTGTGAAGGTGGTGCCAATCAAGTGGGCTGCTTTATCCTGGATGGCGTCAAGACTCTTGAGTGTTTTTGGAGCTCTATACATCTAGGCAAGTGGGGAGTATTCCGTCACACTCCTGACTTGTGCCTTGTAGATGATGGACAGGCTTTAGCAAGTCAGTATATGGATTACTAATCACAGTATTCCTGGCTTCTGACCTGTTCTTGTAGCCACGGTGTTTATGTGGTGAGTCCAGTTGAGTTTCTGGTCAATGATAACTCCCAGAATATCGATATGGAGGTATTCTGTGATGGTAATGCAATTCAATGTCAAGGGGCAGTGGTTAGATTGTGTAATGGTCATAGCTTGGCATTTGTGTGGCATGAAAATTACTTGCCACTTGTCAGCCCAAGCCTGGATATTGTCCAGATCTTGTTGCAGTTGAACATGGACTACTTCAGTGTCTTAGGAGTTGCAATTTGTGCTGAACATTGTGCAATCATCGGTGAACATCCCCACTTCTGAACTGATGATGGAGGGAAGGTCATTGATGAAGCAGCTGAAGATGGTTGGGCCTGAGACACTACCCTGAGGAAGTCCTGCAGAGATATCCAGGAGCTGAGATGACTGACATCCAACAACCATAACCATCTTCCTATGTGTCAGGTATGACTCTCACCAGTGGAGAGTTTGCACCCTGATATGCATTGACCCTAACATTGCTGGAGCAACTTGATACCACACTTGGTTGAATGCAGCGTTGGTGTCAAGGATTGTTACTCTCACCTCACCTCTGGAATACAGCTCTTGTTTGAACCAACACTGTAGTCAGTGGTCCTGGCAGAACCCAAACTGAACAGATTATTGCTGAGCAGGCGCTGCTTGATAGCACTGTTGATGACACCTTCCATCACTTTACTGATGATTGAGAGTAGACTGATGGGGCGGGAATTGGCCGGGTTGGATTTGTCCTGATTTTTATATACAGGGCATACCTGGGCAAATTTCTACATTCTTGGGTAGATGCCATTGTTGTAACTGTACTGGAAGAACTGGGCATGATTAACACTGAACAAATTGGAAATCCGTTGAAAATAAAGATTCAGTTGATAGTAAATTATCAACCTACCTGAGGAACCTGCTGAGATACTGTCTACTGCATGCCGACCATGAGAATATGCCATTGTTCCCAGCCAGGGTTGGTGACATGATATTACCTTCCGTCTTCCGACATGGGTTCCCTTCTCCATCATGAATCATGCCAAAACTTTGATTTAAAAAAAATTGTAAATATTAACACATTTTTAAACACAGGATTTTTAAAAAAAAACTGTAAGTGTTGTCTTAATTTCTGAGAAATTCGGATCGTAAAGTGAAATTTGTCACAACTCACTAGGACAGTGCTCGTGAAATTAAGCATCACTATTCATAAATATGAAAAGGGTTGTCATAAATGTGAAAAGAATTAGTCAAATGATCCAAAATCCCCAGTTTACCTGACTGATGGAATTCAAGGTAAAAGAAAGAACTGGCCAGGTTTCTGTACTTCACAAGGAAGTAACTGCACATTGCAGACTAATTGTTTGCAACCGATGGCAATTAAGAAACACAAATTGCTAATTTATAACTCACTATCACTTAAATACCCCTTTTAACTCCCTCCTCTGACATAGAGACAGATACTTAAAAATAGACAAGATATGGATATTAAAGATGGAAAAGGAAAAAGAAATCTAAGTTAAATATTGTTTCTTTAGCACCAGTCTGGACCACAAGATTCAATCAGTTGTCTTCTTTCCCTTCCTTTCAATTCCTTTTAAGTTCTTCACTGATGAAACAAGACTGTTCATGCATTAATGCTGTCATTTACTGGCTGAGAATTTGCCCTTTCATTGTCTGTGAAGCTGTTTTATTCCTCAATTAATAAGTGATTTTGCAGAGAAAGGAGAGTGGAAGATAGTTAGCAGTTACTGGAGACTTGTTGGCACTTCTGAGAGAGTGGATATACAACTTTTTTTGTGCTTTTGATTGTGGACTGAAATGGGAATAAAAACTATTTTAAAACCAAGAACTGTTGAAGGATCACTGCAGTTTTTAAAAGCAAGTAACCTGACACTCATTGTAAGTCCAGTTTACACAGCTGCTGGTTCAGGTCACAATGGAAATAGGTTCAAAAATGAGCTGGAGCCTGGGGGTTTGTACAAATGGAGATTCAGCCAGCAACAAGTAGCTGTTTGTTCTGTGGATGGTTTATCAATGACAAAGGCCTTCTGCCTGTTAAAAATGCAAGATTAGCTCCCAGATAGCTCAACAGGATGAGGCTGTGAACAAGATAATGAAAAGCTGCCAGACTTCCGCAAGTTGTCTCTGTCCTCCGTAGAGAAAAAACACTGTAACCCCGAAGAAAGCTAGTTTATTTTTCTTTCAACAGTTGCTATAAACTGTGACTTATAATTAGTGAGTCAAAGTCCTTTATAAAAGTGTAAACCATTCACCCTGCACTTTCTGCAAACAAGTGAAAACACCTGGAGAAGGAAGAATGATCTGATCAGCACAAGAACCACCTCAGCAAACTCTGTGGACAGGGACCACTGGACTATCTTCCCATTCTTTCCTACTGCCCATAACACCATTTATTTTGCTGTCTGTGACTGTCTGTGTGTAGAGAGGGAGCTTATAAAGGAGTTAGAGTTCTAACTAGTCGAGTTAAAGGCTGACAGCTCAGAATTACTTATTTGAATCAAAAAACCTCCTTACTCGTCGAGAATAAAAATTTGTATCAAATACAAAAACCTGTCCATGGTTTTTGTCAACCTGGATCTGAAAATCAGGTAAATTAGGGAACTCTGTGAATTTTGATAAAATCTTCAACTTTTGTGTCAATTCTAGGACTGCTAAGGCTTGATGTCCAGCGCACTACCACAGTGAGGGAGGGCAAGAGATGACACAGAGAGATTTTCTGATGCTTTCACTTTGCAGGCTCGAGGTTCCCCCACCACGCTGGCCAAACACAAGCACTGAAACTTGGTCGGGAGCCAACCAAGATGTTGCTGTCCCATTTGATTCAGGACCCATCGACTCCATGGTACCTGCCTTTGCTCGCACTGTTGCAAAGAAAGGTGATATTTCACGCAACTCCAGTGAACATGATGTACAAAACTATAGCTATCTCTCTGCAGGGTCTCCTTGGTTTAAAGCAGTACCTTTTTCTTTCAGGCCACAATCAAAAAATAAAAGAAATGAAAAGAAGCAGTTTTTACAAATTGTAATTAGTGATAAGGTTGAAAAATGTTAGAGCTTGGCAGTTTCTTCAGCCTTTCTTAAGCAATAAATTAAGTTTATTGGATACATAGTTTGATACAGTACAGGCATCAGAAAGATGTTAATTCATAGTAAGTAGGTGTGCATATTTATGATTTTAATCCAGGATCTGAAAGTTGGGGCATTCTTGAAGTGACAACACTGATTTCACTGGCACTGGCAAAGAACTCGCATTTTTACAGCACTATTCTCGACCACAGTACACTCCAGCCAAACCAGTTCCTTCTGTAATGTAGCCTTTGCTCTTAGACAGGAAATGCAGCAGCCCATTTGTGCCTAGGAAGCTTCCTCAAACACTAAAATGATAATATGTTTGTGATGTTAACCAAAGGAAAATTAAACTCCCCTGACCTTCTTGAAAATTGTATCATGGGTCCTTTCACATTGACCTGAGGGGACAGATGGGGTACTCCAGCACTGATAAGTGAGCTCTACTGCTGGTGCGTCACAGCCATTTGAAATGTTGATTGTAGATGTGCAGATGTGGATACTGCACATCTGCTCCCTACATATAATTTCCAATCCATGCAGTCAATCCCTGCTTCATGCTTCAGTGGCAGGCAGGATACACCCTACAGTTATCAACTTCTGTTGCTGCAGCATGAAACAGGAGCAACGATAATAATTTTGTTTTTATGGAAAAAAAAAGGCAAGTCTTACATTGTGGCCAAGGAGGGAAAGAACAAAGTGACTGCATTTGGGAGAAAGAAGAAAAAAAAAGTGTTTTGATCTTCAGTGAATTGCTCAGCTCTGACTCTGCAGCAGAGGTTACGTTCAACAGTAAAACACCATAATTAAATCATCATTGTTTGCAGGAAACCAGTTGTAGCTTGAGTGACACTGACGTCCTTTCGTCTAACTTGCAGACTATAATGAATACGTAACATGGTGCTTTTCCCCCCAACCATTATAGTCCCCACAACAAGCCTCCTTTTCTCAGCAGCTGACAAGACTTAAACCAGTGAACACTTCAGGGACAATGTTGACTTGGTGCATTGACATCTTCTTGACTGGATGGATCTGTTTTAAATCTTTGTTGTTATATATATTTTCAAAACAAGAAGAACTGCTTTTAAAAAGCACAAGCTGCCTGGCCGCTAAGGGAAATTCAAATCAATATTTCTTTCCCGTATTTGTTTGAAGCGACAGCTCCAGACAATTCCCATGTATTCACTGCTGAAGATCTCGTTGAAGGCAGCTCTGGCTGAAGAAATGGCTGCTCCTCAGGTTTGGATCCCAAAATCCAGTGGCAAGAGGCCCTGGCTACTGCTGCAGTAATCCACAAAGCACAAAAGAAAGAAGGAATCCTTTTCCAGTCCAACCTCCACTCGATCTCCTGGATGGTTTCAATCAACAGAGAAGGCTTGCAGCAAAATTTGCCAAAATACTCTTCTTCGCATATTGGTCCTGTCTCTCCCAGGAGATTACATGGTCGCTAGACCGTAGCACACAAGTGTGCCTTCATGGGTTAGATGGTCTTTTGCCCAGCCAATTATTTTTGCATGGGTAGAGGGCCAGTGTCGAAGGCCATGTGTACAGCCTTGTGGTAAAGTAAGGTCAGAACTGAGGTAGAGTCAAATGAGTGGAGCATGATGAGCTGAAAGGGAGGTTTGTCCAGGATTCAGTGACCAGGGTAGGAGAGTGTGCAAATGGAAGTCAGGGCATGAGTGGAATGAGACGTAGCACTAGTGTAACTGTTGTTAAACTGTGGGTTCATGCATGATAAGTGGATATATGAAAAAGAAACGTGTAACAATTTTGCTCTCACCAAATGTGGGTTTCAAGCAGAGTACCAATGAAACGTCAGCAAACTGATGGTCAGCTATGACCATACTAATAAGAGACAATCTAGCCACCACCCCAATGGTGTTACCATCACTGAATTCCCCACTATCAATATCCTAGGGATTATCATTGACCAGAAACTCAACTGGACTCACCACATAAAAACAATAGTTTCAAGAGCATGTCAGGGGCTCAGAATACTGTGGCAAATAACTCACCTCCTGACTCCCCAAAGCCTGTCCACCATGACGTCGTAGACATGTTCATCGAGCTGGCGGGTTTGGTTGCAAATGTCACTCTGCTGGGTAACATCGTCAGCGCGTCTCCGATGAAGCATTGGTGTTCTGTCCCGCTTGTTATTTATATATGTCAGTCTGTTGGGGTGTTTGGTACCACTTCCGGTTCTATTTCTCAGTGGTTTCACTGGGACAACACATCCATAATCGCATAAGCCAAACAGAGACATGCCAGGGAATTCCTGGAGGCTGGTATTCTCACCTGAACTCCATCAACTAATACATTGAAATAGACCCTGTGTACAAACCTCTGAGAAACAGGACCGGAAGTGGTGCCAAACAGCCCAACAAACTGAGGCATATAAACAACAAGCGGGATAGAACACCAACTCTTCACCGGAGGTGCACTGATGATGCAGCGTGATGAAACATTTGCAACCAAACCCACTGGCTCGTCAAGAAAGTCTACAAACTCATCCACAACCAGAGTTACAAATTTTCTTGAAAACCTGTCCCACCATATACAAAGCACAAGTCAGGAGTGTGATGGAATACTCCCCGCTTGCCTGGATGATGTAGCTCCAACAGCAGTCAAGAAGCTTGACACCATTCAAGACAAAGCAGCCCACTTGACTGGCACTACTTCCTCATCCACTCCCTCTGCCATTGATGCTCAGTAGCAGCAGTGTGTACTATCTACAAGATGTACTGCAGAAATTCACCAAAGATCCGAAGACAGCACCTTCCAAATCAATGAGCACTTCCATCTGGAAGGACAAGGGCAGCAGATACATGGGAACACCACCACCTGTAAGTTCCCCTCCAAGACACTGACCATCCTGACTTGGAAATATATCATCATTCCTTCACAGTCACTGGGACAAATGGCATTGTGGGTCAACCCACAGCAGGTGGACTGCAGTGGTTCAAGAAGGCAGCTCACCACCACCTTCTCAAGGGCAACTAAAGACAGACAATAAGTGCTGGGCCAGTCAGCAACACCCACGTCCCACAAAATGAATAAAAAAACACATCAAGGGTAGGTCTTGTTCTGAGATCACTAAACAGAAAGAGACCTTTCAGACCATCATTCCTGTGCTGACTCTTTCAGTCAGGTTGACTTGATTGTCACCAGTCTCTCACATGCATTCTGGCAAATTCTAGCTCATCTTGCCTCTGATTCTTAGATGGGATGTGGGCATTAGTGGCAAGGCTAGCATTTGGCACCCGTCCCCAAATGTCCTTGAACAGCCATGTCAGATAAAACGAAGGCACAATTTCTACTTTGAAGGACATTAGTAAACCAGATGGGTTTTTCTGTTTATTGATAGCAGCTTTATGGTCATCATTAATGGCACCAGGTTCATATTTCTGATTGATCAGACTCTCAATTCCATTCGTTGCCATGATGGGATAAGAAGTATTAGCCTGGGCCTCTGAATTACTAATTTAAACTAGGTGCAAATGAAGCAAGGGTGATGTGAGGAAAAAAAAAAATCCACAGCGCATAGTTAGGGTATGAAATGCACTGCCTGGAAATGTGGTGGAGATGGGTTCAGTTGAGGCATTCAAGAGGACATTGTATGAATATTTGGACAGTAATGATGTGCAGAAATCCTGGAAAAGGCAAAAAAGAGATTTGCAATTCAGATTGATTCAGCCATGACTAATCCAGTAACATTATCACTACACCACCATCTCCCATAAAATTAATTTTGCCCATTAGTTTATACCAGTGTTCTAAACAAGTTGCAAATTTGTAGTTGCAAATTTCCCTATTAATCAAGGAATTGAATTCCTTGATAAGCTGCAACGTAGCACATTTCGATATTGGAAACCCGAAGACGTGGCAGCTCAGTGGTCAGCACTAATGCCTCACAGCGCCAGGGACCGGGGTTTGATTCCAACCTTGGCAGACTGTCTGTGTGTAGTTTCCAAGTTCTCCCAAGGTCTCCAAGTTCTGCAAAGGTTTCCTCCTGGAGCTCTGGTTTCCTCCCACAGTCCAAACATGTGCAGGTTTGGTGGAGCAGACATGTGAAATTGCCCATAGTGGCCAGGGAAATGTAGGCTAGGTGGATTTGCCATGGGAAATGCAGAGTTCCAGGGATAGGATAGAGGGTTGCACCTAGGAGGGATGCTCTTCGGAGGGTCTATGAGAACTCGATGGGCCGAATGGCCTGCACCTACTCTATCGGGATTCTATGAACTACCACATCAAAAGTTATTGTGACAGTACACAGATATGCTCAAGGGAGTTGAGATTTCTGAGGGAGAAAGACTGGACGATAAAGGCTTGCTCAATGACATAAGCTTCAAATTTGAAGGGGGGAGTTGACAAACTGGCCAATTCAAATCCAGGTAGAGTTATGAAGAATCTTGCACCAGGCTTTTCCTCTAGAATGCTCCATAAATTTACCTCAGTGTCCAAACTTCAAATGCCTATGCTCTGTATGTTCCACCTTCACTGACTGCACATCAGTTTATTTGTTGGGCATGTGAAGCACCTTGAATCCTAATATCACATTAAAGGCTTTGTATAAATGTAAGCAGTTGTTGTTTGGCTTCACACCAACGTTGGGCAATGTTGTTACGCACTCAGGGCTTGCAAGGTGGTGACATGCAGCATCAGAAAAGTTGATTTTAAGAAACCGGAGGTGTTTCAATCAGGAACCTGTTGTAGAGGTGGCCTTTTGTTTCTATAAATTGCTTGTTCTGGCATTGTTTCAAAATGGTCAAATATGAGAACATCCCAAAAAGAAAAAAAAACCCCGCACAGCTGAGGTTTGCAGCCTGGGACACTGCATTTCACTTTAATTGAATGCAGATATCTCACTTGGCGTTCCCCTAATACTCCCGGCAGTGATACAGAGGCCACGCCCTACGACATCCTAAACTGTGCATCGACAAACACCATTTTGCCAACAGCTCATAAAGACCATGACCTTTTCACGAGATGGATCATCAAAGCGAACCACAGACGTCACTCAGAATTAGGGCCCCCGACTGTTACTAAATAACTTCACACAAAATATTTCCACTGGTGGAAAGTTAAGGGCTTTTTTTTTAATTTCAAAGAAGTTAACAGTTTCCATGAAATTCGAGGGTATTGGTGGTGGTAGTAGTGGGGCTGGGGGAATGAAGTAAATGTCACTGCTTAGTGAATGAGATGTGCTGACAGTACAGTAACTGCAAATGCAGAGCCTATCCAGCGTTAGACTGATGTGAAACTGAGCTCTCATACACTTACAACACACCTGGCAGCGATCAAACAGCGTTGTGACATTCAAAGCTGTACTCAAAGAGAGAGCTGGTGACCCCTTAAAAGCCGGTGTCAGTTGACAACAATCCCACAATCGCATGGGATAGGAGAGGGCCATTCATCCCTCCTAATACCATGCTGCCTGTTTTGAAAACAAATAGAGTCACCATAAGTTCAATAGGAAGAGACATGGCCGATTGGTATTATTGCTGGACTGTTAATGCCATTGAGCAAGCCTTTATCGTCCAGTCTTTCTCCCTCAGAAATCTCAACTCCCTTGAGCATATCTGTGTACTGTCACAATAACTTTTGATGTGGTAGGTCCTGTTGTGGGGACAAAAACAGAAGTTGTTGGAAAAGCTCAGCAGGTCTGGCAGCATCTGTGAAGAAAAAATCAGAGTTAAAGTTTCACGTCCGGTGACCATTCCTCAGAATTCTGAATGTTCTGGGGACATGCGTTCAAATTCCATCACAGCAGACTCATAAATTCATACAGCGCAGAAAAGGCCCTTTAGCCCAACAAGCCTATACCAATTATAACTAAAGGTGATGCGATTTGAATTCAACAAATATCCAGAATTAATCCGGAACTACGAATCCAATGTTGATTGTTGCAAAAATCTATCTGGTTCACTCATGCTGTTTAAGGAAGGAAACAGGGTTGGTGACTCCAGGCTTGCAATGATGTGGTTGAATCTTAACTGCTCTCTGGGCAAATAGGGAAGGGCAATAAATCACTCATCATCCTGTGAAGGAAGAAAAAAAATATATAGGGCTGCTCTCTCATTAGAGAGAGACAAATGGTGGTAAGTTTAACCTGACGGTCACCATACCTGGTTTCTGCAGCTGGTGCAGCAATTGACCCTGCACTGTTGGTATCACTGTGTGTCGCCAAGCAACTGTCCAGCCAATTGAGCTAACTGACATGTTAAGTGACATGGAAATCATGTTAAACCAATTGATTGGAGTTATTTGAGAAAGTGGATGAAGGGGAACTGGTGGATGTACTGTACTTAGATTTCCAGAGGGCATTTGATAAGGTGCCACATCAAAGACTTTAAGTTGTAGAAAATCAGAGCTCACTGTGTAGGAAATAAAATATTAGTGTAGACAGAAGACTGGTAGTCTAAAGGGAAACAAGGAGGAGACATAAATGGGTTATTTTCCAGTTGACAATATGTAATGAGTTGTGTGTTACAGGAATCTATGTTAAGACCTCAACTTTTTACAATTCGTACAAATAATGTGGATGGAGGAAAGGAAGATATGGTGACGAAAATTAATGATGGCACAAAGGTAACTAGGAAAACAAGCTGTGAAGAGAACACAAGAATGCTGTAGAGAAATATAGAAAAGTTTTGAGTGGATGAGATCTGGTAAATGGAATGTATTTGGGAAAAGATAAAATTTGCCATTTGCCAGGAAGAATAAAAAAAGCATGTTATCTAAATGGTCAGAGATTACAGAGCTCTGAGATGCAAAGGGATCTGAGCAATCTTGTTCTGAGGAAGGGTCACTGGACCTGAAACGTTAACTGTGATTTCTCTCCACAGATAGAGTTTTAGAGTCATGGAGTCATAGAGTCCTACAGCACGGAGACAGGCCCTTTAGTCCAAATGGATCTATGCCGACCAAAATGTCCATAAACGCTAACCCCATTTCCCTGCACTTGGCCCATATCCTTCTAAACCTTTCCTATCCATGTATTCATCCAAATGCCTTTTAAATGTTGTTAATGTACCCGCTTCAAGCACTTCCGCTAGCAGCTCATTCCATATGCTTATGCATATGACTCTATGGCTGTTCTCCGCACTGTGCCACCCACAGCACTATAGTCTTACAAACCAGAATGTCCAGCCAACAATACACACAGACAGGTGTTGCAGTCAGATTCTAACCCATTTGTTTAATATTCCTGGAGTGTAAAACAGAGATGTTGCCAGACCTGCTGAGCTTTTCCAGCAATTTCTGTTTTTGCTTCTGAGTAATTTTATGAATGAATTGTGAAAGGTTAATATGCAGATACAGCAAATAATGAGGAGAATTAATAGAATGTCATAGTTTATTTCAAAGGAGAATAAAATACAAAAATAGCACAGTTATACTTCAGTTATACAAAGCATTGGTAAGATTGTATATGGAGAATTGTGTACAGTATCGATCATCTCATTCAAGCAAAGGTGTAAATCCATTGGAAGTTGCTCATAAAAGGTTTACTGAACTTTTACCAGGAATGGGGGGTTGGCTTATGAGGAAGATTGGAAAAGAGATCACTGTTTAAAAATAAGGGGCTTCCTATTTTAGACAGCGATAAGGATCACTTCTTTCTCAGTGAGGGCCATGTAGCCTTCAAATTCTCTTCTGCAAGAGGTAATGGAAGCAGAATATTTACATGATATTCAGGAAAATAGATAGTTTCTTGATAAGCAAGAGGGTGACAGGTTATCAGGGGCAGGCAAAAATCAGTGGAGTTATCAGATCAGTCATGATCTCACTGAAGGAATGGGAATAGGATGGGAATAGAGGAATACAGTCCCTGGAAGGGTAGCAGGGTTTAGCTGTGACGGGCAGCATGTCGGCGCAGGCTTGGAGGGCCGAAGGGCCTGTTCCTATGCTGTAATTTTCTTTGTTCTTTGTTCTTTGAATGATGGAGCAGACTTGAGGGAACTGAGTGGTCTATTTTGCTCCTTGTTCACATGCTTCCAAGTCAAAAAGGTTGTGGATTGAAGTCCCATTTCTGGAGATGAACAAGTAATCTAGGCCAATACACTGCAGTAACTCACCAAGGCTGTTTTGACTGTACTTTCCAAGCCTGTAACTTCTACCAATGGCAGCAGATATGGCGGGGGTACACCACCACTTGCAAGTTCTCCTTCAAACCACGTGCCATCCTGACTTGCAAATATATTGTCATTTTTTGACTGCTATTTAGTCAAAATCATGGAATTAGCTCCCTAACGGCAGTATATGTGTCCTTTCCCCAGCAGCAGTTTAAGAAGGCATCTCAGCATCACCCTATCCAGAGCCATTTAGAATGGGCAATAAATGCTGGCCCAGCCAGTGACGCTCGCATCCCATGAAGAAAGTTTTAAGAAGTACTGGCAGCATGCCGAAGAATCACCTTTCAGGTGAGATGCTAAACTGAAGCCTCATCTAGTCTTTCAGCTGGATGTAAAATATCTGGTGGGACTACAGTGAAGAAGAGCAGAGGTCTCTCTGTTGCCTGGCTAATAATGGTCCTTCAGCGAACATTAATAAAGTAGCTTTTCTGCACATTGCTACATTGCAGTTTGAGAGATCTCACTGTGTATGAGCTGACTATCATGTTTGTGAATCCAGAGGTCTTTATTTCTCTCTGGGGGCTGGTAATGGAAGACTCTTAGATGCAATCAGTTGACAGCGCAGCTCAGGAACTGTGCCTCTGATCTTCCCAGCTTGCTGATGTAATTAAACCTGCTGTGCTATAGACGGGTGGAGGTGGCATTATCAAGCACAAAATGCATCAGGTTCCTTTCTTCCTTTTCAAACGGCTTTACAGTATTTTTGGAAACAAACCCAATAAAAAGTCAGCATTGGTTGATCTGATGTGCACTCCAATGAACAGGAAGAGCCTTAGTCCCCCGAGGCCGACAGCAAATCACTGAGGCACTCGGCCTGAGGCTGTATACAATTAGTGACCACAGGCATCATAAAAGCCGTAACATTTTCTCTACGTGGGGTGAATGCTAATGAACGGAAAAGAGGAAACAGCAGCTTCCTCAAATCACTTCCAGGACCAGATCATCACTTCTCAACCTCCAAACCCTTTTCCCCTCCAAAAACTGCTTCTAAAGTGAGTGGCTTTCCTTTCACAACCTGCCCCTTTGCCAAAACAGGGTTTCTGTTCCAGTACACTCCCAGCTCACATAACAACTTCTTGCTTCTCCTCCCCTTCCCCACTCCACAAACAATGTCACCGCTTATAGAGTCTGGCAGAGCCTTCAATTCCAGCTCCCACCATGTGTTCGATCAAGGCCAGTCTTGGCTGATAAGGCTGGACTGGCAGGTGCAGTAGGTAGAGAAGGGGTGAAGATTGTTTTAACCTCATGGAATCTAACAATCCTCCAGAGCCACACCCAAAGCAGCAGGCAAAGGCAGAGCAGGGGCATCCTCACCAATCGAGTCACATGATGAGTTGATCCACACACCCACACATTTCACTCACAGTGATCAGGAGGGGCCATCATTTACCTTTGTCCTCATTGGGGTTAAGGAAGAATGATGTCAATAGGAGCTGATTGTTGCAGTTTCAAATAGAAATAAACCCAACAAGACAAAACAAAAATAAAATTTCTAAGACACATTCACCAGAGCAAATTCAAGGCTGGAATTACCTTTGGTTGCATGGTTATCAATCACTGAATTTCACCAAACTATCTGGGCCCACTCAGTGTTTGAAAGGACCTCCAATGCATTCGTTATTTTATCTTCAACAATTTAAACATTTCCATTAGCATCCCAACTTGCTTCCAGGAACTCATCACCAATAATAACTGACTCAAACCATCAACTATATTGGTCAGACAAGGTTGTAATATCGCTGTAGTGGTGATCCAGGTTAATGCCATAAGGGTGGGAGGTGGGAGGGGTGGTGGTGGGCAGTGGTGCTGGGTTTAAATTCCACCAAAGCCGATGGTGAAATTTGAAGTTAACAAAAATTTGGAATAAGAAGTTAGCCTAAGCGTGACCATGTATCTTTACTGTAAAAACTCACACGGTTCATTAAAGTTCTTCAGGGAAAAGGATCAGATGCCCTTGTCTGGTCAGGCCTACATGTGACTCTCAGATTCCTATGTGGTTGAGTCTGAATTGTTATCAGGGCAATAAAAGTTGGCCTAGCCAATGATGTCCACATCCCGTGAATAAATAAGTAAAAGACAGCTCTCTCTGATTCTTAGGTAGTCATTGGTCACCTTTTGATGCATTTTATGAATAATTGTTAGGTAAGTTTATTAATAATTTAAGTAAGTTTAGGCATAAAACATAATAATTGCTGCTTTAGCTGATTTATAGTTCAGGACAGGTTTTTTGAAAAGTATTTTTTTCCTGCCACCAGCCACCTACTCTGTTCTTTATAATACTTCTTGCTTTCCTGTTAACTCTCTCTTTCCTATCAATGGTTAATCAGTTTTCAGTCTCTTCCCTCACCTGAAAATTCTCTCTCTAAAATTCTTCACCTCAGCTGTGGTTCAGTGAGTAGCATTCTTGTCCCCCTCAAAAGCAGAAGGTTCCCTTTTTATTTATTATTTGATGCAACGTGGGTATTGCTGATCAGCGTTTGTTGTCCTAATTGTCCTAGAACTGAAACCATAGCTGAACTAGCACAACCCTGAGAATGCCATCTCTGCAGTTCAAATGAGTGACTTGTTAGGCCATTTCAGAGGGCAGTTTAGGTCTGGAGTCACATGTAGGTCAGACCAGGTAAGGACGACAGATTTCTTTCCTAGAAACCAGACGGATTTTGACAACAATCGATGGTCGATGTTATTCTGAAACAAGCTTTCAATTTTAGATGTAATCAACTGAATGTCAATTTCACTACCTACCATGGTGGGATTTGAACCAAATGCCTAGGACTCTGGACAGTGGCATTACTGATACATCACCAAGTCCCACTTCAGAAATGTGAGCAGATCATGTGAGGCCATTATGCCTTCCAGGCTGTTGATATGAAAAACAAAGCTGCTGGAGAAGCTCAGCGGGTCTGGCAGCATCTGTGAAGGAAAAAACAGAGTTAACGTTTCGGGTCTGGTGACCCTTCCTCAGAACCAGACCCGAAACATTAACTCTGTTTTTTCCTTCACAGATGCTGCCAGACCTGCTGAGTTTCTCCAGCAACTTTGTTTTTGTTCCTGATTTACAGCATCCGCAGTTTTTTCAGTTTTTATTAGGCTGCTGATATCCATTGTTTGGTCTTGCCAATGGAGAATGCCAGTGGGACCTGAACAGCTGGGGCAGCCCTGGCAGGAGCAAATCAAAATGGGAGGCCTGACAAAGTGGATCAAACAGAGAATAAGAATCACTTACTTATGTCCAGATTCATGAGCAATGGTAAAAGCTAGGCCAAGGCCTGTGTCTTCATTGATGGTACAGCTTCGGTACTTGCTGCACATTCCACTAATTGGAGCAAAACCTACAAAACAAACCCAAGTTTCAGCAAATCCCCAGAAAAGAACAGGCACAGGCACAACATCAAACACTGACAACTGAGAGAGAACTCCAACAAGTCTCAACTGAGCTTTCACTGGATGGAAGTTGGCCCCATCCCATGGTATTTTACTGTCTCCTCTCCACACCTCCGTGTCCTTTTTTTAAATATACATTTATGCAATGAGGGCAACACGGGATAAAATTTATTGCCCAGAGAGTAGTTAAGAGTCAAGAACATTGCTGTGGGTCTGCAGTCAAATGTAAGCCAGACCAGATAAAGGCAGATAACCAGGTATAGAGCTGGATGAACACAGCAGGCCAAGCAGCATCAGAGGAGCAGGTCATCCAACTCTACACCTTGTTATCTCAGATTCTCCAGCATCTGCAGTTCCTACTATCACAGATAAAGGCAGCATTTCCTTCCCTCAAGCACATTGGTGAACCAGGTGATTTTGCGTAAAATGTCAATAGGCTACTTTTCTTTTTATTCTGGCTTTTTATTTAATGCAAATTTCATTGTCTGTCATTGAGGGATTTGAACCCTTGCCCACAGAACAACTTTCTAGAAATTCAAGAATGGAGTTTGCACATTCTCCCTGCGTCTGCATGCATTTCCTCTAGGTGCTCTGGTTTTCTCCCACAGTCCAAAAAGATGTGCAGGTAAGGGTGGATTGACCATGCTAAATTGTCCATAGTGTCCAGGATTAGGCATGTTTAGTGGATTAGCCACAGGAAAGGCAAGATTACAGGGATAGGGTACGGGACGTGTGGATCTGGGTGGGATGCTCTTCGAAGGGTCAGTGGGACAATTAACTGGCCTGCCTACTCACTGTACAGATTCTATAATTCCATGATGAAGACTACCAGCCCCCTGATATTGCTAGGTATCACTGCCGCCCCAGTAAAGTGACATGAGCTATTCCCTAAAAGGCTCTCCTCAGCAACGTAAATGATGACAGCACTTAATCATTGCCTTTTCTGGTCTAAAATATCAGTTGAGGCTCAAAAGTGTGCTTTGGCCACCTGCAAAAATTTTCAATCACATCAGAATGTAACAAGAGCCAGAAGTGACAGTATACATAGAGTATACAAGGTATAAGATATGGTGAAATGACATCACTGCACTCTCATTCACTCCTGCTTCCTACCTTTCTCTTAGTACAATGCACCTTCCAAATGTCAACTTGCCTTATTTGGTTGTACTCTTGTTCGGCATAATTAGGCTCTCGGTTTACCCCCGAAACATGAAATAAGTGCCTCAAACACATGACTGGCAGAGTGCTACACTGTCGGAAGTACCAATGCTCAGACAACACATTAAGCTAAGGTCTGAGTTAGCAGTTGAGATGGCTGCTAAGGGTCCCATAGCATGACTGGAAATATGAGAGGTTTTTTTGCCATCTTGGTCAATATTTATCCATCCAAGCAACATCAATAAAAGCAGGGTAATAGTTTAATAACAGAGTTATAATATTAATAGTTCTAATTTAGTTTAACAATAGTCAATAACTTTGTTATCTTAATGCAGCATGTGAGACCTTGCTGTGTGCAAGTTGTCTACCACCTCTGCATGCATTGGTACCCTGTCCATCACTGATGCATGGTGGCAGCAGTATAAAAGATGTACTGCAGCAACACCCCAAACCTTCTCAGGTATATATATCTCCCTGATTTCACAATAAATTCAGCACTTCCTACATGGTTAAATTTCTTCGTCCATCAACATGGTGTAAGAAAACGAAATAGGCCTTTTGCAGAATGTTGCAGCACAACAGAGCCTATTTAGTCCATCGTGCCTGCGCTGATCTTATAAAACAGCTAGTCGATGTGTCCCACTCACCTGCTTTCTCCCCATAACCCTGCAAGGTTGCTCTTGCTAAGTATTTGAACTCTTGATCTTTACTAACTAGAAGGACAAGGGCAGCAGACACATGGGAATACCACCAAATGCAAGCTCCTCTCCAAGCCACTCATCATCCTGACTCTGAAATACGTCTCCATTCCTTCACTGTTGTGGGGACGAGATCGTGGACCTCCCTTCCCATCAGCATTGTGGGTGTAGATGCATCCCAAATAATGCAGCGCATCAAAGTTACTCACCACCACCTCCTCCAGGGCCATTAGGGACAGGTGATAAATGCTGGTTTAGTTAGTGACATCCACAGCACATGAACAAATAATAAAAAATAAACAGTATTCAATAACATTTTTCAAATGCTGTGAAGCACTTCAGAACATTCCAAGAGCATGAAACAAATAAAGCAAAGATCTGCGGATACTGGAAATCAGAAACAAGAACAGAAAATGCTGGAGAAACTCAGACGGTCAGGCAGAATCTGTGGAGAAAAAGCAGAGTTAACTTTTCAAGTCCAACGGCTCTTGTTCAGACTTTGCTTTGCTTTCTCTCCACAGATGCTGCCAGACCTGCTGAGATTTCCCAGAAAATTCTGGTTTTGTTGCTAAGGACATGAAAGTTGGTTTATAAATGTAATCTCTGACTGCTCTCCCGCACATGAGATTTGTCAGTGCTTTCTCAATAAAGACTCAAAAAAGGTGTGAGTCCGATTCCAGAAGGAAATTGGATGGGCATTTTTTTTGGGAAATAAATTTGCTGGTGGGGGTAGCAATGAGCAGAGTCAATGGGACGGAGTAGAATGCTCTACTGAGAGCTGAAATGAATTCAATAGGCTGAATGACCTCTCCCTGTACTGTGGTATTTGTACAAAATAATAAGGAATTATTCTAAGCTAGATAATTTGTGCACAGAGTAAGATGTCGCTCTGCTTCTCACACAGTGATAATCAGGCTGGTACCTTCAATCTGTATTTATTTTACAAGTTTATTTTGTTTAAGGCTGACTTAGTTCAATTGGCTGGATGGCTAGCTTGCAATGCTAACAGCATGGGCTCAATTCCCACACTGGGTGGAGTTGCACTCTTTCTCAATCTTGCCCAAGATGTGGTGACCCTCAGGTTAAACTCATCATCAGTTGTCTCTTTTGAATGAGTGAGTGGTACTATGGCAACTTGATTTTAATGAGTAACACAAAATGAGAAAGAAAGAAAATTGCATCTGAATTACCTAAAGACTCAGAAGCACTGCGCAATGATGAGTTGCTTTTGGAATGCTGTCATTGTTAAATATCAGTAACCGCAAAAAGGATTATGTGCGTAAGGAATCTCTTGTTATTTGGTAACACTGGCTGGGAGGAATGTAAGCCAAGATACCAGGAGATCTCATTATTCTTCTTCAGACTCAGCCTTTGCAACCTGCCAAAAGGTTTATCATCTCACGCGAGGGACAGCACAGCCAAATGTCCCCATTCGTCACTGAAGCTTTAGGAAAATTACCAAATGTACAGTAAAGACATCTGAGCTGCACTGCATTTCGTTCTTCTACATATCATAAAAACTCAGCAAAAGTAGCATCTACTGTCCATTCCTGGCTGCCCTCGGATGGAGCTATCAAGCAAGCCTCATTTGGGTACTGAGCAAAATCCGAAAAGAACTGCTGATGTTGTAAATCTGAAACAAAAACAGGAATTGCTGGAAAGGCTCAGCAGGTCTGGCTGCATCTGCGGAGAGAAGTCAGAGTTGACAATGTGGGTCAAGTGACCCTTCCTCAGAACGGGAAGGGTCACTCAACCTAAAACATTAACCCTGAGTTCTCTCCATAGATGCTGCTAGACCTGCTGAGCTTTTCCAGCAATTTCTGATTTTGTTTTTGATCTGGGTACTACTGTAGTTTATACAGACAATTGGCAAAAGGGCCACCTTTTGGCAGGTTGCAAAGGCAGAGTCTGAAGAGGAATAATGAGATCTCCTAGTATCTTGGCTTACATTCCTCCCAACCAATGTCACCAAATAACAAGAGGTTCTTTATACACGTAATCCTGTTTGCATTTACTGATATTTAACAATGACCGCACTCCAAAAGCAACTCGTCATTATGCAGGGTTGATCATATTCAGTGTGGGACTGAAGGCATATGTCAGACAAACGGTGAAAGGGAGCATTTCTGAAGAAGGGTCTAGGCCCGAAACGTCAGCCTTCCAGCTCCTCTGATGCTGCTTGGCCTGCTGTGTTCATCCAGCTCTGCACCTTGTTATCTCAGATTCTCCAGCATCTGCAGCTCCTGCTATCAGTGAAAGCTTTTTTTCTGTGAAGAACAGTAGTTAATGTGTGGAGGTGGCAGCCTAGTGATATGCATCAGTAAGCCATACACCAGGTTAATGTTCTGGGAATTTGGGTTCAAATACCACCACAGGAAACGGTGAAATTTAAATTCAACAAAAATCTGGAATGAAAAGCTTACTTGATCTCAAACATGTTTCAAGTATTATTTAAAAGCCATCTCGTCTACTAATATCCTTTAGGGAAGAAAGCCTGCCATCCTTATTTGATCTACAGGTAATTTCTGATCCAATTAGGAATGGGCTTGGACAATGATGTCCATATTCCAAGAATAACTTTTACAAACATCAATAGTTTCATGGCCAGCTTTCTTTATCAAAGATCCTTTTTTCAAAATACACTCAAATTCACAAACTGAACTCAGTTTGCTCAATCAGTTGTCATGTATTTAACTGCTATATAATTGATAATTCTATTGCAACTTAAGTTTGGGAGCGATGAAGTCAACTGCAAGACCTCATACTGTTAGTATGGTGGAGATCAATGAGTGTAGACTGTGTAATCAAACCTCACCAACTTGGCAAAGGATCAAAATTCAACTAGCAAAATTCAACCTGTATAAAAAGCTAGTTTCAGTGACGGATCACCAGGAAACAGCTGGAGGTTGTAAAAACCCATCTGGTTCACTGATGTGAAGGAACATTTGCTGTCCTTATCTGGCCTGGCCTATGTGTGACTCCAGATGCTCAGCAATATAATTGACTCTTGAGAGACCTCTGAAATAGCCTAGCAAGCCACTCAATTTTATTCAAGAACATAGTTCATTAACATTTTTCCAGGAGCCATGAAGGATACACAATAAATTCAGTCAGTGATATCTATGCCTCATGAATTAATGAATGGACCTTCAGAGAGTTTCAGGTCAACTCTTTCTGAACAGTTACTTTCTCAAAGAGTGAGAAAGTTATGTGTGGGGAGTTCTGCTTACCCAATGTATCACAGGGTTCATTCTTCCAGGAGCAAATGTCCAGTCCAGTCAGTAATACCGCATGATCATGTCGCTTTCCATTCTTTTCCATCAGGCCAGACTGCCATTGACAGAAGCTATTCAATGATTGGTCTGCATGGTGGTTGATCACTAACCCAGGCTGGAAGAGGAAACCAACACAACCCAATTTTTTGTTTCATGATTAGTTCTACGACTGTGGCAAATATTAATTCTTGTTACAATTCCTGTCTACAGAGTGAACTGGATCTGCAATTAGCTCAACAGAACTGCACAGTGCACCTATTACAACAACGTCAGCCAAGAGGCTTTTTCCTCTCACACACACACACACACACACACACATGAACTTGAGGATGTGGAAGACTACTAAGTACTTAATGGGGTCCATTAAGCTTGCCCAATATTCCACATTTTTATCTCTAATGTTCCTCATTCTCTGTCATATGTCCAGGCACTTCCCCTCGTGTGTTGTGTGGAACTAAGTACCTCCAGGGACATTCTGATCCAGTGCCAGGAGTAGGTCAGAGTTCAGAGCTCTTGATTGCAAGTCAGAAGACCATGAGGTCAAGCCTTAGCCTGGAGCAGGTAACTTGTATGGGCAAAGCATGCTATCTATTGGACCAGATGGGAAACTGAGCCTCCATTTGCATCCTCAGGCGGATGTGAAAGATCCCCTGAGACTGTTCGAAAATGAACAGCAAGCAAGTACTTCTGATGTCACGATGAAACTCACAGGCAGCATTAATGAACCAGGAACTGAACTTCAAAAATAGTTCAACATTGGTTAAGCACTTTGGGAAGTCTGAGGATTGTCAAAGGATTGTCACAAGGGACAGTTCTTTCTTTGCCGTAGAATTGCCATGTTTGTTTTAAAGAATTGGTGGTTGAAATTCTACACGTTATCTATCTACTGGGCAGGTGATTATCTCAGACATATGGTTAGGATTCAGTTTAGCTGCATTCCTTTGATGTATTTATGACAAAATAGGAGCATGAAGACAACCTACTGGATCCTGCTCCAGAAGTAGCAGGCTCACTACCACAATCTTTATGTCACTTCCAATGGTGCCATCTTTGAAAAGACTGGATACCTGTTGGGAAGAACATGTCAGCACATTACTGTCAAGAAACAAACCAAATTTATTACATGGTAATAACAAACTGCCATTTAACCTGGGAATGGGGGAGAACTTTCCAACAACTGGATTTGTGTCTACCACAGAGGAACTTGGCTATGGTTATAGGAGACGAATTATCTCAGAGGTGTTTCATCCCCGGAATTCAATAAGATAGTGTCATGGTCCAACTCTCGTCAGTCTGTGCCTGCATGCACCAAGGCCTGGGATCTTGTCATAAATATTAGTTTGCCAGTCAAGTGCCAAACAATTTCCATTTACAAATAGGCCAGAATTTTTAAAATAAGCGACATAAATGTTTTGGATGCAACAGCAGGTCAGAGGTTAGCAATCAGTGGTGACTAACTCACCTCCTGATTCTCCAAAGTTTGTCCACTATCTACCAGGTACAAAGGAGCCCACGTATCATTGGCACCACATCCACCATCTTAAGTCCTCACCTGCTCAACCACAGCCACAGTGGCTCCAATACTCACCATTTACAGGGGCCAGTGCAACAACTCGCTGTGGCTCCTTCAGCAGCACATTCCAAATCCTCAGGCTCTACTGCCGAGGAGAACTAGCACAAGGGAACATCCTCATGAAGTCACATACCATTTTACAAGGACAAATGTTAATGATCATATTTGGTCATTGATAGAAACTTCTGGAACTTCCTTCCTATCTGATAGACTTCTGCCATTCAAGATGGCAACTCAACGCCACCTTCTCAAGGACAATGAGGAATGAGCCCAGCCAGCAACAGTTACATCCCATAGAAAACAGGTGCAGGAGGAGGCCATTTGGCTCTTCAAGTCTGCATCACCATTCATTACGATCATGGCTGATCATACAATCTCAGTATCCCATTCCCGCCCTCTGCCTCGATCCTTTTAGCCACAAGGGCCACATCCAGCCCTCTCTTGAATATTTATTTTGAACAGGCATCAAATAGGAACAGAAGAGGCGGTTCAGCCTCCTAAATCTATTCCTCAGCTCAACTGGATCATTAACTCCACACAACCTCGAATCCATCTCATTACCTTGGATCCATCTGCCTCAATACTTTTACCTAAAAAAAACCCTCTATTTTGAAATCTTCAACCGACTGCTAACCTCAAAAGCGTGTTAAGAGGGACAACCTTGTAGGTTTGCACCAGCCTTAATGCGTGAAGACACTCTTCACAAAGTCCTTTAAAGGCTTTTTTCCTTCATCATAGAATCCCTACAGCGTGGAAACAGGCCCTTCGACCCAACACCGACCACACCGACCCTCACAGTATCCCACCCAGACCCATTCCCATATAACCCATCTAATCTACACATCCCTGAACACTACAGGCTATTTAACATGGCCAATCCACCTAGCCTGCACATCTTTGGACTGTGGGAGGAAACTGGAGCATGTAGAAGAAACCCACGCAGACATGGGGAGAATGTGCAAACTCCACACAGACAGTTGCCCGAGGCTGGAATTGAACCCAGGTCCCTGGCACCATGAGGCAGCAGAGCTAACCACTGTGCCACCGTGCCACTTCTTTCAGAACAGTCACAATTGGAGACAGGTTGTGGATGTACCAGAACTGTCGGACTTAAAGCAGGAAGGAGGCCATTCAGCCCTTCAAACCTGCTCCACCACATGATAAGACCATGGTGCGTCTGGTTGTGGTTTCAGCTCCACCTTCCTACCTGAACGCCCCATGACCCTTGACTCACTTGCCAATCAATAATCTCTTCAACTCAACCTTGGATAATTTTAATGACCCAGCCCCAATTTTTTCTGAGGGAAAAGAATTCCAGACACTGATGATCTTCAGATGATGAAAACATCCCTTTTCTCAGGATTAAAAGGGAGAGTGCTCATCCTTAGATTATCCAATTCCAGACTTCCCCAGAAGAGGAAAGAAAATAATTTCCCAGCGGTTACCACCACTGGCAACTTTCCCATTACCTTTGCTGCTCTGCCAAAGACACAGCCTGTCAACTGTATACAAGGAGAGACACATCCCTTTCATTCCAGCACCAAGAACTTGTTGCTGCCCCCTATCAGAGGAGCTCCATTCAATTCAATTCAATAGATGTTACAACGACCCCACAACATGGAGATAAACCAGAGAAGGCATCAGGATTTCAGTAGTCTGTGTTCTTTGCCGGGATGCTTCATTGTATAGTGGTCATGAACAAGATCAATGATCTCCTTGACCCAGGATCACTGAACTAAATTCTTTTGCACTGACCCATTACAGTGCCCTGACCTCAATGTTTATGTAATCTGGAACAACACAGGTTACCACATTAAACACTTAAACATCAGTAGCCTTTTCGTTTAAATTCACTTACGGGATGTGACACCATTGGCTGGCCATCATTTATTTTCTATCCCTAATTACCCTTGTGAAGGCAGTGCTGAGCTGACTTTGAGTCATAGAGTCGTAGAGATATACAGCACAGAAACAGGCCTTTTGGTCCAACTCGTCCAGATTTCCTAAATAAATCCAATCCCATTTGCCAGCATTTGTCACGTATCCCTCTAAACCCTTCCTACTCATTTACCCATCCAGATGCCTTTTAAATGTTGTAATTGTACCAACCTCTGCCACTTCCTCTAGCAGCTCATTCCATACACACACCACCCTTTCCATGAAAAAGTTGCTCCTTACGTCTCTTTTAAATCTTTCCCCTCTCACGTTAAAGCTATGCCATCCAGTTTTGGACTCCCCTGTCCCGGGAAAAAGACCTTGTCCATTCACCCTGTCCATGCCCCTCACGATTTTATAAACCTCTACAAGGTCACCCTTCAACCTCCAACACTCCAGGGAAAATAGCCCCAGCCTGTTCAGCCTCTCCCTAGACCCCAAACATTCCAATCCTGGCAACATCCTTGTAAATCTTTTTTGAACCCTGTCAAGTTTCACAGCATCCTTCCTACAGCAGAGAGACCAGAATTGCACACAGTATTCCAAAAGTGGCCAAACCAATGTCTTGCACAGCCACAACCTGGCCTCCCAACTCCTTTACTCAACACACTGACCAATAAAGGCAAGCATACCAAATGCCTTCTTCACTCTTCTATCTAGTGTGATTTCACCATGATAAAACTATGAACCTGCACTCCAAGGTCTCTTTGCTCAGCAACATTCCTCAGGACCTTACCATTAAGTGTATAAGTCCTGCCCTGATTTGCCTTTTCAAAATGCAGCACCTCACATTTATCTAAATTAAACTCCATCTGCCACTCCTCGGCCCGATGGCCCACCTGATCAAGAACCTGTTGTACTCTGAAGTAATCTTCACTGACCGCTACACCTCCAATTTTTGTGTCATCTGCAAACTAACTAACCATACCTCCTATGTTCACATCCAAATCATTTATAAAGAAAAGCAGTGGACCCAGCACTGATCCTTGCAGCACACCACTCTTCACGGGCCTCCTGTTTGAAAGACTACCCTCTGTCTTCTAACTTTGAGCCAGTTCTGTATCCAAATGGCTGGTTCTCCCCGTATTCCATATGATCTAACCTTGCTAACCAGTCTACCATGAGGAACCTTGTCGACCGCCTTGCTGAAGTCCATATATATCACATCCACCCCTCTGTCCTTTTCAATCCTCTTTGTCACTTCTTCAAAAAACTCAATCAAGTTAGTGAGACACAATTTCCCATTCACAAAGCCATGTTGACTATCCCTAATAAGTCCTTGCCTTTCTAAATACATGTAAATCCTGTCCCTCAGGATTCCCTTCCACAACTTGCCCACCACCAATGTCACCTTGAACTATTTCTTGAACTGTTGCAGTCCGTGTGTTGTAGGTTAACCCACAATACCATTACGGAGGGAATTCCAGGATTTTGACCTAGTGACACTGAAGGAATGTCGATTTATTTCCACGGCAGGATGGCAAGTGCTGGGAGGAGAATTTGCTGGTGGTGGTGTTCCCATGTATCTGCTGCCCTTGTCCTTCTTGGTGGTAGTGGTCATGAGTTGGAAATTACTCTTGATAAATTTCTGCAGTGCATCCTGGTGATGCTACACACTGCTCCTCCTGAGCGAGATTGTTGGTGGAAGAAAATATTTGTGGATGTGGTGCCAATTAAAGGGGCTGCTTTGTCCTGGAGCATGTCAAGTTTCTAGAGTGTTGTTGGAGCTGCATCTATGCAAGCAAGTGACTGTTTCAATGTACTATTATCTTGTAAGCAGTGCCAATGTATATCTGGCTCAACACTAACCACAACAGGATTATTTGTGACCTACCTGATCGTCTGCATATGGGACATCAGATCAGTGTAAACTTATTAATTGCTTAGCATATGGTGATGTATTACTCAGAATCAGGAATGATTACCTTAACTTTCCTCCTGTTCTCTCAATAGCAGGTACAGCAAAAGGGACCATAAGACCTAGAAGCACAATTAGGCCATTCAGCCCATCAAGTCTGCTCCACCATTCAATGAGATCATGACTGACCTGATAATGCTCAACTCCACTTTCCTGCCTTTTCCCTGTTCCCCTCAATTCCCGGACAGAGTCCATTCCGAAAGTAGAACGATTCAACAGACTGACTGAGTCGCCAGTTTTTCTGACAATTTCTTTCAGTGACCAAATATCTGATCTTGAGTTGGGAACTGGTCACAATGGTACATTGGAAACCAGGAGCTCGCAGTGTGAGGAATAAAAGAGACCCACACCCTATTCATATTAATGTTCAGAAACGAAAACATGCTGCAGAGCTTCCTCAAAAAAAAGAGTCAATGGAATCCCTGGCACTGGTAACAAGGAGAAATAACTCCTTGTAGATGATTCAATCTTGATACTGAAAGGCAAAAGGCACAAATAAAATGCTCACCCCCATTCCTGCTGCAAGTATACTCTCTCACTGGCTTACCATGTTCATAACAGTGAGGATATAGGTTGTGATATTGTCTCTGCCGTGTTTCTCCAGCATCTTCTTGTCTGCCACCACCAGCGTTTCAACAGTGAGCCCCCCGGATTTCTGGGAATCGAGGGCTGTGCGTTTCAGTCTGCCTCTGGAACTGTATTCATCAGACAAGAGGTGGATATCTTCGACTGGAGGTTGAGGCATATCTGAGGTGGGGATGTGGGGAGACAGGGAAGCAGAGAAAACACACAGTTCTTAAGAGGAGCAGAAAGTAGATTCTACTGCTTCTCCCCTGTCCCATGCGTTTGTGAAAAGCAGAAAGTTCTTACGTTACAAACAAGGACAACAAAACAAAACTTTGAGGCAGTCTTCAATCTTTCAAACTGTGGTCAGGAAAATAAAAGATTTTTTAAAATTTCCAACCTGAATTTGAAAGCCAAATCGTCAACCACAACAATTTGAAGTCATAAGGCACTTTTAATGTCGCAAAGTGAGCTAAAACAATCAACTGGATTATTACGGAAAACATCGTTGACATTGAGTGACGGAAAACAGCTGGAGGAAAGATAACCAAAAGCTTGGTCAATTGGGTTACTGTTAGAGAATGCCTTAAAGGAGGGGAAAGAGAGGTCAGGAGGTGAAAACAGTTTAAGAAGGTCATTTCAGTATTAAGGGTGAAGTCAGCTAAAAATCAATGGTGGGCAATGTTTTTTCTTCTCTCGTGGGTTTCATTGGCTGGGCCAGCATTTATTGCCCATCCCTTGTTGCCCTTAAGAAGGTCATAGTGACCTGTCTTCATGAACTGCTGCAGTCTATGTGCTCTAGGTAAACCCACGATGCCTTTAGGGGGGGATTTCCAGGATTTTGACCCAGCGACAGTGAAGGAATGGCGATATATTTCCAAGTCTGGATAGTGAGTGGCGTGGAGGGGAATTTGCGGGCGGAAATGTTCCCATGTATCTGCTCCCCTTAACCTTTTCAATGCAAGTGGTCGTGGGTTTGGAAGATCCTGTTTAAGGGTCACTGGTGAATTTCTGCAATACATCTTGTAGATAGTACACGCTACTGCTACTGACCATCAGTGGTGGAGGGAGTGGATGTTTGTGCCAATCAGGCAGGCAGCTTTGTCCTGGATGGTGTCAAGCTTCTTGAGTGTTGTTGGGGCTGCACTCATCCAGGCAAGTGGGGAGTATTCCATCACACTCCTGACTTGTGCCTTGTAGATGGTGGACAGGTTTTGGGGAGTCAGGAGGTAAGTTACTCGCCACAGTATTCTTAGCCTCTGACCTGCTCTCATAGCTCTTAAAATTGACAGCATTGAACGAGCCAAATTTGAAGAAATTCAGAAGACTTGGGTCCGCAGAACTAGAAGATACTTTAGAAATTGTCAGAGGGAAGAAATCATTGAGAAATTTGAAAAAAAGGAGGAGGATTTTAAAATTGTGGCACTGACTGACAGGGAAACCAGTCTCACAAGCTCAGGGATATGGATTAATGAATGATGGACGAATTTTTGTTAGTTCAACTGATGTGGATGTCACTGCGCAGTGAGGACAGAATTTATTGCTTTCATCCTTAATTGCCCTGTAGCTACAGGTGAAAATATAGGCAGCAGGAATTCTGTTTGAGGAGAGGTTTAACTGCCTCTCTCAACTTGTTCAGACACTCAGTATTACCAGTCTTCATACTTATCAAGGAGCCAGCTTTTATTCTTTAGTCATTCATGGAATGAGGACATCACTGTCCAGGCCAGCATTTGTTGCCCATCCCTATTTGCCCAAAGGGCAGTTAAAAGTCAACCACATTGCAGTGGGTCTGGAGTCACATGTAGACCAGACCAGGTAAGGATGGCAGTTTCCTTCCCTAAAAGACATTAGTGAACCAGATGGGTTTTTCAAGACAATTGACGTTGGATTCACAGTCATTATTAGATTCCTAAATCCAGATATTTATTGAATTCAAATTCCATCATCTGCCATGATGGGATTCAAACCCGGGTCCCCAGAATGTTATCTGGGTTGGTGGATTAACAGTCCAGCGATAATACCACTCGGCCATCACCTCCCCTGCATAAGGGAACGGCTCAATCTGATAAATAAAGGCTAAATACTGCGGATGCTGAAAATCTGAAATGAAAACAGAGAATGCTGGAGAAACTCAGCAGATCTGGCAGCACCTGTTGGGGGTGGAAGAGAGAGAGAGAAAATCTTTCAAGTCCAGTAAGACCCAGAATTCTTACACTGTGGAAGCAGGCTATTCAGTCTATCAAGTCCACTTTGCTTCTCTGAAGAGCATCCCACCCAGACCCACTCCCCTATCCTACCCCTGCATTTCCCATGGCTAATCCACCTTGTCTGCACATCATTGGATACTAGAGGATAATTTAGCATTGTCGATCCACCTAACCTGCACATCTTTGGACTATAGGAGGAAACCAGAGCACCCAGAGGGGATTCGCGTGGATAGGAGGAAAACATGCAAGCTCCACACAGACTGTCACAGGAGGCTGAAATCAAAGCTGGGTCCCAGGTGCTGTGAGGCAGTAATGCTAACCACTGAGCTACCGTACTGCCCGTGACTCTTTTTCATAACTGTTCAAGCTAACCAAGCGAAGTTCACAATCATGCTGATGGATGCTAATTCCAAGAGCCTTGTACCTGGTCTCTCTTCAGTTAGACAGTTGCACCTCAGGCAGTGACAGAATGTACAGCTGAACCCAGTGTCACAGTGAACAGGCAAAAGAAATAGCCAGGTCAATCTAGACTCAAACCCAGATATATTAACTCCTGCCTATCACCCTTAAGCCTACCCCAACCATGGTTTAGGTTGTATGGACTTTACAGGACACAGATAAAGTTGCAAACAATAATCATGTTTACCGAACACCAGTGGTGCAGAAAAACACACCCGAAGTGTTTGCTGCAGTTGTACGCAGAAGTGCTGAGGGTTTTAGAATCACAGAATCCCTACAGTGTGAAAAGATGCCATTTGGCCCATTGAGTGCTGCACTGACCCTCTGAAGAGCATCCTACCCAGACCTAGTCACCCACCTATCCCCATAACCCTACATTTTCCCATGGCTAATCCAGCTAACCTCCACATCCTTGAACACTACAGATAATTTAGCATGGCCAATCCACCTAACGTGAACATCTTTGACAGTGGAAGGAAACCTGAGCACCCAGAGGGAACCCACGCTGACAGGGGGAGAACACGCAAACTTCACAGTCACCTGGTCTGGAATTGAACCTGGGTTCTTGGCGCCATGAGGCAGCAATGCTAACCACTGAGCTTACCCCTTTTGGGACAGGTGATCTGAGAGGCAAGTTTCCAGGAATCACAAAGAAAGCAGAGGGAGATCAGAGGGTTGAGTGGGTGAATTTTGATAGGTGAGAGCAGAACGTGAAGGTATTTGGAGGGTTAAGGGAAAGGCATGCAATGCTATATTCAGTGAAAAGGGGCTGAGGGATGGCTGGCGTGGCATATTAGAGAGGGTTGGTTAGAAACTGGGAGACAAAAGTCAGCTGCCAACCTCATGCGAAAAACAAATTGAATGAAGTCGACAAGATTTACCATCATCTAAAAGACCCTCCTTCACCAAGCGCTAAATGCACAGCAGATAAGGGAAGAAACCGGAGATTTTTTTTAAAAAAGATGAGGCGATTATGGTATTTGCTGACTGCATTCAGCACCTCTGATGTTTAGACAGTGCTAAATACATCTCGCTTGTTGTTGATTCTATTAACTTCAATAAAGGCCTCAGATAGAAAAGCCTGAGGAAGTACTGACGGGAATAAATTTCTTGGCGAATGAAGGGAATATCCAGCTGCGGGAGTAACGAGCGGAGGTCAAGCAACAAATTTACCAGCAAGGTGAACGGTGTGTTTCAAGTGCTTAGGAACATCAGAGACCAATTTCCTACCCAATTCCACAGACCCTCCCCACCATTTCACCTCCACCCGCCACTAACTCTTCAAAAAGAACATTACAGCAACCTGTAAAAAAAAAACCAAGATATGATCTGTCAGATCCCCTCAAAATTGTCTGGGGCAATAGGGCATGGGATTGAATATATGAGGCACCAGTTATCCAGGCAAGGAAGGTTCAACAGGCCTAATGTAAACAGCTTGCAAAAGGCAGGGCACTGTTAAAAATACAGGCAGCTCCCCTCCCCCACCAACTCAACGCTCATTAAAACTGAAGCATTTTCTTTGATGGTTACCACAGGCACTTGTAATCATCACAGCTGACGTTAACAGATGTGTTTCTCTCTCTGGCTGAGGGACTGTGAAATGTGGTTTGATCCAACTCACTGTGTCCCCGACTTGACACGTGCCCATGTATGGAACTGGTTTTGTTACCATGACACTTCCCATCCTGGCCAATGAGAATGGGTGGGTCCTGATCCCAAGCGCCATTTTCAAAGCTGACGCACCCATTTTGAGCCTTCAAGTTTAGGACAAGGGGTGTTGGATAAAGCAGTGTCCCACGAGCAACAGCAGGACAGCAGAGTCCATAAAGATCTCAAAAACGAGGGTTAAATAAGTAGTTGCGAGAAAGAAATGTTTTCCAAATTGGCCTGGGAGATAAAAGGGCAATGAAAATGGAATCAGGTGGTTAGCTTTTTTTCTCCTTTATTCTATTATTGTAGAAGGACTGTTGGCTTAACTTTTAATTTCTTTATTTTTCTAATTTATTGCTTTTGCACTTTTCAAAGTGTGCATTGATGGACTTTATATTTCTTTATTTTTAAGAATTTTTTTCTTAAAAATTTGTACTGAAGATTCTGTGCCTAGGTACCTTTGTACCTAAGATAGTGCCGAAGGTGGTGACTTTTAAGCTTTTCACTGTACTCATCTGAGTACATGTGACAATAAAGCTAATTCAAAAGCTCTTTCCAAGATCTAGCACAATCAGAGTGGTCAACTTCTCCTGTAGAGTTAGACTCACAAGCAAAGAAAATTTCTTTGACAGAAACTCTTTTAGATTTTAAAAATCTGCACCAGTAACAGATTACTGAGTAACAATCAATCAGTCAGCACTGTCCTGGTACCAACATTGAAAAAGAGTTCAATCAACTCGTTCCTACTTTATTTTAACATTAAGGTGGATTGCAGAGTAAACTCAGAGAGTTTTCCATCAAAACAGCAGCTGGTTTAACAAAGCATTGTAGTCTTGACATGCAGATCAGTCAAAATCATGCAGCGAGGGAGGGGTCATCTCAGGAATTGGTCCTGTCCTTTACCAAAGGCCTCAAACATGGCCTATAGCCATTATTAGCTGACACTTTCAAATGAACTGTAGGATGAAAATGTTTGAGATGAAGAGTGAAGAAAATATGTCTAAGGTTTGCAGCTCGAGGCCACCAAATGGGCAAAAGTATGTTTGTATGAGAACAGTGCTGACCTTGGTGTCTACACACAGACAAGAGTTATGTTTAAACAGCTCTACTTTTGCTGACTAAATGAAGGTAGTAAGTGCAAAAAAAAAGTTCCTTACATACATTTCTTTCGTCGCCCACAGTAGTGTTGCTTCTGATCTCTCTTGTGCTGCTGATGCTTTTGTAGTTGGGGATAAGAGCGGAGATGGTGCTGGTGGTGATGTCTGCTACTCACTGGCCACTGTTGCATTCTGTGCTCCACCGATCGCTTGAAGAGTGCATGAGGGCGATTACCAGCAGAGGAGGTGTCGTTGTGTCTCAGTGCCAGGTGATGAGGTAATGGAGTTATAAGGTATTCATTTTCTTGGCTCCGTATTAAACCTGACTGGAAGACAAATGGGATTTTTTTTTGGGTTTTTCCTTCCCCTCAATGTGTTAAAACACACAATAGACAGCCAGGTGATGATTTTAAGCCTCAAACATGCTTAGGGCTGAGTATTAAAACTTTGGGGGAAATGGTGGCACGCTAATAATGTCATAGAATTATACAGTATGGCCCATTGAGTCTGCACCAAATAAACCACTCTACATCTAGGGGTCTGGCAACATCAGTGGAGGGAAAGTAGAATCAAGGTTTCAGGGCAAGAGACCCTTCTTCAGAACCTCTTCTGAAAAGGAGTCATACCAGACTCAAAATGATAACTCTTTCTCTCTCCACAGATGCTGCCAAATAAATTGCACACAGTACTGGTCATCACACTACCAGAAGGATGCGGATGCTTTGGAGAGGGTACTGAAAAGGTTTACCAGGATGTTGTCTGGTATGGAGGACTTTAGCTATGAAGAAAGTTTGAATCGACTGGATTTGTTTTCACTGGAGATGCAGGAGGCTGAGGGATGACATGATCGAAGTTTATAGGAATGTGAGCAGTATGTACAGAGTGGAACGTATGAGAATTTTTCCCAGGGTGGAGGGGTCAATTACTAGGGGACATTGTTTCAAGGTGCGGGGTGGGGGGGAGGTGGGCATGTTTAAAAGAGATGTGCGAGGCAAGTTTTTCACAGGAAAGGTGGTGAGTGCCTGGAACATGCTGCCAGAGGAGGTGGTGGAAGCAGACACAATATCAGCACTCAAGAAACACCTGGAAGAAGACATGAAATGAAAAGGAATGGAGGGAAATAGATCCTGTAAGAGAAGACAGTTTTAGAATGGAAGGGCAAAATGATTTGGCACAGGCTTGGAGGGCTGAAGGGCCTGTTCCTGTGCTGCATTGTTCTATGTTCTTTGGTCTAAATGCAGGATAGGATGAGTGGCAGGGTCTGGGTGGGATGTTCTCTGGAGGGCTGGGGGAGACCCAATGGGATTCTATGATTCTAAAATGGCTCAAGATAACTTGACCAATTTATTTTCTCCCCCCTGTTGATCACAACCTTGTATCTTGCAACCTCCTAGAAATACCACGGGAGGAGACAAGGTAGGAAATCAAGTTGCTGTCATTACTGAATGACTCATAAGTTTACAAAGGACGATTAAAGATAGTGAATGATTACAAAGAGAAAATTGTTACTATTTTCAAATTGTAATGATTGCTTATATGAGAAACTATTGGTTTTGTGTGTATCTAATTAAAAATGAAACAGTACATAAGCAGGCACTCCCTGCGAGAAAACACTTCTAACATTAAATTTCTGTCAACATTAATTATAGGCAAATTTATTCTAAAATACATTTCCCGGCTGACTTGCAAATGTATAAATTTCTTCCATAAATCTTTTTTTTTGACAAAGCCAATCATTTGGATTTCTTTTCACTCAATATAGTTATGGGATGAAAGACCTGAAGGCAAAGCCAGCGTTAAATCCATCCCTAATTGCTGTCCAGAAGTGATCAACACTGGAGAGCTCCCTTCTTGGAACTCTCCAGTCCTGAAGGTGTAAGGACTCCTACAACTCTGGTAGGGACGGAGGTCCAGGATTTTGGAAGAAAAGACGACGTATTTCTGAGTCAGAATGGTGAGTGGATTGGAGGGGAACTTGCAGATGGTGATGTTCCCATTTATCAGCTGCTCCTGTCCTTAGAGGTGATAATGGTGACAGGTGTGCAAAGAAGCCTCAGTGAGTTACTATAGTGCATTGTGTAGACTGTACACACTGTGCATCAGTGGTGAAGGCAGTCAATGTTTAAGGTGACAAGAGTAGCCTGAGACAAGCGGTGAGCAGCATATAGAGGAGCAGACATCTTTGCATCCTCTTTGATCACAGGTGACGTCACAGAGGATTAGAGAAGAACCAATGCTGTCCCATTGTTTAAGAAGGGTATCAGGGAAAATCCTGGAAATTATAGCCCTGTGAGCCTCACATTGGCGTAGGGAAATTATTGGAAAAGTTCTCAGGGACAAGATCTATGCGCATTTAGAAGCAAATGGACTTATTAGCGAAAGACAGCATGGTTTTGTGTGGGGGAAGTTGTGCCTTACTAACTTAAGCAAGTTTTTTGAGGAGCTAACAAAGATGATTAATGAGGGCAAAGCACTTAATGTTGTCTACATGGACTTCAGTAAAGCCTTTGACAAGGTACCTCATGGCAGACTGGTACAAAAGGTGAAGTCATGTGGTATCAGGAGTGAGCTGGCAAGATGGATACAGAACTGGCTTAGTTATTGGGGACAGAGGGCACTGGTGGAAGGATGCTTGTTGGAATGGAGATTGTGATTGGGGTGTTCCACAGGGATCAGTGCTGGGACCTCTGCTGTTCATGATGTACATAAACGATTTCAAGGAAAACGTAGTTGGTCTAGTTAGTAAGTTTGTGAACGATACAAAAATTGGTAGAGTCACTGATAGTGAGGAGAATTGTCAGAGGATACAGCAGGATGTGGATCAGTTAGAGGCATGGACAGAAAAATGGCAGATGGAGTTTAATCTGGTCAAATGTGAGGTGATGCATTTTGGAAGGTCAAGTACAGGTGGAAATTATACAGTGAAGGGCAGAATCCTTAGGAGTATTGATATGCAGAGGGATCTGGGTGTGCAGATACACAGATCACTGAAAGTGGCAGCACAGATAGATAAAGTAGTAAAAAAGGCCTATGGCATGCTTGCCTTCATTGGAAAGGGCATTGAATATAAGAATAGACAAGTTATGCTGCAGCTTGAGAGAACTTTAGTTAGGCCACACTTAGAATATAGAGTGCAGTTCCGGTCACCACACTACCAGAAGGATATGAAAACTTTGGAGATGGTACAGAAAAAGTTTACCAGGATGTTGTCTGGTTTGGGGGATTTTAGCTATGAAGAAAGGTTGAATAAACTGGGTTTGTTTTCACTGGAATGTGGAAGATTGAGGGGCAACCTGATTAAAGTTTATAAGATTGTGAATGGCATGGATAGAGTGGAAAGTATGAGGCTTTTTCCCAGGGTAGAGCAGTCAATAACTAGGGGACACTGGTTGAAGGTGCAAGGGAGAAAGTTTAAAAGAGATGTGTGAGGCAAGCTTTTCACAGAATGGGTGGTGGGTGCTTGGAACATGTTACCAGAGGATGTGGTGGAAGCAGACACAATAGCAACATTGAAGAAGCATATGGATGTATACATGAATAGGAAGGGAACAGGGGGATACAGATCCTGTAAGTGAAGACAGTCTTAGTATGGAAAAGGAAAATGTGTTGGTGCAGACTTGGAGGGCCGAAGGGCCTGTTCCTGTGGTGTATTGCTCTTTGTTCTTTGTTCAGATAAGAGAGGTCCAGAACAGACACTTTGAAAGGAAAAGTGAATTCTGCCATCAGATGAAAGCAGATTGGTGGGGATGTGAGACCTTACAGAGAGTATTTAAACAGCTGGAAATTAGAAAATTTTCATTTCTTGACGGCTTTACTTTAAGCAGCACAGTGGCTCAGTGGTTAGCAGAGCTGCCTCACAGCACCAGGGACCCGGGTTCGATTCCACCTTTGGGTGACTGTCTGTGTACAGTTTGCACATTCTCCCATGTCTGCGTGGGTTTCCTCCAGGTGCTCCCACAGTCCAAAGATGCGCAGGTTAGGTGGATTGGCAATGCTAAATTGGCCCATAGTTACCAGGGACGTGCAGGTTATTTGGATTAGCTATGGGAAATGCAGGGTTACACAGACAGGGTGGGTCTGGGTGGGATGCTTTTCAGAGAGTTGGTGCAGGCTTGCTGGGCCAAATGGCCTGCTTCCACAGATTCAAAGTGGTAAAGGTCTTTGTCATTAGTCGGCTGTATTTGTACAGTAAGCAGTACTGAGGTAAAGCTCTAAATAAACAACTTCACAAACATTAAACATTACCTTCAGCGAGAGGAGTGGACACAGATAGATCTTGGGAAAGATACAAAAGAACAAATGAGAAGTACAGCATAGGAACAGGCCCTTCAGCCTTTCAAGCCTGTACTGATCATCATGCCCTGACCAAACTGAAAAACAAACCTTCTGCCCTTATTCGGCTCATATCCCACTACTCCTCCCCTATTCATGTAAACACCCAGATGCCTCTTAAATGTCTTCAATGTGCCTGCTTCCACCACCTCCTCTGGCAGTGTATTCCAGGCTCCTACCACTCTGCGTGAAAAACTTTCCTCACACATCTCCCTTAAACTTACCCCCTCTGACCTTGAACCTATGTGCCCCCTTGTAATTGAAGCTTCAATCCTGGGGAAAAAGCCTATGGCTTTCTACCCTATCTATGCCTTTTATAATTTTACAGACCTCTATCAGGTCTCCTCTCAGCTGCCGTCTTTCCATGGAAAACAATCCTAGTCTTTTAACCTTTCCTTATAGCCAATGCCCTTGAGACCAGGCAACATCCTGGTGAACCTTCTCTGTACTCTCTCCAAAGCTTCCACATCCTTCTGGTAGTGTGGCGACCAAAACTGCACGAAATACTCCAATTGCAGCCTAACAAGGGTTTTATATCGCTGCAACATATTTGCCAACTCTTGTACCCCGGCTGATGAAAGTAAGCATGTCATATCCTTCTTACTCATCTTGGTCACCTATGTTGCCACTTTTAGAGAACTGTGGACCTGAACGCCTAGATCCATCTGTATGTTAATGTTCCAAAGATTTCTGCCATTAATAGTACAATTCACACCTAAATTTGATCCTCCAAAATTCATCACCTTGCATTTGCCTGGATTAAAATCCATTTGCCATTTCTGTGCCCAAGTTGCTAATCTATTTCTATCCTGTTGTATCCTTTCACAATCGTCAGCACTATCAGCAACTTCACCAATCTTCATGTCATCTGCAAACTTACTAATCAGACCACCAACATTTTCCCCCAGATCATTAATATATACTACAAACAACAGAGGGCCTAAGACTGATCCTGTGGAACAACACTAGTTACTGGTCTCCATTCTGAAAAATACCCTTCCACTGCTACCCTCTATCTTCTACGACCAAACCAGTTTTGTATTCATCTAGCCAGCCCACCCTGAATCCCATGTGATTTTAGTTTTTGTACAAATCTGCCATATGGCACTTTAACAAATGCCTCACTAAAGTCCATAGAAACTACATCCACAGTTCTTCCCTCATCAATTATCTCTGTCATCTCTTCAAAAAATTTGATCAGGTTGGTGAGACATGGCCTTCCCCGTACAAAACCATGCTGCCTGTCACTAACTAGTCCATTTTCTTCCAAATGTGCATATATCCTGTCCCTCAGTATCTTCTCCAAGAACTTCCTGAACACAGATGTCAGACTCACCGGCCTATAATTTCCTGGATTATCCCTGCTTCCTTTCTTAAACAAGGGAACAAGAAGCAGGGATGCAGAGCAGGGAGGAGGGAAAACATGAGATAACAAGGTGTAGAGCTGGATGAACACAGC
>NC_063346.1:9875317-9903527 GCF_021869965.1 Rhincodon typus
CTAGACCCTTCTTCAGAAATTTCTGAAGAAGGGTCTAGGCCTGAAACGTCAGCCTTCCTGCTCCTCTGATGCGGCTTGGCCTGCTGTGTTCATCCAGCTCTACACCTTGTTAGCTCAGGTTCTTCTCTTCTGTTCTCCCACATGTGTTTATTTTGCAACCCTATGAAAGCATCTTTGTAATTCATTTCAATTACTCCTTGTGTTAGCATGTCCCACCTACTGATCACACTTCAGTTAACATTGTACTCCTTATTGGATTTTGATATTTCTGAATCAACATGTCCAGAGGTATTACCACACTTGGAGAGAATGAGAATTGAACCCAGGCTTCCTGGCTCACAGGTAGGAACAATACCACTGCACCACAAGGCACCCCCTTCCCCTACCCTATTGGGATTTAGATATTTTCTAATCATCCTGCTTAGAGATATTACACATCTCTACAACAGATGGGACTTTGACCCAGCCCTCTTGGTAGAGGACAATGTTACAATAAACAGGAGACAGGGAATTTCAGGAACTCCAAGTGCTTATTTTCCTTTGTCCTCCTTGCTTTCTCAGTGATGCACTGTTTCCTTTTTATGTATTTTTAATCAACTTTGTCGTGAAGTTGGGGGAGGCTGCTTGTGGATTGGAAGGCAGAATGTTAGAATTTGTTTGTAAGATGATAGGGCAGAAGAGTGTGTGGCTCCTGTTAAAGATGATGTGCATTTTTTAGGCTTGAGATTTTGTTTTTAAAAAGTATGCAGATGCACAGAGAGTTCCTGAAAATTCAAACATTTGTAGCAAAAGGCTGTGTGGTTAGCATCTCAGGCAGTAGTCTTGTTTTGTTATTAAGGCAACCGGTTTGAATAATAGCCAATTATTTTAAACCGGGCACTTAGAGGCTGAAAACCAATCAAATTCAAATTTGATGGTTTTGGCAACCTAGGCCCAATCCTATTGTAAGAAATTTATAGACCATTAAATGTATAAAAGAAGAAGATATATGAAAATTCGTGTGAAATCAACTGCCATTTGTTTGAGTTAACAACCAACAGCCCTAAAGAAAAAAATCACTAGCTCTCACAGAATTCTCTAAACTCTCACAGTAACCATCAGTTGACAGGCAATGCAGTGGCAATCTTAGCTAATATTAATTTGATAGAGAAAGGTGTTCCTGACTGAAGAACAGTGGAGAAGGCACCAAACATTCAGGAAGACATATCCTGGCTGTAATTTTGAGAGGCAAAGTTTTAAGTTCTTTTTGTTAATTTTGTTTATATAAGTGGTACTTGTATTTATTGGAACAGAGTACCATTAGAATTTTGTTTTATTCGGGAATAGTCAGTAGTTAAGGGGGAATTGTTTGGTTTGTTAGAAGTTCTGTTAATTTGTTCACTGTTAGAGTCAGATAAATTGTTTCTTGTTGATTACAGAGTGACTGTCAAGAGTTCATTTCATTTAATCTCCCCTTTATAACACATTGGGTGTGAGATGCAGGTTATACCACCTTTCATTCTTCTTTATAACAGATTATGAGGCGAGGCCAGCTTCCCTGGGTATTTTGGTTTTAGTTACTTGAGGAGGGTCAATCTCTGCTTTATAACAACTTGTCCATGGATGTTATATCTCTGGAGTAGGTGGGACTTGAACCCATACAGACAATAAGGACTACAGATACTGGAAGCCAGAATCTACAGGTGTGAGGCTAGAAAAGCACAGGAGGTCAGACAGAATCAGAGGAGCAGGAAAGTCAGCATTTCAGCCTAAAACATTGACTTACCTGCTCCTTGGATGCTGTCTGACCTGCTGTGCTTTTCCAGCCTCACACCTAGGAAGTTGACCCCTTGCCTCCTATCTCAGAGGTAATTCAGCGTAAAACCTCTCACCATAGTGGATTCATTGGAGACCATCTTATAAAGGATGGTTTGCATTTACTTAACAAACTCGGGAGATTCCAAAGACATTTACAGTCAATGAAGTATTTTTGCAGTGTAGTAGTCATTGTTCAGATGTGGGGAACATAGCTGCCAAATTGTGCACAGCAAGTGCCCATAAAAAGCAAAATAATGACCAAACTCTCTGCTTTCCAGTGCATTTGAGAGCTAAATATTGACCAGGATACTGAGGAACATACTGTTTTCAAAATAGTTCATGGAATCTTTCCTGAAAACAACAAATGCTGGAGTTTTCAGTGGGTCAGGCAGCATCAATGGAGAGAGTGCTTTCTCTCCATGGACGCTGCCTGACCCGCTGTGATCTCCAGCATTTGTTGTTTTCAGTACAGATTCCAGCATCTGCAATAATTTGCTCCAACACATTATATTTAATCAACTGCCACCTCTCTTCAAGGAATGCCTGCCCTGAAGAAGGTTTGCTCTTCCCTCCGACAGTACATGGAATCTTGTTGAACCACCCAAGAGAACAGTTAGAGCTTCAGATTAAAATATCCACAAGCAAAGCAGCACCTCCAACTGGAGGGGAAAATGACTGCAGATGCTGGAATCTGAACTGAAAACAAAAATTTGCTGGAAATTACAGCAGGTCAGGCAGCGTCCATGGAGAGAAAGCAAGCTAATGTTTGGAGTCTAGATGACTCCTGGCAATGCTTTGAAAATGAGACATCCAGACTTGAAACATGACTTCCTCTCTCTCCACGGATCCCGCCTGACCCGCTGTGATCTCCAGCACTTTTTATTTCAGTATTCCAACAGGAACGTACTGGAGGTTCCGTCTGGAATTTTATGCTTTGTCACCATCGTGGAACCCAAACCACAGTCTTTGAATAGAGAGTGGTCCTCTCAAGGTCACAGCTGGTATGCACATCCATGACCTACAGAACGATTAAAAGGAGTAGAGAAAAATAAAAGACTTGTATTTATAAAACACTTAATGCTATTCCAAGGCATTTTACAATCAACTAAATACATTCAACAGATTTGCTTCCCTAAATGGTATTAATAATTAATTAATAAATTGGATGGATTGTTACAATAATTAACAATAGCTTCACACTTACAGCTTGAGGTTGGAGGTTTCTTAATTGCATTTAAATTCCACCAACTGTTATAAACCCATAACACCATAAAGCTAGACTGCAGGATTACTCATCTAGTGCCATAATCGCAACACCACCATCTACCATTATGGGACAAAATAGCACAGATACACTGAAGGAGAAGCCAGATAATCACAAGGATTAGAACAGAAAAGAATAGAAGCCCCATAAACTGGTAAGATGAAATCAGGTGGAAAATGGCTTAGAACATAGAACAGTACAGCACAGTACAGGGCCATCGGCCCACAATGTTGTGCCGAACTTTTACCCTAATCCTAAGGTCTATCTAACCTCCACCCCTACCTTATACTATCATCCATATGCCTATCTAATAGATGCTTAAATGCCCCTAATGAGGCCGACTCCACTACCCTCTCCGGCAATGCATTCCTTTGGCTTATGTGGAGCACTGACACTGGCACAGAATAGCGGGCTGAATGGACTTCTTTTGCACCGTGAATACTGCATAATTTTATGCACGCTTCATGGCTAGACTCTTGAAGATGTTGCACTGTTGTGTCAAACAGGGGAGCCTTCCTTATAACTATGTCATGCAGCAGTATCTCCTTTTCACTCACTGCCAAATAACACACGGTGGTATCATACACAGCCAAGTTACAAACCCATGAGTCATAGAGTTCGACAGGATGTAACAGACCCTTAGGTCTAACTAGTCCACGCCAACCATGTTCCCAAACTAAACAGTCCCACCTGCCTGCGCTTTGCCCATATCCCTCCAAACCTTTCCTATTTATGAACTTACCCAAATGTCTATTAAACACTGTAACTGTACCTGTATCCACCACTTCCTCTAGCAGTTCATTCTACACAGGAACCACTCTCTGTGTAAAAAACGTCGCTCTACCACCTCACAGGAAAAGGGCAACAGATGCATGGGAGCACCGCCGACTGCAGGTTCCACCCTCAACCACGCACTACCCTGCTGTTGCTTCACTGTCGCTGGGTCAACATCTTGAAACTCCCTCCCTTACTGCACTGTGGGTGTCCTTAAACATCAAGCTGTTCAAGGCCTGTTTCTCCAGGGCAATAAGAGATGGGCAATGAATACTGGCCTAGCTGGCGATGCCCTCATCTCAGGATCAAATTAAAAAGTTAAAGTTTGGATCTGCAAAGCAATATCATTTACCCAGATATCATTTCAATGCCTCTCAATTGTGCTGCCATGGCCAATAACTTCTATTGGAAGCCAACAAGTGCAAGATTACACTTGCCCTGTTGTATTGCCACAGCAAATAGTTAACGTCTTGCCCAAATCTTGGGTGGCCGACCACAAGTTCCAAACATTTTTATTGGTGGCCAACAAAAACAGTACCAGAAAAAAAAGGTTTTATTTAGGGCCACATGTTTTGTAATGCATGTCTGGTCAAAAAACTAAAACAAAGTCTTTTCTGATCTAATTAAACAAAATGTGTCTGTGAAAGTCTAACATCAGACCTCTAAAATAAAAATCTTGCCTGGGGATAGCTGTACCCAACAAAAACTAAATTTTATAAGGGAAAGTAATGTCAGGCTTGAATTAAAGCTCACTGTGACTTGAGGGAGAAAGAATGAAAACTTAGGAACATGAGAACATCAATGTCAATTCTGCAATAGTTAAGATTGATCTGTACAGCTAGATATGGCCATTAAATATACACTAATCACAGGTTTCAATTATGCAAATACAGGCATAACAGCTTTGGGAACAGTTGAACTTCAATACAACCCCAAGACAATGCCCCAACAAATCAGAGTTAATTGGTCTGGCTTCAATTTAATTAGTTAACTATCACAGCTAAGAATTCCTGCAGTATCTCCACGCTAACTAATTAGCACCCTCTCCTCATGCTTTATAAACTGCTGCTTCCTTCCAAGGTTGGCTTTCTTGCTTTTCAGTTCTAATGATTGCAAGGCAAAAAAAAGTTTTCCTTCTCATCTCTTTTTAGCAATGTTCATGTTCTGTCCTACCAAGCAATTTTGCAAATACACTGAAGAAAGCCATTCAACCCATTATGGGCCATCAGCTCAGAATGAAAATGATCACACCATCAAATATGATCTTGAACAATACCATGGTATAAACGCTGCTACCACATTTACTGGAGCATTCCAAATGATCTGCCTGTGAGTGAAGGGGCACATTTTGTCTTTCAGCAGCAAACATAAAAGATTCTTATCATTTATCACAAAGGAAGTTCAATACAAAACTATTGAATGACATAAGTGTTGCGCTTCAATTATACAGGGAGTTGGAAATCATATTAGGAGGATTGGTCACCTTATTGATGGATGTTAATGTGTTGGAAGCAGTTCATAGAGGGTTTATTAGACTAATACTTAGAATGGGTAAACTGTCTAATGGGGAAATATTGAACAGGGTAGATGAACCTGCTGGAGTTCAGAACAGGAAGTTATCTGGAGTATCTGGAGGTTAGAAATGGAACAGGCAATTTAGTTGAAGCCTGTAAAATGCTGAAGAGTATTGATGAGCTCGATGTGGACAGGAAGTTTCCATTTATGGGAGAATCTAAAATTAGGGGCACTGTTTAAAAATTAGAGACCACTCATTTAAAGAGAGATGAAGCTAAATGTTTTTCTCTCAGAGGGCTGTGAGTATTAGGAACTCTCTCTCTGAAAAGGTGGTGCAAGCAGAATCCTTGAATATTTTTATGGTAGATAGATGCTCAATAAGTAAGAGTTCAAGAGGAATTGCTTTTCTAGTTTTTCACTCCACTCATAACACCCATTTATTCCTCTCTGTATCTGTCTGTTTGTGCAAATGGGCAATTTGTAAATGGTTAGAGTTTTAACTAGTAGAATAATACGTCAAGGGGACATTATTGTTTTTCAGTAGCCAGGATTTATTTCCTTGTAATAAACAGTACTTTGTGTGAAGTATAAAAACTTGATCCAAAAAGGTAGGTAAATTGGGGAATTTTACATACCTTTAAAAATTTTAATTTCTGTAAAGGTGCCAGGGTTTGATTTCCAGTGTGCTATCCCAGTGAGGGGTGACAGTTTCCTGTGTATCTCAGTGACAAAAATTGAGCACACTATATCCAATTTTATTCCAAGCAATACAGAGTTTCTCGAATTTAACTATATTAGATTTTATCCGCCATTCATTTGCCACATTCAGTTTCTATTGGGTTTCCATTGTGGGTCCTGAACTTCTTTACCTTTTCCGAATTTATATCCTTCCCTTCCAGCTCAGCATCATCTTCAAACCTCGTCAACTTACAACAGATTTCTAAGCAGTTAGCAAAGATTTGAAATAGTAAGGACCCCCCTAAAACAATTAACCCTGGAGCATTCCTATAAAAATTGACCCTCCCACCCTCATTACCCTGGTACCAGTTCCATGACAAGTTCCCACATTTTCTTCCTCTCTTTAAAGTCCTACACTGTTTCTCAAATCACCAATAATTTCAATTCCAGCTGTGGTCATTACCAAAGGACTTTTGTTGAAGGTATTTGAAGGTTCAAATCAATCCTGCTCTCCTGGTTGCCTCTTGCTGGTTTAAGTGTCAGCTGTTAAAAGATTAGGGAGACATAGTAGACCAGATCTTTCTTTCCTTAAGCCATCCTGTCTACTAATTATTACATATTCATCAGCCATTCTCCATTAACTAACCAATGCTTCTAATGCTGTTAATCTTAGAGTTGACATCTTTTTGGCGTGCAAGCACAGTGTTACCAGATTTCCAATCCTGCAATATTTCTCCAAAATTTACTGACTAAAGGCAATTTTCAGCAATGCACAAGTTTCACCCCAATCTCTCTTAAAACTGTTGGACAGATACCATACATCCCTCAGGATTTGTTAGTTTTGAGCTCTGTAAGCCTTTCTAAAACCTGCATCCTATTAACACCGACACCCTGAAATCTTAAGGATTATTTTCTGCAAAACAAGACATGTTGCTGTAGTGTTCCACCGTGAATGCTTCCAGGAGGTATTCATTGAGCACACAAACTACGCTTTGCTCATCCACAGCATCTTCTCTATTGGCATACATTTACATTTACATTCTCATTTGTTTGCTGTAAGCAGTGGTTATTCACAGTGATGTTAATTACCAATTCCTGCCTTATGTCACTGATCACTGTTTGAACACAGTTCTGAAATCCCTGTAACTTTTCCCAATGAATGGCCATTGCACCAGTACCTCTCCCCCTTCCCTAGTTTAGGTCCACACAATTAGATTCACAACAACCAGGGGATTGTTAAATTGGAGAGTCCACAACAGAATAAATTGCAGTTTTGCCTTTTGGAAGCAGGTACACTGATTGCGTTTCTGAGTTTCAAGGCATGTAACATCCTTCTGAACGTGAGAGATCCCATTGTATTCAAGAAAGAGGAGGTGGTGAAAGGGGGAAAACTTTGGAGAAGCATCAGGATTAGTGAACTGGTGAGTGCATTGACCACTTTTTGTTCCTTGGGAATTTAGAAATGGAGTTTAAGACTGGAGTCATTGTCAAAAAGTTAGAGCTAGACCTTTCAGGAGTGAAATTAGATATTATTTTCCCAAAGGGAATTTTGTCATTCACTTCAGCAAATGGCAATTGACACTACGTCAAACTCCTGCTCATTGGCTACAGCTCTGTCCTCAACACCATTATACCGTCCAGACTGATCTCAAAACTGCATGACCTTGATCTCAGCTCCGCCCTCTGCAACTGGATCCTCAGCTTTCTGACCCACAGACCGCAATCAGTGAGGATAGGTAACTGCACCCCCTCCACAATAACACTCAACACTGGAGCCCTCCAAACATCTTTAACACCCCTACTGTACTCCCTGTACACCCAAAAGAGTGTTGCCAAATTCTAAACGAACACCATCTACAAGTTTGTTTACAATACCACCATAGTAGGAAGGATATCTAACAACAAATACAGAAGGGAGACACAGGTATTGGTGACGTTGTGCAATGAGAACAACCTCTCTCTTAACATCAGCAAAATTCAAGAGCTGATCATTGACTTCAGAAAGAAAGGAGGAGAACATGCCCCTATCTACATCGAAAGAAATGTGGCTGATAGGGTGGACAGCGTCAGGTTCCTCACAGTAACGATAACTGACAACCTGTCCTGGACTTCACAAGTAAATGCGACAGTCAAGAAGGCACAACAACGCCTCTTCTTCCTCAGGCGGCTCAGGAAATTTGGCACGTGCATAAGGGCACTCACCAACTTCTACAGATGCACAATTGAAAGCATACTGTATCGGCGCATAACGGCCTGGTATGGCAATTGCTGTACCCAGGACCGTAAGAAACTACAGAAGATGGTGCACACAGCCCAGACCATCACAGAAGCCAACCTTCCATCCATGGACTCCATTTACATGGCTCACTGCCGTGGAAAGGCCCATCATTGAGGACCCATCGCACCCTGGTGATGATCTCCTACAACCTCTTCTATTAGGCAGAAAATACAGAAGCCTGAACACACGCACCAGCAGGTTCAGGAACAGCTTCTTCCCAGCCATTATTAGACTGATGAATGCACCCTCCGGCTCTGGCTTCAAATAATGCTGACCTCGCTAACGTTGATTTCACCTAGCGCATGTCCTGAGAAATGTAACCTGTATGCCTCTGTCTATGTCTTTTTGATCTGTACATCCTCGCTTACCATGATCTGCCTGTAGTGCTCATAAGCAAAGCTTTTCACTGAACCTCGGTACACATGACAATAAATCAATCAAACAATCAATCAAGGATACTGACCCCATTGTGTATTTTAAGACTGAGATCGATAGACCTTTGTTTGTCGCAGCTATGAGGGATACAGTTAAAGACTATGGAGCATTGCCAAGCTTGTTCACAAATCAGCCACAATCTCACCAAATGGCACAGCAGGCTCAAGAAGCGAAATGGCTTCCCCCTACTCTTATCTTCCCATGGTGATCTTTCGGTGGTACATGGCAGTCTCTCAGCCCCGCGTGGTGATCTCTCAGTGGCCCAGCGTGGTGGTCTCTCAGCCCCACGTGGTGATCTCTCAGTGGCTCGGTGTGGTGGTCTCTCAGTGGCCCGGCATGGTTGTCTCTCAGTGGTCTGGTGTGGTGGTCTCTCGACACGGCGTGGTGGTCTCTCAGCCTCACGTGGTGATCTCTCAATGGCCCGGCGCGGTGGTCTCTCGGCCCGGCATGGTGGTCTCACAGTGGCCCGGTATGGTGGTCTCTCGGCCTGGCATGGTGGTCTCTCGACCCGGTGTGGCGGTCTCACAGTGGCCCGGTATGGTGGTCTCTCAGTGGCCCGGCACGGTGATCTCTCGGTGGCCCGACACGGTGGTCTCTCGGCCCAGCACGGTGGTCTCTCGGCCCGGCACGATGGTCTCTTGGCCCGACATGGTGGTCTCTCAGCCTGGCGTTGTGGTCTCTCAGCCCAGCACGGTGATCTCTCAGCCCAACGTGGTGGTCTCTCAGTGGCCCGGCATAGTGGTCTCTCGGCCCGGCACGGTGGTGTCTCAGCCCGGCGTGGTGGTCTCTCGGTCTGGCGTGGTGTTCTCTCAGTCTGGCGTGGTGGTCTTTCAGCCCGGCACGGTGGTCTCTCAGCCCGGCGTGATGGTCTCTCAGTGGCCTGGTGTGGTGGTCTTTTAGCAATACGTGGCAGTCTCTCAGCCTCATGTGGCATCAGCATGGACTTCTGGACTTGAAATGATTCCTCTAAGTGCAGTTCCCCGTGGCTAAGCACTTAAGACTGTGTAACATTTGAACCTTGAGCTCTATTTCATTTTTTCTGCTTAAAACTAAGAAGGCTGTCACTGTACTATAATTAGTGCAATGTTTAACTTTTAATTTGGTTCTTTCTTTCTGCTTTGACTTAAGATTCCCTGCTTAGGTACATGCACTTAAGATGATGCTTTGCATGGTGACATTATACACTATTCGCTGTACTCCTGTACTTGACTACACGTGACAATAAAAAATCAAATCAAACCAGTGTCAGTGTGAGACTGTCAACACTGTATCACCAGTGGAAGATGGGATCACTGTCAACCAGAGCCTCAACGATAATTTGCAAACCTCATATTCAAGCATCCTGTACATGTGCTTCTGGCTATTTAAAATAATATCCTTAAAATAATTGGAAAATTTACGTGCCGAAAATTCTGAACAATGAGATCAAATTTTAATGGCAGTGAGAATCCAGAAAGCACAACACTTGGACATTTATAATTATTATTCAGCAGAATGCCCTGCTTTTATTCCTCAACGTTAGTAAAGTGTTTAGGAGTGGCTTGATGGTGCAGCGCTATTGGATAGTGAGCAATAACCTGGAAGCAGTTTCAAGAACATATTCGTCAGCTTCCAGATACTTTAATCAACCCATTCAGAGATGTCATTACACAACTTTGGAATAGATTGGACTTGAAGAACCTGATTCTCCAGACTCAGAGACAGGGATACTACCACTGTGCCACGGAGTCCTAAAAATCATCAGCTTCTAAATTTAACCAAATGGTTGACCTTTGAGACATGCAAAGAACCTCAGAATTAGAAGCTGAATTCACTGCGGGATCAGAATATACTGAGGATAGCTTACATAGGTGCTGTAATGTTTAGGGGGAGGTGTGGGGATGGGATAATGAGGAGGATCAGGCAAGTTGGGCACTGGAGGTGGGAGTCACAAGGTGCTTCTTTAAAAGGCACAAAGGCAAAAGAATATAAAGAGAGCGATTCACTCAATAACCACTCTCATTCATCTGTTTGAACCTTTGGCTGAAGTCCGACATTGGCACATCTGGGAGCTATTTGGCTGACTGCCCTGATAAATCATTCCATTCACTCTTTCATTTACAGTGCTTTCTAAGTATACAACACAGTGTTAAGTATATCACATCTCCATTATTACTGAGACCCTCAAAGGCCAAAATCACAAGTGTCCATCAGCTGGTCAAGTTAATAGGACACTGAGATATGCAAATTCCAAGACTTAGCTGAGTTAAAAATAGTACTAAACAAATTACTCCAGACTGGCGTTCATGCAGACCTGGAAATCAATCTCACTGGTGCTGTATAGTCCATACAGAAGATAATACACAGATATGTACATGTAGAAGCAGGCTTAGATCCAATAACGTGTGCTACCTTGAGGTGAAAGAAAGAAGTTACATTGATATCGTGCCTTTCTTGGCCACAGGATATCTCTCAGCATATTACTGCCAATAAATTACATCTGCACAATTGCGCAAAGTCCTCATACACAATCATCTTATGTTGATGCAGTCAGAGCTATAAATATTGGCTGGAGTACTGGGGAGAACTTTCTCAATGCTGTACTCAAGTATCCACATGTCTCCTGTTACCTCATTCCAGCCACCAGCTCATTCTTTCTCCCAATGTAGTTCACTTCTCTTTATACAATAATGCATAGTTGTGCCACTGAGATGCCATAGACATCCGAGGACTAAGTTCACTAAAAATTGTTGGGAAAAATTGTCTACTTCATAACACCAAGCATTCCCATGAAAGAAACATACAGTACGATGCAGGGTAAAGCTCCTTCTACACCGTCCCCTGCCAGTGTACTGTGTCCCTGTGTCTCAGTACAATACTCCCAGCTCTATGGTACGACTGTTTCTGCTCTCAATGACAACTGTTTTTGCAGTCTCCCTGCATCAGATTGCATTGTACTGCTTTTTTCCTTTCCACATCTTCCAAGACCCAAACTGCTTGTGTCATCTGAGCACACATATGGCTTAATTTATTTTCTTGGTTTCCTTTTTCACTATCACTTTCCTCCCATCCAACAGGCCCAGAACTGAAGGCTCAGGCTTTACACCAGGTTGAACTGCCTGCTGTTGACATGCCACTCATCTGCACTGACGGAAGTAAGAGAAAATAAAACAAAAACAGCCAAGATACAATAACCTTCAAGTGTAGATCTTCAATTGGTGAAGTTCTCATACTTGTCAATTAATCCACTTTGCTGTGAATATTATCTTATGAGCAATGCTGTCTACTTTATGTGCATCAGTTGCAAACAAACATCACATTCAGGGATGAAGAACAATTCCATTAAGGTAAGAGCAGCACTGAAGCAAAAGGATCTTCTTATCCACTTCCAGAATCCACTCTACGCCTCTGTCATTGAAACTTTTCTCCATCCCTTTATCACCGCTGGATTTGGCTATTCCTGGCAATCTACTTATTTTCTAATCGCTGGAAACATTCAAAGCTCTGCATGTTCATGTCATCACTTGCTCAAAGTCCCATTCACCCATCACCAATACACCTGGTCCTAGTAAGTAATGCCTCAATTATTTAATTCTCATTCTACTTTCCAAATCCTTCCATGGCCTCTCTCCTTCCATCTCTGTTATTTCCCAGACACCTGTAACCCTGTGAGATAACAACATTCCTTGAGATCTGGACCAAGTATTGCCACCTTTCATTGTTCTATCATAGGTAGCCATGAGGCTTTGAAATCTTCTAAGTCTTTCTGCCTTTCTACTGTTCTTTTTATTAAATTGTTCCTTAAAATCTACCTGTTTGATCAAAGTACTCACCTTAAATTCTCTATAAGGGGTTTCTGCCAAATTTTGTTTAGTAATACACCCGGGTGCATTTTACTGTTAAATAAGTCCGAAATAATAATGTTAAATAAAAATTACATTGAATATATTGCACAAAAACAGCTAAAACAACCTAAATAATAGATCACAATTTGTAGTCTACACTATTTCTGCTCCTTCTAATCCCTATCAGCACATTGTTTCCTGGATTTTCTGAACTGACCACCCAGATATTAGGAATATCAAAATTCACCTCTGGGCACATAGATGAAAGAAAAAGGTACAGGCAACAACAATTCCAATTATTCTTCAAGTTTACATTGCATCCACTTACTCCCAGAGGAATTATTGCTTGCTAAAAAATAACAAAGCCAGATAAAGGGAAGGTTTGATCACTACAGTCCTAGAGGGCTGTTCTCTTATCAGAGAGAGATAACCGGTGGTGAGTTTAAACTGAGGGTCACCATTCCCTAGGCAAGGAGAGAGGTGGAGAAAGCAGGACCTTCATGATAACCTCAGATGGCACAAGAACTGAACCCGAGCTGTTGGCGTCACTCTGCAAGACAAACCAGCCGCCCAGCCAAGTGAGCAAACTGACCCCCAAATCATTGCAAATACGCAGGTGACAGAGGCCGCAATATTGCACAATCGAAGTTTAAAGTGACACAATCTCAAAAGTCCACCTTTCGGCCCATCATGCTGTGATGGCTCAGAGATAGAGTTATCCAATTAATCACACTCCATTGCCTTTTTTCTCGCCACACAGCTTGTCATTCTGCACCCCCTCTACCTCAAGCAACAAGAGGTACAAGTAAAAAAAAGGCTTTTCGTCAATTTATTTCCTTGCAGCAGAATACTAAAGCCAAGGTCTTCTGATTTGAATAAATAAGTGATATAATCTTGTAGTCCCGAATCCAAACAAGTGAATAAATCAAACCAGTATAAAATAAAACTGAAGAAACCATGCACTCGTAAGTTTATAGTCAACTACAATATAGATAATCAAAGAACACCAACATAGTAAAAGCATCACTTTCAGTCACATTATATATAATTACAAAGGAACAAACCCTTTTTCCACTGCCTCCTATTGTGTAGACTAAACCCTTTCCCTTCCGATTCCACTGTGTATCATTGCAAAGGACTAAATCCTTCCTCATTGACTCGCATTGCATATATTTATAATGGCGAAAACCACTTCTCATTTACTTGAATTCTGTAGAATACCAATTGACTGAACTATTTCCCACTTCCTTCCATTATATAGAATTTCAATGGGCCAAGCTGCTTCCTATTCACTCTCACTTTACAGAATTCTCCAGCACTTAAATACTAAATCCCTTCTCTTCGATATGTGATACATAAGCAATTTGCTCACCACCATTGCTGAGACAGCATTACAACGTGGAAATGAAACACTTTTGTGTGAAATATACGCTTTCTGCTCAACATGTTCGGTGGGCTTTAGTCAGGCTGAATGGACTACAAGGCAAAGAAAAGAGCAATGTTTTTTAAGCCTTGATGAGACTCCTGATCCCAACATAATCCTGATCTAAGCAGAAAATTTCTTGGCAAGCTAGTTGTGCTTTTTTTTTTCCCTGCATTCAACTGTACTTACAATGAAGTTAGACAAAAGAAACGTTGTGTTCCCAGCATCTGTTTTAAACCAGTAATCATTGCACAAAGCTGGACTCAATAGACTTAAGCCAGCCCTCCAGCAAAGGACTCTAACTGGTATTGGGAAACGGAGTTACCAGGAATAAATTAGTTTGAAGAGTATGGTCCTGATACTGAGATATAAATAAACAAGAGGTCAAACTGGATTCAATGACAAGATGGCACAATTAGGTCAGTCAAAATCCAAAATGTGCAGGAAGGTTGCAAAATGCACAGGCTGAAATCACCACAGATAACATTATATTAATTCAAATCAGGAATGATAGAGTCTAAATGACCCAGGACTGGTGACTTTAGCCTGCAGTGGCCCTTTGAGGTTACACTGAGAAAAAACCAAAAGGACTCTGCGGTCTTCTGTAAAGCCAGGAAGTCTCAAAGTCAAACAGACGTCTTGTGTCAGGAATCAGTGTCTTCTATTATTCAGAATTCATTCACATACATTGAAAAAGCATGGTGGTAGTGTCCCTACCTCTATGCCAGGAGTCCCGTGTTCGATTCCCACCTGCTCCAGGGGTGTGTAATAACAGCTCTGAACAGTGTGACTAGGAAAATATCTGGCATGTAATGAAAGACCTACAGCCTCAGATACAAGATCTAGAATTGTGCTGTGATACGGGCTTGAACATGGCAAAAAGAGTAACCAATCCCATGAACATGCTGATTGGCCAATGCAAGGAGCATGCACTCTAACAGGTGATGTTACTCTCTACCAAAACCACAAGGGCACAGGTTACATATTATTAGGTTAGACACAATGCCTCAAAGCAGAAACAGGCTACTCAAAGCAAAGAAGGGGCTTTTAAGACAATAGAAAATAGGGCTAGGCAATTCAGATCATTGAGGCTGTTCCACTACTCAAAATGCCAATCTGACATTCCTCACGCCCACTCTCCTGCTCTTTTTCCCAGGACACGTTATTCCATCATTGATCAAGAATCTATCCATCTCAGCCTTAAACATACACAAAGACTCTGTCCCCACAGCTCTCTGGGTGGATCACAAGTCACTTGGAATAGCAAGAGTTTACAGGGATATGGGCCAAATGCTGGCAAATGGGACTAGATTAATTTACGATATCTGGACGGCATGGACGAGTTCAAGTGAAGGGTCTGTTTCTGTGCTATACAGCTCTATATAAGTCTATGATTCTGTGGCTGCTACACATGGGGCAGCTCTCATCACGAACATGAGGAAGTGATGTGGACTTTGTTTTACAGCTGCTGAAACCTAAAAGTATTCTTCTAACCCAAAGCTTATCTATCACTTTGGGCAACAGTGTGTAATTAGTGCCTCCAAATGACTTATGGTGTGTATCTGTAATCTGTCAAGGAAGGCATGAACAACACACTCGCTCTTATATGCTATGAAACATAACTCAGAGGCTGCACTCTTGCTTTTGAGTTTGCAAGTTCTGGATTTCAATCCCACCTCAGAAACTTGACCACAAACCGTACGCTGACACAAAAACTTCAAAGCACTCTGAAGCAACATTTACATCTGAGCCACAGAAAGCAACATCAGGCCAGATGAGCAAAACGGAGTCCAAAGGTTGGTTTTAGGAAAGTTTTAAAGGAGACAATAGAAAAACAGAGAAAGACAGTTTTAGGGAGGCAATGGCAGAGTTTAGAGTCTATGCAGATGAAGGCAATGTTAGAGCAATTAAAACAGGGATTGATCAGGAGACCTGACTTAGATAAGTTCAGATATCTGGGCGTTAATAAAACAGAAATTGAGCATTGCTGCATAAAGACATTTTGTTGAAGATTCTTGTACTGCACTTAACAGGATAATTTGCAAGAAATACTAAAATTAAGGGAAACTAGCATAGATACGGAATACAATTCTGAAGAAGGGTCACCAGACCCGAAATGTTAACTCTGTTTTTTCCTTCACAGATGCTGCCAGACCTGCTGAGCTTTTCCAGCAACTTTGTTTTTGTGCATAGATACAAAATATACTGTGTTGCATATGTTATTTTCCCTTCACCGTGGTATTTCTTGCAAATCAAAAAGCTTCAACAAAATAGGTCTTTCTTTTCAGTGAAAGCCTGGAAATGTGTGGGATTAGAGGAGATTGCAGAGTTAGGGAAGGGTGAGGCCATAGAGGGATTTGAATGTCAAGATGAAAAAGTTTTTAAAATCCAAGGGGCTACTTGACCAGGAGCCAATGTAGGACATTGGGCATGGGTTGGGTCAGAATAAGGTGCAATGACAAGGGCAGCAAGGCTTTGGATGACTTCAGGGTTACTGGAGTTAGAAGAGCAGAGCTAGACAGGAGGAGACAATGGTGTAACGGTATTATCATTGTGTTATTAATCCAGGGACCCAGGTTTGAATCCTACCATGGCAGGTGGTGGAATGTGAATGGGTGGCACTGCGGCAGAGGGGTTAGCACAGCTGCCTGACAGCACCAGGGACCTGGGTTTGATTCCACCCTTGGGTGACTGTCTGTGCAGAGTTTGCACATTCTCCCCATGTCTGTGTGGGTTTCCTCCGGGTGCTCCGGTTTCCTCCCACAGTCCAAAGATGTGCAGGTTAGGTGGATTGGCCATGCTAACTTGCCCGTAGTGTACAGAGATGTTTAGGTTAGGTGGGTTATAGGGGGATGGGTCTGGGTGGGATGTTGTGAGGGTTGGTGTGGACTTGTTGGGCCAAAGGGCCTGTTTCCACACTGTAGGGATTCTATGAAATTCTGTATCAGTGAGGATTATAGTTAAAGGCATGGATGAGGATTTCCAAGGCAGATGAGCTGAGGGAGGTGCAATGAAGCAGTGTTATGCGGGTGGGGCTAGGTGATCTGACTGATGGCACAGATATGTGGTGAAAAGCACAGCTTGGAGAGTTGCCAAAGTGATAGATGGACTCAGCATCTAGGAAACACAGTGTCTAGTACATACATTCGGCAGAGGAGGCAATAACTGTAGTCCTCATACAGGAAAATTGCATTCATCCATTACTGGATGTCAACCAAGAAACCTAATAATTTGGAGACAATGGAAGTGTTGTGAGGAGCAATGAGTAGGTACAGGCGGCCATAGAGAGTGCTGTTGATTGAGACAATAAACAAAGCCTCAATTTGCCTTCTCATGTGGGTTTGTAAACTCACAATGTACTCTCTTCAGTAAGAACACCAAATATTCTTGCCCATACTTATCTCCCAACCATAATCATCAAAAGATATTGTCTAATCCTGACTGTGTTGTCACTTTTGGGCATTGCAGAGGAGAAATTTGCTGCTGTCTTTCTTCTGTTATAGCTTCAAATGCACCTCATTGGTTATAAAGAACTTTGGGATGTCCAGAGGTCGTGAAAAGCTCTACCCAAAAGCCTGGTCTTTCTACTTTGCGAAAAGTGGTTAAAATCTACTTGTCAAGAATAATATTCTGAGCCTCCTTGACGTCTAAACTTTTGTGAATAATAATTAACATCCGTTCCCAAAACCAGTATTTCAATATTGCCTTCAAAAGGAATAAAATGTCCCAAGACATTTGGAAATTGAGTCAGAAGAAAAGATATGACAAGGGTTGAACAGACTGGAGGAAAAGTGGGTTTTAAGTCTGTTCATAAAGGAGGGGAGAAAGGTGGGGACCAAAAACATGTGAGATGAATCTGAGGATTGCATGAAAGGTCACAGGCAAAGCACAGGAGAGGTCTGATATTTATAAGGCTAAAATGACAGAAAGAACCACGAATAAAGGATGCAATTTCACAAATAAGTGGGAAAGGAATTACCAGAGTCCACCGTGCGATACTTACACAGGAGGTTCCACATATAATCCAGGGCCCTAACTTTGATGAAGGTGGTGAACTAAAGTACGAACTCACCTTTTGTATTGTTTCATTTTTTTTTGTACTCAGAATAATGTCAGCATCTGGAACACTCAGAATCCTTACAGTGTGATTGTTCAGCCCATCAAGTCCCACCCTATCACTGTAATCCTGCCTTTCCCGTGGGTAACGCACCCACCTGTACATCCCCGGATACAAAGGGCAATTTAGCATGGCCAATCCATCTAAACTGCACATCTTTGGGAGGAAACCGGAGTACCCGAACGAAACCCACACAGATACAGGGAGATGTGAAAACTCTACACAGACAGTCACCTGAAGATGGAATCAAACCCTGGTCCCAAGCACTGCGAGGCAGCAGTGCTAACCACTGAGCCACCATACCGCCCCACTCTTCAAACAGATGTCAGAAGCTGATTCCACAAATAAAGTTTGAAGACAGTTTGAAAAGTACTGGAGAAAAGAGGAAATTGCAGTGGGAGCAAACATGATTACTCTCTCAAAGAGCCAGCACCTGCATAATGGGCTGAATGAACTCCTTCTGCATTTTAAATGCTGAAGGTGTCAAATGCTGCATTCGGATATGATAGAATGATGGCTATCTGGCCTACCCTATCTTTTTGAGCATCGTCATTTCCTTTCAGTTCAGAATTACAACCTTGTCACTTTTTGCTTTTAAATCATTGACCTGTGTAGTTCAATTATTCCACTAAACCTGATGGGGTTATAACCACTGAACAAAGCAGAATGTTGCTCAAACTAAAGGCGTCTAATCTAACATTAGTCTCACGGCTACACAATCACGTAAGCCCATCAGTTCTAACCACAACTTTTGTTGTTAATGTGTTTGAATTGGCACTAAAACATCCCAATGGTTTTATGCAAAATTCCTTGGCAATCAAATTGAATTTTATTAGTTCGGAGTCTCATTATTATTGACCTTCCACAATACTCCTACTCCCATTTTAAGCTCCCTTAAGAGTCAGTAGCAAAACTCAAATTTGGATAATGAACAAGACTTTACCGGTTTGGCTGAGCCTGCAGAGTACAAGCAGCCGGCCTAATTAGCAGCTCTTTCAGAGTAAGAATGATCGTATAGATGCCACCACAGAATTAGTTATTTTAATGCAAAGAAAAGTGCTCAAGCTGAGGTGAAGAATGGAAACACTTTTCCACTTTTGGCACACGCAGACCTCTATTAGTATAACTTTTAATCCGTGTCTAAACCAATCTACACATGATATGCATCCACATGTATAAAAAGGTTGAGACAGATTGAAACTCATACTCATAGCATGCTGTATTGGCAGATTAAACAGGGCCCCCAACTACCTGTTCAGGTGTGTTCTACGAATATCAGTGAGGAAGAGGATGGATTTTTCATTGCAATGTCTTTCATAATAACGCCACGAGTAATAGCCTAACGAGTTGTTAGTTCTATGCTATTTTTATCTCTAAAGCACTTAAAGAGATAGACAGGCTAGATATAAGTAATATGTTTCTCTTGTTGGGGGCCTTGATAACTAAGCGACAAAATTACAATATAAGTGGAACACATATATGACTGAAATGAGGAAATCTTTTTTGTTAAACTGAGAGTCATGAACCTTTGGAATATTCTACTTGAGAGGTCTGTGGAAAATCAGTTATTGTTATGGTTAAAGTCAAGATTGACAGATTACCAAATACCATTGACGTACTGGGGTACAAGTATAGTATGGGAAAAGGTCACTGAATTCAATGATCAGGCACGACCATATTGAATGGCAGTGCAATCCAATGGCTTTCTCCTGTCCCTACATTCTATAATCTTCCTGTGTGCTTAACTACCATCATCCTTTATTGTACATAATGTGTTGAGGGTTAAGAGTTATAAAGGTGAGGAGGGGAAGCAGAATTTTACTCATTTCACTGGGCTGAAACTACATACAGCAAGGGTTAAAATGAACAGCTCAAATAACAGCAGGCTGGTTAAGTATCTCCTATAATACACCAATGCTTCATTAGCGGGTGCTAATCAGGACCCTTATCGTTCAGCTAGGATCTAACACAACTTGAGCAGCTCACTGACTGTGATGACCACTGTGGCTTTATCAGTTGAACAATCCCGAGGGGCTCTGAGATAAGAGTACAAATACCAATGTCCTGCATCAGGCTCTGTCTTCCCTTACCAACCCTGTCAAACCCCAGTATCCTCCAGAATTTCCTCAGCACCAGGGTTATTATATCCATCATATAAACCGAGAGTCAGTAATGATAACAAGATAACTATTGTCCATTGTTGTAAAACCATCAGATTTATAAGAGGAAGTGAACTCTTCTGTTCTTACCCGGTTGGCCTACCTGTGACTCCAGGCCAGTCATTGACTCCTCACTGACCTGTGACATGGCCTAGCAAGCCACTCAGTCCAAGGACAATTAGGGATAGGAGCCAAATGCTAATACCCATGTCCCGTTAAAAACTAAAAGAAAGATTGAAAAGAAGAGAGGCTGATCATCTGCCTGTCAGATCTTCACCTGCTGGCAACATCTTTATACCAGTTTAAAATGGGCATCTCACCAAGAGCATTAAAATTGCCCTCCGCTCTCAGAGGCTCCCAGGTTTTAAGGCAGATGGGGAGTAACGGGGTTTGGCTCTTTCGCCTCCTACCCACCACATTTCATTGTCGGCCCAAGAGTCAAAATATCGATATGACTCCTCATCCACCGACAAAGAATTTGGTCTTCACTCCAACACAGAAACGTTGAAAATAGGTGCAAGAGTAGGCCTTTGGCCCTTCCAGCCTGCACCACCATTCCATAAGATCATGGCTGATCATGCAACTTCAGCATCCCACTCCCGCTCTCTCTCCATACCCTTGATCTTTTTAGCCGCATAGGCTACATCCAGCTCCTTCTTGAATATACCTAATGAACAGGCCCCAACAGCTTCCTGTGGGAGAGAATTCCACAGGTTCACACATCTCTGAGTGAAGAAATTCTTCCTCATCATAGTCCTTAATGGTTACCCCTTATTCTTAGACTGTGGCCCCTAGTTCTGGACTTCCCCAGCAGATTGGTTTGGACACAAAATCAGGTTCTCGATGCAGCAGAGGCACAATGGACTCCGATCGCTTAAATTCAGACTGTCACATGGAATAAACCAATTTGAGAGAGATGAGCACTGCAGGCAATTGTTGTCTTGGCATCTACACAAAAGTCAATATTACATATCCCTGTTAGCTGACAGTGACATGCTAAATGACATTCTGGAATCATTCTCCACAATCCATAAGTGACTATCCAGTCCAGTTACAAATGGAATATCACGCGAGTAATGTTACAGACAGAATTGGTCATCACATTCACTCAAACTGAAGGAGCAAGCAGCAGATTTTCCACTAAAATTCATAAAAGGGCAGTGGCTGACAGCAAGAGATATTTTTGGTACCACATCAAATTGAATTGTAAAACAAAAACGTCTGATGGCATAACCGTGTTGTCAATCCAGATCTGGCCTTGCACCTAGAAGGCGAATTCCAAGCTCTTACTCATATGAAAGGAATAATGCTTGTACACATCTCTTACTGGAGGTGGAAATGTGGGATCCATCCAAGACAAGGTGTTATCTATCAAAAACATCATGCATTCAGGCACTGTCTCTAACACAGTCAATTGTTCCAAGGGATTACACAGGAGTGTTATAAAACAAAACATATCACCGAGCCACGTAAGGTGGTGTTCAGGCGGATAATCAAAAGTTTCGTCAAATAGGTAGGTCTTAAGGAGCGGTTTAATGCACTAAAAAGTGATGAGAGCGCCAGAGGTTTAGGGAGGGAATATCTGGAGTTTAGGGACTTGGCAGCTGAAAGCCATCAATAAATCAGAATTGATGGAGCACAGATATCTTAGAGGGTTATAGGGCTGGAGAATCCAACAGTTAGGGATTTGCTATGGAGAGATTTGAAAACAAAATTGGAGAATTTCAAAATCAAAGTGCTGATTAACTTATCAATGTAGAGAATTAATGCTGGTTAGTAAGTATGAGGAGCTGGGTGAATGAGACTTGATGCCTGTGGGCTACGAGCTACAGAGTTTTGGATAAACTCAAATTTATGGAGTAGGACATGGGAGGATGGCTGAAAGTCGCCTGAAATAATCAGGCCTAGTGTCCATATAGCCAATCGCACAACTTTCAAGGGAAGATTGTCGACTTGCTGTGATTGGCTATTGACAGAAATGAGAGTGTGATGAAGGAAGTAAAGATGGCCTAATGGTATTATTGTTGGAATGTTAATCGAGTGACCCAGATAACGGTCTGAGGACCTGGGTTCAAATCCCACCAAGGCTGATGGTGGAATTTGAATTCAATAAATATCTGGAATTAGGAATCTAACAATATCTGTGAACCCATTGTTGATTGTTGGAAAAACCAATCTGGTTCACTAATGTCCTTTAGGGAAGGAAGCTGCCATCCTTACCTAGTCTGGCCTACATGTGACTCCAGGCCCACAGCAAAGTGGTTGACTCTTAACTGTCCTCTGGGCAATTAGGGTTGGGCAATAAATGCTGGCCTAGCCAGCGACGCCCTCACCAGCTGAATGAATAAAAAAAAGACAGACTAGGCCCCATTTTTCTAGAAAAGAGATAGTTGAAGTTGGAGATTCTAGAACTGTGAAGGACGAAGGCTATCTTCCCACTTATGTGGTGAGTCCAAAGCTAAAGCGCAAAATAGTCACTAATAAATCCATTTGGCATTATGATTGCAGATGATGCAAATCAGAATATAACCTGGCTTGATAGATCATAATTATCTACCATGGTGGTCAGTTATCGAATGTAGTCATGAGAAGATACAAATTTATTTTTAACAAAAGAACACACATTTATTGCAAAAAAGAATTTTTTGAAAAACACAGCTAGGGAACAAATTTGAAAAATATCTCCCTGGAAACAGCAAAAAGGTTCAACCCTTCTCCTCATAATTTTTTTTTTTACTCAGCCCCAATGAAGTATCGCTCCTTTTTTCACATAATCTCTTACTCAACTGACAAAGTCATAAGTGTTTCCTTTTAGTGAGTTTCTGCATATTCACCAGATGTGTTCTCTCAGACTCTTCTCAGGGCATTTTTCCAGTTATTTTAATGACTTTGAGGCTGCTAAACAGTACATCTGCTGGTATGGGATCCTTTCTTCTGAACCTAACCTGCTTCTGGCCTCTCCTACCATCTCTATAGTTTGTAAAATCGCAATTTAGCAAACAGCAATTATCATTAATATTTCACCACGTAACTTGTCTAATCATTTAGCTTAAGTCACATGGTGTCTTGCAAATGCTGCTTAGGTCTATTATTTAAAGAGTAAATGAGTTTCTGACCCTTAATAAGACAAGTCACCTTCCCAGAACTAAAAAAAAATCAAAGCCCATTTATCTCTACTGTACAGCCCAATTTCTCAATTAATAAAAGTATAGTATAAGCCTTCATCAAATATGAATTGCAGAACCTTCTTCAGCCAACAGAGTACCAGAATGTGGACTACAAGCTAAAAGAAAACACTCTTCTTGTCAGACGAAGAAGGATTTTTCCTCTACTACACTAAACCAAGCAGTCCCTAGTTTCCCAAAGAAAAACAGAAAATGCTGGAGAAACTCAGCAGGTCTGCAGCATCTGGGGAAACAGAAATGAAGTTAGCGGTTTGAGCCCAGTGACCTCCAGCATCTGCAGTGTTTTGCCTTTATTTAGTGTAGTTCCCCACACTCTAAGAGGATAATGGCAGCAGGCCCCCTCATGAGTAACAGCTCACACAGTGTAGTGAGCTCACATACCCATACTACGTTGTGAGCAGCAATGTGAGATTGGAGTCGCTTTGTCATACATTACAATCAGCAGCAGGAAGAAGACTTCATAGGGATCTCAAGGCTCATGGTGGAATGTGAAGAAAAATTTGAATCTATTCAGATTATTTATATTTGCATAATAAAATTGTTTCATAGCTTTAAAAGGGAGGAACCTATATTCTGCGGAAGGGTCACTCAACCCAAAACGTTGACTCTGATTTCTCTCCACAGATGCTGCCAGAGCTGCTGAACTTTTCCAGCAATTTCTGTTTTTGTGTCTCTAACTGTACAAGACTGGCACAGATCTTTTTCAATGCCACCAACTCTAGACCACACTCGGATTTTAAAAACAGTGACTGTGGTTATGTTCATCAATCCCAGCTTATACCATATTAAGAGGGGTTATGACTGTTTTCAGGTGTCAGCTGTGGCTCAATATACAGCTAAAGGTCATGGGTTTCAAACTTCATGTCAGTGTTCAGAAACAAAGTTGACAGTAGGATACTGAAACAGCGCTGCTCCAACAGTGGTGCCAGCTTTTCAACATGACTAATGCCTGTCCTCTTTGGCGAATCTCATGGTAACTTTCAAAACAGAGCAGAGGAGCTTTCCCTAGTGTCCCCAGTTCAGCAACCTAGAATGAGAGGTCATAGTTTTAGAACAAGTGGCAGCAGATTTGTAACATGGATGAGGCGAATTGAATGCTCTCATGTGTCTGTGGAATTCACTAATCCAAAACATGACAGCTACCGGGACATTGATAAATTTAAGGAGGAGATAGATTTTTAATTAGTAAAGGTTTAAAGTTTTGTACAGGGTGGGCAGGAAAGTGGAGTTGAGATCAGCCATCACTGTGAATAATGGAGCAGACTTATAAGACTGGATTGCTTGCTTCTGCTCATAGCTCTTAGGTCCTGGCCAATATTTATTGCACAAGTAGCATTACTGAAAGTATATTATCTGGTCATTAGCACGTTGCTGTTTGTGAGACTTTGGTATGTACAAATTGGCTGCCACATTACCTACATGACAATTTAAAAGTAATCAATTTTCAGCAGAGTAGCTTGGGATGTCAGGAGACCATGAAAAATGTTATAAAAATATAAGTCTCTCTTTCCTTTCAGCACATGGGATAGATGGAAGTGAGGGGGGTGAGGCCAGTGTTTAGCAGGGAAGTGGGGAATAGTCAGCCATAAGAGCAATCATGAGTCTGAAAGGGTTAAAATTAATTGAGTGCCACGAACAGCACCCAATGGGATGATGCTGAGGACTCATGGGAGAGTTATGTGGGATCTTTAAGGAGTCAGATCTAATATTAGGTTGTCCAATCTGTTCATGTACACTGTATCCTTGTAACGTGTAAATAGCTCCAGAAATAAACAAGAACAGAAATCACTGGAGAAACTCAACAGGTCTGACATCATCTATGGAGAGAAAGCAGAGTTAACGTTTTGAGTCCAGTGACTCATCTTCAGAGAAACCAAAGGCACAACAGAATTTGCTGGAAAAACTCAGCAGGTCTGGCAGCATCTGTGGAGACAAAGCAGAGTCTGTGTTTCGGTTCCAGTGACCCTTCTTCATAATGGCTCCAGAAATGCAATACCTATATATTGTTTAATACAAGACGCTCTTCTAGTTTTACCACACAGTGACTACCCACACAAGACCTAACAGGTCTTGGAGAAGCATCTGCCTGCAAGTTAGTAATGGCAGCACATACAATACCAGTGGGCAGAATGGCCACCGATCCCACTTGCAACCTTGTTAAAGCTTCATTCTGCATTGCAATCAACACCAAGGCCTCTTTCTGGTTGGAGTCGGAGTTATGTGTTCGAGTTATCTGGAGGAGTCCCTTTTTCCCGACTTTGCGTATGTTTCTCACTTGTCAAGTTTCAGAAATGTGACAACTAATTGTTTCCACGTTTGATGTAATTCACTGTCATTGCAAACCAGTATTTATCATGGCTTGCAATAAACAATGGGTTTAATTACACTCCCTTGAAGGCCATAATTATGGAAATATCAGCACAGCACACATAACTGTGGCATATTAAGGGAAAACAGATTTTAACACAATTCTCTGCTGACATCTCCTTCTGACTGCAAGAGATAGTTTACAGGTCTCTAATGATGGTAGGATCAAACTCAAAGTGCATTAGAGAAAGCAGGAGATCAAATGGATCTTTTGGTGGTTGAGGATGGGGATATTTGCATTGCGAGACAGAGAACATTCACGATTATACACAATGAGACCATCAAACACCATTTCAGAACTGTTCGCATTCCAGCACTGAGCTCAATCTTCCACAGCACAGTGATGAAGAACATCACCCACTGAGATTGATTACAATTGGAAAATATAGCCAGGACCCCAGGACACTGAACCCCAGGGCAGAAATAGCACCAAAATAGTTGTTAGCTTTTAGCTAATAACCAGTGGCTGCAAGACTGTGAGAAAAGGTATACCAGAAGTCTTAGAGTGATTGAAAGCATAATGATTGCATAATGTTGTTAGTTTGCCAATTTAGAGTATGGCTGACTAATGACCATAAGACCACGACACATAGAAGCAGAATTAGGCCATGCAGCCCATCGAATCTGCTCCACCATGGCTGATTTTTCTCAACTCCATTCTCCTACTTTCTCACTATTACGCTTGATCCCCTTATAAATCAAGAACTTATCTCTGTCTTAAATAATTGAGTGACTTGGCCTCCACAACCTTCTGTGGCAATGGGTTCCACAGATTAACCACTCTCTGGCTGAAGAAATTCCTCCAGACCTCATTTCTAAAGGGTCATCCCTTCATTCTGAGGCAGTGTTCTTGGGTCTTAGTCTCTCCTACTAGTGGAAACATCTTCACCATATCCACACAACCCAGGCCTCTCAGTATTCTCTAAGTTGAATGAGATCCCCCTCATCCTTCGAAACGATATTCAGTACAAACCCAGAGTACTCAACTGCTCCTCATTTGACAAGCCCTTCACTCCTCGGTTCATTCTTGTGAACCTTCTCTGGACCCCTTCTAAGGCCAGCACATTTTTCTAAGATACATGGCCCAAAACTGTTCACAAAATTCCAAATGCAGTCTGACCAGAGCCTCAGCAGTACATCCCTGCTCTTGTATTCTAGCTCTCTCGAAAAGAAGGCTAGCCTTGTGATGGCTTTCCCAACTGCCAACTGAACCTGCATGTTAACTTAATGCAGTCCTGAACTAAGACTCCTAAGTTTCTTTGTGTTTCATACTTCCAAAGCCTTTCTCTATTGAGAAAATAGTCCATGCTTCTATTCTTACTACCAACTCTTCATTGAGTAATCAGTGGCAAATATTTGCAAAAAAGTTCCCAGAGGTTTGACAGTGGGTTTAGCTCCTCCTCACGGCAAGAAAGAACAAGACTGGTCAGTTGCATCTGCATGTCATGTATGTGCATGATGAAAAATAACAGCTTTCTTTTTCATTCAGTCACGGGATCAGGGCACCGCTGGCTAGGCTAGCATTATTTGCCCATCCCTACATGCCCAGAGGGCAGTTAAGAGTCAATCACCTTGCTAGAGTCACATGGAGGCCAGGCCAGGTAAAGATGGCAGATTCCTTCCCTAAAGGACATTAGTGAAGCAGACAGGTTTCTCAGACAATCAACAATGGTTTCATGGTCATCACTAGGCTCTTAATTCCAGATTTATTTTTTATTCAATTCAAATTCCACCATCTGCCGTGGCAAGATTTGAACTTGGGTCACCAAAACATTACTTGGGTCTCTGGATTAACAGTCCATCAATAATACCACTAGCCATCACCTCCCCTAAATATTACCTACCCTCTTGCCAGAATTAAGATCCCCCTTCCCAGTTAAGTCCTACATGACCAAGCAATAGCTGGCTACTGATTCCCAACCGTGTACAAGCAGGTGCTCAGCAGGTCATCTCCCTGGGACTTTCGAGTGAGGAAATGCTGCTTTAACCTCTGGGGAGGGTCCATCTGCAACAGACAATGATCAACCTCAGGTGTCAGTATAGAGGCAGAGGATAACCGTGAGAGGGAGGCTGGAGTGTAGTGAGTACAGGGCAAGGGTGGAAATATCTCTTGGGAAGAGAGGCAAATTGAACAGGGAAGGATGCAAGGTCCAGTACTTCTAGCACTCACATAAAAGTAGAATGTTGCAGATGCTGGAAGTATGAAAGAAAAACAGAGAACATTGGAGAGACTCAGCAGTATCTGTAAAGATAGAAAAACAGAATTGAATTGTCTTTGGATAGTAGGAACTGCCGATGCGGGAGAATCTGAGATAACAAGGTGTAGAGCTGGATGAACACAACAGGCCAAGCAACATCAGAGGAGCAGGAAAGCTGACGTTTCGGGTCTAGACC
>NC_063346.1:9903927-9927390 GCF_021869965.1 Rhincodon typus
ACCCATTTCTGAAGAAGGGTCTAGGCCCGAAACATCAGCTTTCCTGCTCCTCTGATGTTGCTTGGCCTGCTGTGTTCATCCAGCTCTACACTTTGTTGTCATTAAATTGTCTTTATTGTCACATGTACTCAAATGAACACAGTGAAAAGTTTACAAGTCACTACTAATGGCACGATCTTAGGTACCAAGCTATCTAGGTACAGATTCTTAGGAAAAGAAAGTTAGAAAAATAAAGAAATAAAAAGTCCAGCAATAAATTAGAAAATTGAGAAATAAGAGTTCAGAATAACAGTACTTCCAACCAAGACCATCTCCGGCTTTACTTCGAGGTCAGGAGTGCCGGGAGTCTGAGACCACGCTGAGGCCAGGAGTCTGAGACCACACTGAGGGGGGAATCTGAGACCACACTGAGGCCAGGAGTCTGAGACCACACTGAGGGGAGAGTCTGAGACCACGCTGAGGCCGGGAGTCTGAGATCACCCTGAGGCAGGGAGTCTGAGTCCACACTGAGGCCGGGAGTCTGAGACCACACTGACCCAAGGAGTCTGAGTCCATGCTGAAGCCGGGAGTCTGAGATCACACTGAGGCCGGGAGTCTGAGTCCACGCTGAGGCCGGGAGTCCTAGTCCACGCTGAGGCCGGGAGTCCTAGTCCACACTGAGGCCTGGAGCCTCAGAGCACACTGAGGCCTGGAGTCTGAGTCCACACTGGGCCTGGAGTCTGAGTCCACACTGATACCTGGAGTCTGAGACCACACTGAAGCCAGGAGTCTGAGACCACACTGAGATGGGAGTCTGAGACCACACTGAAGCTGGGAGTCTGAGACCACGCTGAGGCCTGGACTTCGAGACTATGCTGAGGCCATTTTCAGTCTGAATTGACTGAGCTGTAAGTTCTGATGAAGGGTCACGGGACTTGAAACATTAACTCTTTTCCTCTCTCCACAGATGCTGCTCGACCTGTTGAGATTCTCGAGCATTTTCCATTTTCATTTCAGAATGTTTAGCTGCTGGCATCCCCTTTGGGAGCCTGCAGTGGAAATGACATTCTTATCCACTTCTCCCGCTGAACTCCAGAGAAAAGATTGCACCTGAAGTCTTACAGCACTGACCTGAAAATGTAAGCCAAAAAAAACCTGGGCTGAAAGTGGCAGTTTACATCTAATGGATAAAAAACATAGAAACATAGAAAACAGGAGCAGGAGGAGGCCATTCGACCTTTCGAACCTGCTCCACCATTCATCACGATCATGGCTGATCGTCCAACTCAATAGCCTAATCCAGCTTCCTCTCCACAAACTTTGATCCCATTCGCTCCAAGTGCTATATCTAGTCACCTCTTGAAAACATTCAATGTTTTGACATCGACTACTTCGTGTGATAATGAATTCCGCAGGCTCACCACTCTTTGGGTGAAGAAATGTCTCCTCATCACCATCCTAAATTGTGTACCCTGAATTCTCATACTGTGACCCCTGGTTCTGGACATACCCACCATTGGGAACATCCTCCCTGCTTCTTCTGTACAGGCATGGAGATCCATATGTCTAGCTTATTGGAATAAAAGCCTACAGGAATATAATTCCAAGGCTAACGCTGGGCTATGATGGACTGAACACAGACCTTTTGCCCCTTAGACTTGGGTTTCTATTCTGCACGGATTTGATCAGATGAAACTCCTTTTTGCCTGTATGCTGCAAATATAAACAAGAATCCATCAATTTATTAACTGTAATTCATGTGGATATTGAAGCAGCAATTTCTCTTTAACACACAGTGACAGCGATAATGGCAGCGGCCAATTTACATGGAACATGATCCCGCAAATACCAACGGAATGCATAACTGAGTAATTGCTTTTTCATGGTGTTGGCAAAGGTTGGAAGGTTAGCTGGGATGTCAAGAGAAGCTTCCTCCTCAGCTTTGAACTTAGCCATTGGATCTTTCATCCGATTGATCAACTAGACAGGTGGAACAGATATCGATTTTACAAAACATTCAAGGGACAGACTGTCAGGACGACACTCGCTGGGGAGGGCTGGGGGGGGGGGGGGTTGCGGTGGGTTGGGTTGGGGTAAATCTGGTTTAGTGCTCAGTGCCTGGGCTTTCTGTGAAGCAGGTTACATGTGTGAAAGGGCATGCTGTGTTAAACCAGCCTGAGCTCGCAATTAAATGGACAAAAAAACTGCAGTCTCATTCCGACATGTCACACTGGCTCATGGAGAAAAACATAGGAGTATGGATCATAAGACACATAGATACCTTGGACACAGCAGAGAGAAGCCTCCTCTGCATCTCACCATGTACTATCCAAAAGCGCAGGAACTCCTAATGCTGAAACTGGAGGCCCCAACACGACAACTGTTACATTTCTAAAGCAGAAACATCCTTCATCTTCCTGAGTGTGACAACACAAAAAATAGACAAGAGAAAAACCTAAGGGAACGATAGCAAGCCAGAGGCATCACTCTGAATGTATACCACAGGGAGTTGATACAAATATAAACAATGATGAAAAAGAAAAAAAATGACAAGCTGAGTAGCACTGGACTGGATCAAATATTCCATCATGCAGGTATATAAGGCCAGCCAGAGTACATTAATCAGTACTGTATTAGACAGGCTAGCTGCCTTGACATTCAAAGATGCCAAGATACTGCATCTGTTAAAGCCATTCTGATACTTTTGACAGATCATATTACAGCAATGTATCTGTTATAAAATTCTATCTGCTTTTCATTTCCCATTATGATGTTACCACATCGATGACCTATCCCTTGGGTTCCATTTGTAAGTTATTTCAACCATATGGAATACAAAAACAATTTCCATATATGTTTTCTTTAACTTTGTCTTTAATTTCTCCACAAGACACACTTTCTCCATCGTGTATACATCCAAAGCTCTTTCGATGCCACTGTGAAATTAATCTCAATGACATCTTCAGGGAAACTCCTCATCCAGTTGATTCTCTTCTTGGGGATATTTTTTGGTGTGTGTTCATAGGGGATTGACTAAATTTGGGAGCGTGGAATCGAGGAACATCTGAGCATAAATCCACTACCATCGCTCTGGAATGCGCACAAGTTTTGAAATAATATGTGGCAAAGTTCACTGAAATAGCCAAATGCCCAATAATTTATTTCTCCTTTGCAGCTGAACTGTGATGCCATGTTGGTTTGGTTAACATTCGAGTTCAGCATGGTCAAGTGGACTGAAAGGTCTGTTTCCATGCTATACAGCTCTACGACTCTATTTGGCAGCATCTATGGAGACAGTAACAGCCTTAAAATTTTGAGTTCATTTGACTCTTCTTCAGAACTTCTAATTCTGTTCTGGATGTTCTTAAGAAGAGTCATATCGAACTCAAAATGCTAACTTTCCTCTATCCACAAATGTTGCCGCCAGACCCGCTGAGTTCCTATAACATTTTTAGGTTTTTACTTTACCTTACTTCATGCTGTATATTCAACTGCCTGTGTCTGTCCAACATACAGTGGATCATTACAACAGGTTCCCAGGCTCACAGCCTCATCATCCTTGATATCGGATATTTATAGTAACTCAAGGTTGTAGGGTTGAAGTTACCGGGCAGGCTTGTTCCTATTTATTGGTGGCAGATGTTGCAACACTTAAGAGAAACTTATGGAGCCACATGCAGGTTCTGTTAGCTTTTCCTCCCTAACTGTTAAAGTTGGCTGATCATCAAAGACAGATCCCTCTAGCTCTCTGACATGTCACTCCACACACAAAGCCCCTCTTTGGTGATTCGCTCCTGTCATGTCTGGAATATAGCAAGCTTGCTCCCGACAGTAAACCATGACGAGCAGCTCAAGCAACATGGGCTGAGTTTTACCAGCCACCACGATTTCTCATCTCCAACTGTGTCTCATCGCCAGGGAATTTTATCACAGGCAGCGCTGGTATCAGGTCACCTGCCTCAAAGAGATTAGAATCATAGAATCTGTACAGTGTGGAAGCAGGGAATTTGGCCCATTAAGTCCACGCCGACCCACCGAAGAGCATCCCACTCAGAAACCCCTCCCTTACCCCATCCCTATATTTGCCACGGCTAATCCACCTAACCTGAACATCCCTGGACACTATGGGCAATTTAGCATGGTCAATCATTGGCTTTTATCAGTAGGGGAATTGAGTTTAAGAGCCGTGAGGTCGTGCTGCAGCTCTATAAAACTCTGGTTAGACCACACTTGGAATATTGCGTTCAGTTCTGGTCACCTCATTATAGAAAAGACGTGGAAGCTTTAGAGATGGTGCAAAGGAGATTTACCAGGATCCTGCCTAGACTGGAGGGCAGATCTTATGAGGAAAGGTTGAGGGAGCTAGGGCTTTTCTCATTGGAGCGAACAGGATGAGAGGTGACTTGATAGAGGTGTACAAGATGATGAGAGGCAGAGATAGAGTGGATAGTCAGAGACTTTTTCCCAGGGCGGAAATGACTATTACGAGGGGGCATAATTTTACGGTGATTGGAGGAAGGTATAGGGGAGATGTCAGAAGTAGGTTCTTTACACAGAGAGTGGTGTGCATGTGGAATGCTGGCAGTGGTAGTGGAGTCAGATACTTTAGAGACTTTTAAGCAACTTTTGGATAGGCACATGGAGAATAGTAAAATGTGGGGTATGCAGGGTAGATTGATCTTAATAGGATAATAGGTCAGCACAACGTCGTGGGCCGAAGGGCTTGTGCTGTGCTGTACTGTTCTATGTTCTGTGTTCTATGTCCTATGTTCTATGTTCTAATCCGCCCTGACCTGCATATGGACTGTGGGAGGAAACCAGAGCACCTGAAGGAAATCCACACAGACACGGGTAGAATGTGCAAAGTCCACACAGACAGTCAAACAAGTATGGAATCAAACCCATGTCCCTGGCGCTGTGAGGCAGCAGTACCAACAATGGAGTCACCATGCTCTCTGGGTGGTTGATGAGCACCTCACATTGAGGGCAATTTTAAAGACGCTCAAATTAGCCAGAGGTTTCCCATCAACAGCCCAGGGGAAGGTTTCTTATGACATTGAAGGGGGGTCTACAGGCAAAGTAGGCATCATCCAACACCCCATGAACCTTAATGACTTTCAGCATCTGACCTTGCATTTTCTTCTATCAACTTTATTTCCTAGCCATTGTTGGAGGATCATTGATCCTACCGATGCTGCTGGGCTGCACATCCTTTCTTGGGCTGGCAGCTCTCCAAGTGAGTAGGAGCCACTTAACTGACTCCCTGCTGCACAATTCAGGGGGAAGCTCAAACAGTGCTGACGTGCACCATAGCAACATGCTCTTCATCCTAATGTCAGTCCATTCGTCCCGTCAGTAAAATGATGCCCTTTGCAAGTTGTGACAATTGATGCCGGAGCATTAAGAATTTTTACGAACAAATACAGGCCATTAGGCCTAACAATAATGAATTGTATTGCTCTAGTGCCTTCAAAATGAGAAGAAAATTCAAGGCAGTTCACAAATGTATCTCAGACAATGGAAATGGGCACTAATCCAGAAAAGGAGAGATCTGGACAGATACATGATGAAAGAGATCATTTTTAAAGGGTCAAAGATAATCTCATGTTAACCACAATATCTGTCAAACCCTTTTCTCTCTGCGGATATATATCTAATTATTACAGCCGCCAATTGTTACTGTCCACTTGAATGATCTCAAGTGGCAATGTTAACACAGAACCATGAGTATTCATACCATCATTTTGCTACTTATTTGTATGGCAGTTTTCACTGGCACCACAGAAATTAAGAACTGTCCTTTCAAGAGATTTTCTTTAGAGATTGTAATGGAAGCACTTGACTCAGCAGGAGGGAAGTTACCAACTTCATTAAATGTGCCTGTGGCACTTTTGACAACTACCATCATCTCAAAGCACTTCTCAGCCAATGAGCTATTGTTTTGAGGTGTGGTCGCTATTGTAATGTAGGCAATGTAGCAGCCCATCTGCACGCAGCCAACTCACACAATTAGCGAGTGACAATGAACAGCTCTTCTGGTTTTGTCATGTTGATTGAGGGATAAATGTTACAAATGTTACTGAAGATATCTACCCTGATGTCCTTCAAAATAGTGCCTTGGAATCTTCTGTATCGACCAAAGTAGGCAGTTGGAGTCTTGGTTTAATGTCTCACTTAAAGGACAGCACCGTCAGGATGGGGATGTAACATAATAGCACTGGAGAGGATGCAGAGGAGATTTACCAGGATGTTACAAAATCAGAAATTACTGGAAAAACTCAGCAGGGCTGGCAGCGTCTGTGCAGAGAACTGGGGTGGAGAGTTTCAGTTATGAAGAGATTGGACAGACTATGATTGCTTTCCTTTAAACAAAGGCAATTGAGAAGGGACAACACTAACATATACAAAATTATGAGGAGCATAGGTAGGGCAGACAGGAAGAAACTTTTCCTTTCAATGGAAGGGTCAATGACCAGGGAGAATAAGTTAAGGACAGAGGTTTAAAGAAGATTTGAGGAAAACTCTTTTCACTGCCTTAGTGGAAACCTGGAACTGACTGCCTATAAGGGTGGTAGAAGCAGAAACCCTCATAACATTGAAGAACTATTCAATGTGCATTTCTATCACCAAGGTATACGAGGCTATGGGTCAAGTGCAGAAAAATAGGATTATTAAATTTAGATGGTTGATGTTAACTGGCACAGATGCAGTGGAGTGAAGGTCTTTTTTTTTCTGTGCTGTAGATCTCTATGACTCTATGACTCAAGCATACAATGCTGTCGTGGATAGTCATCTTTGATTTTGGTGCTTCAGACCAAGACTGGGCCAAAAGTTGAGACCCAATGCAAGTAATCCAACATTCCATCAGATGACTTTATGAACATTCTTTGCTTTAACTTATCCCACACACATACAGCCCGAGAAATAAAACATTCAAAGCACTGGGTGCTAACACTACGATCTGCTTCATCTAAACATGTTCAGCTACATAAATGCAGCAACAATCTCTGAGACACCTGCATTCTTCCTGGGAGGACTAAAACATTGATAAAAGAGGTGCACAAATTGGCCAAAATAGCTGGTCATAATAACAACTTTATTTAATCAGATAGCAATTGCAGGCATTTAAAGATAAAATTCACAGTGAAGGTTCTTACTTTGAAGTAACCCATTTGAATTCACGATTAACTTCAATCACAGTCTACAGTCAAAGTGATGGACACTTAAAATTTGTAGCTTTATGGAATTCCTCAGATTAGTCTGCTTAATTTTGATTAGTCATCTGTTTTCACTTGGCATTAAATGGAGCAAATAGTTGCTGTTTCTCGAATCCCAGAAATACTGCAGTAATTTAGCTGCACAGACGAATGTGTCCAGCACAGTGTTATTTTGATTTCAAGCCCAGCTGGTAAAGTATAAAACTAGACATTAATACTTTTCTTGATAATAAGTTTATTTACAGAATGAAGCATTACATGTGTCTGCTGGCCTCCTACCAACCCAGTGTCCCAGTCTCTCTCTATGTATGTTCTAAGCACTGAATTAAACAATGCCCTTCATCTATGTACTGAACAATATAACTAACATGCTATTAACACATAGCATCTCATTCCTTGTACTGAGTTATTGTAAGCATTGTCCTCCTCAGTCATTTCCAGCTGGTTTCACCTGAACTGGAGCTGGGAATTTACAGACAGTGATGCATTACAAACTTCCCTCCCCAAATGCAATTAACTTTTGACTGACCCTCAGAATATCTCAACATAAAACAATTAAACTTGGTGGCATTAAAAAGGCAGCTTGAATTCAACATGGTTGCCAAAGAGCAGAAGAAATTTTGACGAACGTGGGAAGAGGAAGAGACAGTTCCTGGTACATTCACTCTAGAATGTAGGAACGTGACTGTTTTACATCTACTGCAGAGGAGAGGTGAGGCCTCAACTTAATGTCACATCCAAAAGTTGACACTTCCAACAACGTTGCATGCCTCCAGCATTGCGTGAGAAGTTGTGCTCTGGAATGGGGCTTGAAACTTACCTTCCTGACTCTGAGGTTAGACTTCCAGACCATGAGTTACATCTAACTTTCTGCTTTCACTCCAATTCCAGCATCTATTGTGGAATAATTTGTTCTATGGTGATCTTCAAGCTGATGTCATTCCTATAAGAGTAAAATGCATCTCCTTCCAACATGTCACAATGAACTGACAGTTCCAGTTCACAAACTTCCCCAAGAGTTTCTGCCTTGAATATTAATCTGTTTTTCTTATTATTCATTCATAGGATGAGGGCATCGCTGGCTAGGCCAACATTTATTGCCTATCCCTAATTATCCAGAAGGCAGTTAAGAGTCAACCACATTGCTGTCGGTCTGGAGTTACATGTAGTCCAGACCAGGTAAGGATGGTAGTTTCCTTCCCTAAAGTGAGCTAGATGTGTTTTTCTGACAATCAACAATGGATTTGTGGTCATCAGTAGATTCTTAATTCCAGATTTTTATTGAATTCAAATTCCACAATCTGCTGTAGCAAGATTTGAACTTGGGTCCCTGGAACATTACCAAGTTTGCTGGATTAACAGTCCAGTGATAATACCACTAGGCCATCACCTCCCTTCTTAGGTTTTCCTCCCCCAAGCCTGTCATCCATTTCTTCTTCTCCTTTTTGATCTTCATCTTTTACACTTAGTTTTTTGATAAAGTCAACATTTGTATTTAGCTTTTGATGAATATAAATTAATCATTAATGATGCTTGAGAAATTTGGACATGCTATCAATGTTTTCACACCGCAGGGAAGAATAGAATAAAGCTCTAATTTCAGGATCTTACATACACGTGTTGATCAGCTATGTGTAGGAGTCGGAGAAACACAATACTGGAAGGAAAGAGAGAAGGGAACACACAAGGCTAATTTTGTAAGATTACAAATTGGGAAATTAGGCATGATGCCTCATCCGCGTAGCGATTTGTGGTGTTAAATAACAAGCATTTTGGCAATGAAGGAAAATAATGATTACAACAATGACAAACTGGGTTCAAGTGGGTTTTTCATCAATCGTACTTTACATGACAACCTTGATGTTCTGAACCCACACCCTTCTGACTCAGATTCAAGTCTCAAGTCTCATTCGAGAGAGAAAGAGTTAGGCACAAAGGCCAGGCTGACACTCCACTGTAAATCGGGAGGAGCGCTGCACTGTCAGTGAACTCTCTTTCAGATGAATGTTAAAACTAAGGCTGTCTCTCAGGTGGACCTAAAAACAACCCCATAATATTTGAAGTACTGCTTCATTCTATTCTCTTCAGGGCTGTGAAAATATTGACACACAGTCCAAATTCCAAAATCACTGTTAATGATTAACTTATATTCATTGAAATCACAAAAAAAATCTTAAGATTGACTTCATTTGTTTAAAAAAAATTGCAAATGACAATAATCTGAAAGTCAAATAGGAACTGGATGGCAGGCTTGCAGGAATGAGGACAGGTGAACACATGTAAGGGAGTTCTCTGGTATCCTTGCCGATGTATATCCCTCAGCCGCAACACTGAAAAAGATAACCCTGTTATTTAACCCATTATTTGTGTTACAGTAGGGACGGCATGGTGGCTCTGTGGTTAGAACTACTGCCTCACAGCACAAGGGACCCGGGTTTGATTCCAGCCTCAGCTGACTGTCTGTGTGAAGTTATCACGTTCTCCCCATGTCTGTGTAGGTTTCCTCTGGGAGCTCTGGTTTCCTCCCACAGTCCAAAGATGTGCAGGCTAGGTGGATTGGCCATGCTAAATTGCCCACAGTGCAATGAAATGTTGACGTTAGGTGGGTTAGACATGAAAAATGCAGGTGCAGGGGAATGGGTCTGGGTGGGATGCTGTTTGGAGCAGCGGTGTGGACTTGTTGGGCCGAATGGTCTGTTTCCACACTGTAGGTATTCTATGTTACTTTCTGTGTATAAAGTGGCTGCTCCATTCTACCTGCTAATAACAGTGGTAAACTTTAAAACCAATTACAAAATACTTTCAAAGTGATCTGTGGAGTCCTAGTGATGTGAAAAGCTCTGCAGGGCAGACAATGGCCTATTGCATTATATCCGGCTGTTAATCCAGAGACCCAAGAAAAGTTCTGAATTCAACAAAAATCTAGAATTAAGTGTCTAACGATGACCGTGAATCCATTGTCAATTGTCAGAAAAACCCAAATGGTTCACTGATGTCCTTTAGGGAAGGAAACTGCCATCCTGACCTGGTCTGGCCGACATGTGACTCCAGACCCACAGCTATGTGGTTGACTCTTAACCTACCCTCTGGGCAATTCAGAATAGGAAATAAATGCTTCTTCCTGTGAATGAATAAAAAAAATGCAAGTTATATGTATCATCTATAGGTCAGTTCTAAGCATATTAACATCAAGTTGCATAACCTCTCAATTGTCGAAGATAAAGCAAAGGTGCTAAAAATTCTGTGAAGCCAGTGCATGGCCCGGGGATTAGTGATGCACAAGCCAGACACTCGAGTTTGAAGCTTGTCCAGATCTGTGTGAATGGGCAGCTGCATTCTACCTCAATGAGAAACAGCAGCTTTCGACCAATGACTGGGAGGCACAGCCTTTAAGCACTAGGCCAGGTGAGGGGACTCCACAGAACAGGCACTCACAGACTGCACAGGAGCGAAGATTTCCATTTTGTATTATTGGGAGTGGCGTTCGATCAACTTGTTATGGAGCCGTTTGGATGTTGCCATATTTTTCCTGACTTTGGCCAGGAGACTGCTATGGATGGTCTGTAGCAGGAGAACAGAAAAGGTGAAAAAGGGTGCAGCAACGACGACCTGAGAGTGAGATTTGATGGGAATCAGTGACTGACTGTGTGCTCAAAGAAGCTGACAGCTCCTTCCTCCCAAGGTCCATAGAGTCATACAGTCAGAGTCCTTACTGCACAGAAAGATGCCCTTTGGCCTATCGTGTCTGTACCAGCCATTGAACATCTATCCATTCTAACCCTATTTCCCAGCACTTGACCCACAGCCCTGTATGCTACAGAGCCTAGCATGCTATGCTGTAGGTCTGGCAGTAAGTGCTGCATGCTCACATTAGCCAGGTTGTACAGGATGAAGAAAGCAACGATGAGCTGTGCTCTGCCGAGTGCTCCTGCTAAGCAGATCGCAGTCAAACTGTTATTTCAGAATGGCAAGGACTTGCATTTCCATCGGTTCTCCTTCTACATACATGGCTAGCGTAGGGTCCAGTGCAGGGAGGTGTCATCAGCCATGTGCAGCAGAGGTGGTTCTCATTACCAAGCAACTACCCTCAATCTGGTTCATTGTGATCATTCAACTATTGCAGGGACAGCTGACTGGCGCAGGATTAAAGTGTCATTGTTGCTGCTGGGCATCCACCAGCATAGGTGTCTGTGCACAAACTAACAATTGCATGCTCAGAGGTAGTAAAACTTTCTGTTATGTAATGTCTGCCTTTTAATATGCAGTACCCACAGAACCGTACACCGCCTGTGACTTTCTGAACTACTGGAAAAAAGTTGTTTTTTTAAAACATATTCATTTGTAGGATATGGGCATCATTGGCAGCATCTATTGCCCGTCCTTAGTTGCCCTTGAGAAGGTAGTGGGGAGCTGCTTTCTTGAGCCGCTGCAGTCCATCTGTTGTGGGTTGACCCACAATGCCAATAGGAAGGGAATTCCAGGATTGTGACCCATCGACAGTGAAGGAATGGGAATATATTTCCAAGTCAGGATGGTGAGTGGCTTGGAAGGGGAGCTGAAGGTGGTGGTGTTCCCATGTATCTGCTGCCCTATCTAGAAGGAAGTGGTCGTGGGTTTGGAAGATGCTGTCTGAGGGTTAAAGATAAGACTGACGTGTGTGCAATTCGTACGTATGTACAATGTACAATGTGTAAGTGTTGTATATATTTATATATGTATATACAATGTACAATGTCTGGTGTTACATCCATGATACAACACTGCACAGCCAACTATGACAGGTTGGCAAGGTTGCCAGAGCTCACCTGGAAGGATTCACCTGCATCGAACTGGAGAGCTATGATAATCCTCATGGTGACCAGCAGTATTGCCCTCTCCTGGCTGTCGTTCTAGTTGGAAGATATGGCACAGTGCATGGAGAATAGAGGTCTGAGCTACCTCAAACAGCTCTCTCTTGGCTGAGCTATCATTTAAGTGCTTGCTGAAGATCAGAGAGCAGTACATTGCCATCCTTTTCCTTGTCTCCACACTGCACTCATCTCACCTTCTCTGTTGCCTGAGCTCCATCTCCAAGTAATGAGAAATGCTAGCTGAAGTCCCCAATCCTGTCAGGAATTTCTCCAGACATTCTTCACAACCCTTCTGACTCCAACAACATTTTAGAACTCCCTGAGAGGACAGAACATACTCGGCAGCGGTAAAATAAAGTCGAAAACACTTCACTTGAAAATCCCAGGCTGATCCCTATAAATAGTGGCAGTGGAGAGTTACTCATGCATGTTCAGGTGGGAGCATTGAACGAAATGGCATTAACAGGGCCTAAGAGGTCAGAATGTCAGGTTGGCTGCCAAATGCCTATTTAATGACATGTAATATCAGAATGTGCCCACCCTGAACTCTCCTACACATAGCATGTGCACATAGCATGGAACATCACAAGCATGATACTGTACAAGACACACCAGAACTGGCTGGAAAAGGATCTCCCACTGTTTTCACATCTCCAGATATTTTGACCTTTGCAGCAGTGACACTAGCCTCCACAGAACCAAAGTTTGAGGACAAAGAATTTCCTCTGTCTCTCCAATTCCATCTCATGTCAAACATACCTTTCAAACTGTCCCTTACTTTCTTCTAATCCAACAAAAACTGTCACAATGTACAATATCAGCATCCTAGAGAATTTGCGCTGTACCTCTCCAGTGTCTTAGACAGAACCTGAAAGTGTACAAGAATATTCCCAACTGTGGTCTGATTGCAGTCTATTGATATATCTCAAAGTTTTATATGAAGTCTTTTGCCAAAAGGTTCAGTTTACCATTAGGTTTTCATATGGTCTACCCCACTTGAATCATTAACACTTCCTTACAGGGTTATCAGTAAATCAGAGTGAAATAAAATGATTATATTTTACATCTTTTGCCCACATAATTGAGAACAACCAACAGTACAGCTGCACATTGTATCCTTTCAAACCTGAGTCATGTATCAATGGAAAGCATTGAAATATAACGTGCAAGATATAATTGTCGGCGAATTACAGACATTAATCTGTGTAGCTGACACAAATAAAGCAGAAGTACATTGAAGGATTATGGTTCACAATTCACGTCACTTGTGGCGGTGGTGAGTAAGCAACCTGAAGGCATGAATTATGACTCCTAGATTCTGAACGATCTCAGGAAATACTACACTCAACACTTTAACTCTGTTTCTCTCTCCACACATGCTGCCGGACCTGCTGATTTTCTCCAGCACTTCCTGTTTCTGTTTCAGATTTCTGCAGTATTTTGCTTTTATCTGAATGAGCCCATCTTGTTCAATGCATTGGTACACTGTAAAACATTGGCCCAACATTATAGGAAGACACGGCGGCCATTCAACCCCTTTTAACTGCATATCTGTTCAACTAGAACCTGACTGACTCCAACCCGATGCCAACGCTATCCCAAACTATCCCCATATTCCTTGATATCTTCCATTTCGAAAAATCTACTGAGTCTTGTGTTGAACACACTCAGTGATAGAGCCTTCACAGTTCCCTAGGTAGAGAATTCCAAAGATTTACCACCCTCAAACCTCAGTCCTAAATGGCCTGCCCCCGATTCTGAGAATAACCCACTAGTTCGAGAACAACCTCCCAGCTCCCAACATAAGCCAGGAGAAACCTCTTCTTGCACTCACCCTGTCAAACTTGTCAAATTTGAAGAAGAACTCAATAACCACAGAAAGTGTTGGAGAAACTCAGCAAGGCTGGCAGCATCTGTGGAGACAGAAACAGAGATAACATTTTGAGACTGATGTGACTTCTCTGTGAACTCCGTATGCTTCAGTATTTTGTAAAACAATACTCCTTAGCCAATACCCAGCATGAATAGATACTGGATTTGATTTCCCCAAATGGCCTTGGCCCAAGAGAAAGGATGGTTGTTGAAGATCAGTTGTCTCAGGATGTCAGGAGTTCCTCATGTAGTGTCCGAGGTCCAACCATCTTCAGTTATTTCATCAACAATCTTCCCTCCTGGTCAAAAGTGTAGCTGATGATTGTACAATGTTCAGCACTATTCGTGACTCCTCAGATACTGAAACAGTCCATGTCCGAATGAAACAACACCTAGACAATATCCAGGCTTTGACTGATAAATGACAAGTAATGTTTGTTTCATACAAATGCAAGGCAATGATCATCTGCAAGAAAAGGGAATCTAACTATCTTCCCCTTGACATTCAGTGGCATTAGAAACACTGAATCTCAAAATCTCAACATTGTTGAGGGGTTACCAATGTCCAGAAACTGAATTGGACTCACCATGTAAGTACTGAGAGTAGAGAAGCAGGTCAGAGGCAAGGGATTCTGTAGCAAGTAGCTCACTTCCTGTCTCCTCAATGCCTGTCAACGATCTACAAGGCACAAGTCAGGAGTCTGATGCAATATTCACAACTTAGCTGGATTGGTGTAGCTCCAACAATACTCAAACAATGCAACATCATCCAGGCCAAAGCAGCCCACTTGACTGGCTATTCATCACCTTCAACATTCAACAGCTTCACCACTGATGAACAGTGGCAGAAGAATGTACTAAGTGCAAGATGCATTGCAGTAAATCATCAAAGCTTCTGCAACAGCACCTTCCAAACCCTCAACCACTACCATCTCGAAGGACAAGGGCAGCAGATATCTGGGAATACCACCACCTGCATGTTCCCCTCCAAGCTTCACACCACCCTGACATTTGGAAATATATTGCTGGACCTTTAGTGTCGCTCGATCAAAGTACCAGAACTCCAACCTTAACAGCCCTGTGGGTACACCCCAAAGACTGCAGCAATTCAGGAAGGAAACTCACCACTACCTCCTCCAGGGCAATTAGGGATGGGCAATAATTGCTAACCCAGCCAGCAACACCAATGTCACATAAATGACCAAAACAAAAATCACTTCTTGCATTTTCCAGACGATCACACTGTTTCTAATTGGGGTGTGAAGTGTATAAATCTTGAGGCACAAGGCATAATAGTGGTACCTGCACCAGACGGTCTTCTCCTCTGTCTTTGCACATCGATTTTCGAAATAACATAACAAACTTACAAAACATTCTGAATAAAGGATGATCTGAATGCATTGCATTCCATTAGATTTTAAAGATCTATTTTACATACTTTGCTCCTTTAAAATTCCACCAGTGGCTGCATCACAAAAAGAGGGGCATGCTAGGTCCTGAACATAAGGCTCAATCATCAGAATGTCTGAAATGAGTGTCACCTACTAATTTGTACCAAATCATTATCTCCCTGCAGCAGGTTTTATCACAAAATATTCATAATATAGTAACCAATATATATTGGGGTCAAATACTTCCAATGTTGTGAAATCCACTTCTCACATAGCAGGTCGAGTACAGAAACATATATCTCCAGTCGTTATATTCCAGCCAAATCTCCCTCCACCCTATTTCATCTCTCTTTCTTTCCATCAGAATATCCTTCTATTCCTTTCTCCTTCATGCACTTATCTAACTTTTCCTGAAAGATGTCGGCACAGGTCGTTGATGGTAATGTGCAAGGTCAGGACTGAATGATAGACTGTCTTCAAGCTATATCTTTCTTTTCTTCCCTTATACTTAAATAATTCGAAATGGCACATATCATGGTGACAAAAGAAAGCTTTTCCCTGTACTTTAATGCATTCTTATGTAAAATACACATGACAATAAAATGAAAATCAAGGTATTAGTCACTTCAACTCTCCTTGTGGTTATGGGTTTCATGTGTTAACCATCCCCAGATTTCCGAATTGACTGGATAGCTGGTGTCAATCAGATCAGTGCCACCAACACAGGGTTCAATCCCTGTCTCTGGCAGGGTAGATAATGGGAACATTCTCCCTGTCCTACCTAAGGTGGAGCCTGTGATGTAATGGGTTTTGATCTATTTTCAGGCAGAGAAGTCAATGCGAAGCAGTTTCATCCTCCACATTCCCCCAGATCAAACATAATCTTCTATTTATTCACCTCATTGGAATCTTGCACGTTTATGTTGCCTTCTCTAGGTGCACCACAGGTTAAGGCGGTGGAGGCTTGCACGTTTCAACTGGCCAGGGTGAGTGAGAGTTTCGGGTGCTCAGTCAAAAGCCCAGTGACAACAGCACAGACCTCGAGTAAGGAAACACTCCTTTATAATTAAAAGAGGTAAAAGGGGCAGCAGAATTACAATCTATTTATGCACTTTGTATAACTGGGGAGGCGATGGCCCAAGTGCATTACCTCTAGACTATTAATCCAGAGACCCAACTACTGAGCTGGGGACCCAGATCCCACTATGGCAGAGGGTGGAATTTGGATTCAATTAAAAATCTGGAATTAAGAGTCTCATAATGAATGAAACCATGGCTGATTGTCAGAAAAACCTGTCTGGTTCACTAATGTTCATGAAACTGTCTTCCTTACATGGTCTGGCCTCCGTGTGACTCCAGACCCACAGCAATGTGTTGACTCGTAAGTGCCTTCTGGGACATAAAGGATGGGCAATAAATGCTGGCCTAGCTAGCGATGCCCCCATCCCATGAGTGAATTTAAAAAAAAATTCATGTGGTACCATTTGGAAGAGCAGAATGTAAGAGAGATCCACCAAGGATTTTGGAACGCTCACAAAAAAAAAATGGGCTGGCAACCACAAAGCAAAGAGAGAGAGTGGGAGAGGAAAATAAATACAGATGAATAACAGATGAAGATTAATCATTGAAGAAACGAAGTGAAGTGAAGCTAAACGGCATGTGCATGGCATAAACAGCAGTCACTCCCCCAGATTGCGGGCCAAAGGATGGGAGGATCTCCAAGGTAACGGTACCACATTTTAGTTTTGGTTAACTCTTTTATCTCTCAATCTTTTGCTTAGTTGTATTGTGTCGCATCCTTGGTAAACTGAAACATGCACCATCCTTGGAATACAGCGCACTTTTCATAGGAGTGATCAAGTCACACAAATTTGACAGCTCTATTCAAGGAAACATCTGGTTATGATCTAAAAGACAAAACTCTGAAAGTGAAAGTGTTTTTTTCTCTCTCTGAGAGTTGCTTGTTTTTTTTCATAAAAAAAATCATACATAAAGCAGACTTCAAAGTTGTCCAAAGACTGAATTTGATTTTGTCATTTGTGTGCCAGTCAATATTCACTCTTTTACTTTGGTTAATAAATCAGTTTGCTTTTTCTCCTTTTTTTTTAAACAATTTCCCTGGTGTCTGAGTTGATGAATGTTTTGTGATGTGTTGGTGAGCCACACAGGATGAAAGAAAGTCCTCCGCAACTGTTTCAATGTTTGATCTGTGCTGTGTTGGCTGTTGCCATTCAAGACAAGACTGGAGATTGTACAATAAAGCTTGAGGCATAAAGTAAACAGGCGAGAGTCCTCACTCTAATTACAGTCAATAAATTCCCTAAAATGATCTGAAATTAAAAAGCACTCATTGTGGCCGCGGATTAATCCAAAGCCTTTTACAGTCAATTAAGTATTTGTGTTGTCACTGTTGCACAATAAGAATCTAAGGGGTTTGGTTAGCTCAGTTGGCAGGACAGCTGGTTTGCAAGGCAGCGTGACTCCAACAACGTAGCTTCAATTCCCGTGCTGACTGAGGTCACTATGAATGTCCTGCCTTCTCAACCTTGTCCCTCATCTGAGATGTGGTGACCCTCAGGTTAAACTACCACCAGCTAGCTCTCTCTCTAATGACGGTGGCCCTCTGAGACTATGGTGACTTTACTATAGGAATCAGAGCAGTTAAATTGGAACCTAATAGTAGGAGAATAACACACTGTTGCTGGTTAAGTGATAAACTCCACTCCTACCTCAAGTGATTAGAAAGGCAAATGCAGCATTGTTATTTATTCACTGAGCTCTTGCAATAGTTGAATAGGGCATTGGTGAGATCAAATCTAGAATATTGTGTGCAGTTCTGGACTCTTTATTTAATAAAATATATAATTGTGTCCAAAACAATTTGAAGATTATTCACTCGACTGTTTCCTGGGATGAAGGGATTACCTTATGAAGAAAGGTTGGGATAGGATCTATTGGAGTTTAAAACAGTGAAAATTGGTCTGATTGCAACGTATAAAATCCTGAAGGGAATGTACAGATTGGATGCTGGAAGGATGTTTCCCTTTGTGGGATAGACTAGAACTGGGAGGATACAAATTCAAAATCAGGGGTCTCTCACTTAAGATGGTTGAGAAGAAATTTTCTCTCTGAGGGCCATGATGCAGGCATGATCACTGATTATGTATAAAGAAAATCTAGACTGATTCTTGAATGACAAGGTAGGAAAAGGGTATATGTGGCAACATGATAGTGAGGCCACAAGGCAATCAGTAATTTTATCGAATGACAGAGCAGGTTCAAGGGACCGAATGGCCTATTCTTGTTCCTAATTCATATGTTCAAAAGAATGTTATAGAATCTTTTACATCCCTGACAATGCATCACTCCTTCAGTCTGCAGAGAACACATTCCCTTGGATTCTGTGCTCAAGTAGGCTCTACCAGGAGTACAGTATGAACCTACAACTTTCTGATAGAGATACATTGACTGACTGGGAGGTACACAGGCAGACGGCAGATGAGGAGACATTGTGACTGCTGACACTCTCGGCCTGGGATCTCTCAGGTAATCCTATACTCCCAATGGGAAAGCAAGTCTCATTATGAAGATCGGTTCCAGGTACACGGCCCCTAACCATCCACTCAGCACAGCCTTGAGTCAGGTCTGTGAAGAGCAGTTGTGTCAGTGTGGCAGTGGGGCAAAGCGTACCTTATGGATACAGCCTACATGACAAGGAAGAGAAAGCTTGGAAAATCTAAAAGCTTCTTTTCCATGTTATTGTATCCATTTCACCAGCGCTGGTGGAAACACACAGCGAGCAAATGAAATGGTCATGCACTCACCCATAGCATTCAATCACCCAACCTCTGGCAGACTGTGCCTGTCCAATCAGGCCTGGCTTTCTCATTGATTCCTATTTCTCCCTGAGGGCATACTGCAGCTCAGAATAGAAACATCAAAAAATTGGAGCAGGAATAGGCCATTCAGCCCATTGTGCCTGCTCTGTAATTCAATATGACCATGGGTGATCATCTAACTCAGTTCTCTGTTCACACATTCTCTCCATATTCTTTGATCCTTTTAGCCCCAAGAACTACATCTAATATAATCAAAATATAATCGAACATAATCAAAGACCCCTTCCATCCTGGTTATGCTCTCTTCCACCGTCTTCTGTCAGACAGAAGATATAAAAGTTTGAAGTCACATACTAATAGGTTCAAGAACAGCTTCTGGTCGGCTGTTATCAGATTTCTGAATGGACCTCTCAAATTTTAATTCTGATCTCTCTCTCTGCACCTTCTCTATGGCTGTAACACTGTATTCTGCACTCTGTTCTGCTACCCTGATGCACTTTGTATGGTACAGTCTGCCTCTATAACATGCAAAACAGCCCTTTTCACTGTATCTCGGTACGTGACAACAATAAATCAAACTCAGACTCATTGTTTTAGTTAATCATGTTGATAAGGGCGCTAAAAATTTCCTGAAAAGAACAATGCAAGCAGAAACATAAAGCGAAATAGATTTACAATTCAGTTGCACTCCTGTTGATCACAGCCACAGGTCGATCATTTCCCTAGTGTCGACACTGCTTCTGTTCACATTTCCTTATTTGACTGCCTCTACTACATTGTTTCGGTTATAGCAGCTTACACTCTGCCAGAAGTCAAGCTGGTATATTCCAGTTGGTGACAGGGAGAAATAGTGAGGGTCCTCCTCACGTGTATGACAAAGAATTTTAATTTAAGAAGAGTCAAGAATGATGAGAGATTGAAACACAAGAGAGCCTGAAATGAAAACCATGCACCAACATGTCTGATTCTAGAATTAGAGAAACTATAGCTGACTGCTTGGGCATGATGTGTAGTTCTTTTCATCTTATTCAGGAAAGAAATGTAGCACAGGTAGAATATGGCAAAGATTCCCCAGAGCTGTGTTTGTGTAAGCTGTTGTCCTTGAGCAATCCACTTCAGTCCCATTTCCTTGCTGTTTCCCTATATGCTATAATGTTTTTCAACCATGTATCCTTTCAATTTTAAGAATTGGAAAATTGCAGGCAGCCAATGATGAAAGTCCTGTATTGGCATTTTTCATTGTTCACAAAGAACAAAGAACAATACAGCACAGGAACAGACCCTTCGTCCCTCCAACATTTTGCTGTTCCATATTAAAACTGTCTTCACTTACAGGATCCATTTCCCTCTATTCTCCTTCCTATTCATGTATTTGTCCAGGTGTTTCTTAAATGCTGCTATTGTGTCTGTTTCCACCACCTCCTCTGGCAACACGTTCCAGGTACTCACCGCCCTTTGTGTGAAAAACATGCCTTGCACATCTCTTTTAAACATTCCCCCTTGCACCTTGAACCTGTGTCCCCTCATAATTGACCCCTCCACCCTGGGAGAAATCCTCATATCTTTTACCAGAGCCTCAATGTCTGTTACCCCATTTCAAGCACTACTTGCTGTGAAATAATATTTAATGCTTGAAATCAGTTCTCCTGAATTCCATCATCATCTTTCAAATACGACTCAGCAGGAGCCATCTTCACATTCATGTCACAACGCTGTGTGACAGACCAATCCTAGAGTCCTGAGCATAGAAATCTCAACGGGCATGCACATGAACACAGGACTTTGGGATGGAGTTCAGCCATTCAGCCCTTCGGTCCTGCTGTGCCATTCAATAAGATCAGACCTGATATGGCTGTGGTCTCAACTCCACTTTCCTCTCTGCCCCCCAATAGCCCCAGACTCCCTTGCTCTTCAGAAATCTCTCTAACTCTGCTTTGTACTGTACTCCAGTGCAGTACCTTCAGATGGGATGACAAACTGAGGCTAAGACTGGCTTCTCTTGGGTGGATGCAAAAGATCCTGTGACCTTATTTATAATATTCATCTTGACAAACATTTGTCTTTTAATCAACTTCAGCAAAATGTTCATTATCCTGTTACTGGTTTTGGGAGCGTGCTGTGCACAAATTATTTGCTGAGTTTCCCACTGTACGGCAGTGACCATGCTTTCATTGCATGTAAAGTGCTTTGAAACACCAAAAGAAAATCACTGTATAAGTGCAAGTCTTTCTTTTCCCTTGTCTTAAAGTGTGTGAAAGTTGCCATATAAATGCAATGTTGCTAAATTCCTGCACCTGAGTAACTTATGGACTTCAGCATTCAGGTCAAACAAAAGGGTCACTGGACCCGAAACATTAACTCTGATTTTTTCTTTACATATCCTGCCAGACCTTCTGACCTTCCAGCAACCTCTGTTTTTATTAGCCTCAGAACTTTGTCCTTTTTCTCTGAAATTTCTTAAGGATTGGTTTCTCAAGGTGGGATACCATGAGTCTTCGGTGTTTTGGAAGAGCTGGGAGGCGCCAGGGAATTGGAGGAGGGTGGAGAGGCATTGGCAGGAGGAGTGAGGGGCTGTGAGGAGGGCAGTATTTTCAGTACCACTATCTCATTGATGGATAATTTGTGATTCAAGGCACCAACAGCTGATTATACTTACAGCTTAGAACTAGAATGCAATTTACCAGCAAAATTTACTTTAAAAGTTGATCTGAGTCTCAGGTTTGCCAAATTACACGTGATATCACATGACATACATACGACGCCTCCTTTTTGAACTGATCCCATGTTACAGATTAGCCAACTGAGAAAGTGAGACTTCCCCTCTATTTACACGGTAATGGTGTCCCTACTTCTGAGCCAGGAGACCTGGTTCAAGTTCCACTTGTTCCAGGCGTGCGATTACAAAATATCTTAAAACTTATTATTTCCAAAAACCTTCACCTGAACCACCTCCTCAATTCAACTGAAAAAAAAGGAAATTTTCCAAACATTTTTGTTTTATGCACAACCTCTCATTTCAGACTTCCCTCCTCTGGGGAATCTTTGCCATATTCTACCTGTGTTACATTTCTTTCCTGAATAAGATGAAAAGAACTACACATCATGCCCAAGCTGAAGCCGTGCACAACTTCAACATCATCTCCCTGTGACTGTATGCTTAAAAGCCCCAATTCCATTTGCTTCCTTCTAATGGTCTTTCCAAGGTACTTTTCAAGATAGCATTTCTGTAGCTATCAATCTCCCTGTACCTATTTCTCAACAATGCAATAAACTCTGTAATCTGTCCTGGCTCGGCCTATAGGATGAATAGTCTCAACTCCAACCATTAAAACACAGACAGAGATAGGCTCAGCACATTCTAGGATAAGAGTGCACTGCCAGCAGTAGACAGTCTCCCTTACTTTGGAGGACAGAGCCCAGTGAGGACTGTTGAATGCAGCAGAGGAATGTCACAGTGCAGATGGTATAACAGCAGATGGTTGGCATTTGAGAGAGGAGTCCTTTTAAAATACTCAGTACCATATCTTCTTCAAATAAAGGGTGGCAAAGCACCAGGTTCATCTAGACATTGGGCACATTGTATAGTTTTATCAATAGATGAGTTTCAGTGATTATTTATCATTTCAAAAAGGAGGTTTCTTCAAACAAAAGTTTTAAGAGTCACTGCCCCATTTCGCTTATCTACCCAAATTCTTCAACTACAGGAGCTTGAGCACAGTTGGTTGACTGGCTGGTTTACAATGCAGAGTAATGCCAACAGTGCGGGTTTAATTCCCGCACCAGCTGAGGTTACCATGAAAGACTCTCCTTCTCAACCTCTCCCCTCGTCTGAGGCACAGTGGCCCTCAGTTTCAACTTACCATCAGTCACCTCTCTCTCTCTCTAATGAGAGTGTGGGACTATGGCAAATTTAATCTTTACAGATCCAAGATACCAATTTAGGAACTCTTCCCACCTGCATAAGGATTTGCATTAATCCTTCCCGTTATAAGGGTAATCCAGGAATTCTCATTGTTCCACCAATCAAATCTAACCCTCTTCCCTTTAAGTAGCATTTACCCACCCTCCCACCGCATCGCCAACAGTATAGAAATGAACATCTGACAAAGAATATTTGATTCCACTAATCTTTACAATGTTTCTGGAATTGCATTCCCTATTAAATATTTATCCAGGTGGAGCTCTTGCTGACATAACAAGGTGTAGAGCTGGATGAACACAGCAGGCCAAGCAGCATCAGAGGAGCAGGAAGGCTGACGTTTCGGGACGTTTCCGAAGAAGGGTCTAGGTCCGAAACGTCAGCCTTCCTGCTCCT
>NC_063346.1:9927490-9971651 GCF_021869965.1 Rhincodon typus
CTGATGCTGCTTGGCCTGCTGTGTTCATCCAGCTCTACACCTTGTTACCTCAGATTCTCCAGCATCTGCAGTTCCTACTATCTCTGGAGCTCTTCTTAAACTGATTTGGTCATTTAGATACAGAACTGATCTACATTCCACTGGTGATATTGCATAAGATCATCAAACAATAATAGGTAAGTTCCAAATAACAACATACAGGAAAGACCTTGCTCAAAACAAGATGTATAGTAATCTCTACACCTTAAATTAGAAAAAGGACTTATCTACTGACAGCACCTTTCACTCAATTCAAGTACCAGGCAAGAAAACACAACAGCGCTTCATCAGAGGCTGCACTGATGATGTTACCCAGCAGGGTGATGAAACATCTGCGGAAAAACAACAAACCAGCTTTGCGAGCCAACCAACCACAACATCCACAACCCAAGCTACAAATCTACTCTAAAACCTTGTAGATGCTATTTCAAACAGAAAACACAACAAGGCCCCAAATAGCAGTGGCAATATAACCAAGTAACCTGGTTTTAGTGACCTCTTAAAAGAGAAAATTATTGATCTGGCAAACTCCCCTGTTCTTTTTAAAAATATTGCTGTATTACTGTGCTTGTTCACTGGATAGGGCCTTAGTTTAATGGCTCATCAAAAAGACAGCACCTCCAACAGTGTAATTGTCTCTCAGCACTGCACCGTGTTGGCTAAAATGCATGCTCAATATTCAAACTAAACCCATACTCTTCTGACATGGAGGGGATAGAGTGGACCACCCCTGACTGTGTCACGCTGTACAAGTACGAAAGGCTCCCCTTTCCAGGCTCGATAGTCAACAGTATTATCTGGTATGGAGTCCTGTCATACTTTTATTGGAGAGCTCAGGTCTGTGCTGAGGTGCTACATTGTAGCCATGGCACCAGTACAAAGGTCTTTCAAGTGGCATTGTATCTAGACAGAATCACCTGAGGTCCATCTGTAGTTATGCACTGATTACTGTGCATGTTTCAATAGGATGCTAAGGACAGGATTGTGCAGGGCAAGGTCAAACAGGTTAATAAGCAAAAGTGTGGAAATATTACTTTCATAGTATAATAGAATGCCAACAATGCAGAAGGTGGCCATTTGGCCCATTGTGTCCATGCTCCATGATAGTCCTCCAGCAATGCTCCATGAGATCATGCTTCAGTTTTGAGATTCCAAGGCATTTTTAGTGCTTAGGGATTTGGCAGGTAGGATATACCTTCATTTGCTGTCTCACTTATGAGCCAGCATCTTGCATACACAAAGAACCCTCACAAATTCCAAAAGAAAGGCAGCGTATGACTGTTCTCCACTCTTTCAAATGAGCAATATTGTGTTTTGAAGGTTTCCTGACCATACATCAGCGAGCACAGGCGCCCTCTGCTGATTCCCAGACTGGTTTCCCATCTTTCACAATCCAAGGCTGCTTTTCTTTTAAATTCACTCATGGGACATGTGCATCACTAGCTAGGCCAGAATTTCTCACCCATGCCTAGTTGTCCTTGAGAAGGTGGTGACGAGCTGCCTTCTTGAACCGCTGCAGTCCATGTGCTGTAGGTTGACCCACAATGCCATTAGGACGGGAATTCCAGGATCTTGACCCACTTACAGTGAGGAAGGGAGGAGATATATCTCCAAGTCAGAATGGTGAGTGGCTTGGAGGGGAACTTGCAGGTGATGGACCTCCCATGTATCTGCTGTCTTGTTCTTCTAGCTCAAAGTGGTCATGGGTTTGGATGGTGCTGTCGAAGGATCTTTAGTGAATTTCTACAGTTGCATCTCGTAGATGGTACACACTGCTGCTACTGAGCATAGGTGGTGGAGGGATGCAAATGTTTGTGGATGCAGAGCCAATCAAGCAGGCTGTTTTGTCTTGGATAGTGTCAAGCTTCTTGAGTGTTGTTGGAGCTGTCCCCATCCAGGTAAATGGGGACTATTCCTTCACACTCCTGACCTCTGCCTTGTAGATGATGGGAATAGATAAGGGGTTTTGGGGAATAAAGAGATGAGTTACTCAACACAGTATTACTAACCTCTGACCTACTCTTGTAGCCACTGCATTTACATGATGAGTCTAGTTGAGTTTCTGGTCATTGGTAACCCCTAGAATATTGATTCAGTGATGGTAACACCATTGAATGTCAAGGGGCAGTGATGAGATTGTCTCGAATTATTGGAAATGATCATTGCCTGGCATTTGTGTGATCCATGCTGCATCTGAACATGAATTGCTTCACTATCTGAAAAATTAACATTGGTGAGCATCCTGACTTCTGACCTGATGATGGAGGGAAGGTCATTGATGAAGCAGCTGAAGATGGTTAGACCTGGGATCCTACCTGGACGAATTCTTGTAGAGATGTCCTTAAGCTGAGATGACTGATTTCCTTGCTTGTGTAACTCATGTATTTCAATAGAGAACATACAGCAAGCCAACCAAGTAGGACCAATCAATTAGTCCAACCACAAACAGACAACGTTCACAAAAGAAGCCATTAGGAAGCTCTCGATCCATACACCAGTCTCAACTCCATAAAAGCCACTGTCCCCTCAGAGTCAAGCCTCGGAACAATCTACTTCCACTCTTGGTCTTTCATGTCATAATCCATGTTGGCACACCCTGGGTAGTGTACAAAGGGAGTGTTCTACTGTTGTCTTTCAATTAAGACATCAAAATCTGACTGCCCTGTTTCATAAAGCCTACCTTTGTGACCAAATCTTCTTATGTGGACGTAAAAGATCCTATGACACAACCTCAGGCCAGAGTAGGGGGGTTCTCCCTGGTATTTTGGCTGGTGTTTAAAAGAGATTATCCGGTCATTTATTTCGTTGATTCTTATAGCCTTTCACAGGAATACGATCAGACAAAATATATTTGAGATGTTGGGAAAAAAAGTCACCAAAACTTCGGGGGCTTCAGTCATGTGGCAAGACTGAAGAAGCAAGGGTAAGAGGATTCAGGTGCAATTTGATCAGGATGTTCAACATCATCAAACGTATTAATAAGTAAATAAGGTGATTTCAGGGGCAGCATGGGAACCAGAGGAGATAGATTCAAGGTAATAAGTGAAAGGATCATGAGGGAGCTTGGTTGGACATGAAGGAAGAAAAGATGCACTGCAAGTGCATCAGTCCCTGAAAAGATGGTGGAAGCAGATTTTATAGCAGCCACCATGTAATAATAGATAAATATTTGAAGGGGAAACATTGCTACAGGGCTACAGGTAAGCAGCAGGTTTGGGGATTAATCAGAAAATACTCAAAGTTGACACAGGCAGTTTGAATGATCTCCTTGCAATCTTGCTTTGTTCTAGAACATTGTGATAAACCTTCAAATTTCTAAGACAGTTCTTATGTAATTTCTCATTCATTACCTCAAATTAATCCTGCCGGTGACATATTAGTAATTACCAATACCTTACCCTACTACTGAGTAACTCAAACTACTCCCATTAGACAACAATTGGTGTACAATTTGGAAATCCAATGCCATTGCATTATTGTAATGTTAGTTGGAAAAATATTAACGTTCTGCTTGCTCAAAATTACACTTTGCAAAAACTTTCTAACAACATTGCATAATATGTATTAAAACTTGATCTGACTGACACAAAAAAGGAAGAAGAGCATGGTTTTAGAATCCATTGCAATTTTTTCCCTGTAATTTCAAAAGCATGGTGTCACCAATTTGAAATAGATAAAAGGTGATTTTTTTTTCCTTTCAGAGGGACATGATTCTTTGTAGCTCTTCCTTAAAAGGCTGTGGAAGCACAGACTTTGAATATTTTTAAGGTTAAAGGAAATAGTTCTCGATAAGCAAAACAGTGAAAAGTTATCAGGGCTCTGCGGGATGTGGAGTAGTCAGATCAACCATGAACTTATTGAATAGTGGAGCAGACCTGAGGGGGCTAAGTGGCCTACTCCTTCTCCAAATTCATTTGTTTAGAAGCTCATAGGATTCAGGGCTGCCGTGGACCTCTCTCTCCACTCACTGAACAAATAGGAACAGCAGTAGACCATTCAGTCCTTCAAGTCTGCTCCTCCATTCAATAATGTCATGGCTGATCCGACATTCCTCTCGTCCATTTTCTTGCCCTTTCCCCATGATGCTTGATTGCTTGAGTTTGCAACTGATCAAGAATCTATCTATCTCAGCTCAAAATATACACAAGGACTCTATCCCCACAGCTCTCTCTGGTGAGGAGTTCCAAAGACACTCAACCCTCACAGACGAAATTCCTCCTAATTTTGGTCTTAAATTGCCGCTCCTTAAAGCTGACACTATGCCCTCTGGTCCTAGACTCTCTCATGAGCAGAAAAAACATCTCAGCATTTATCCTGTCAAGGCCCTTTAAGAATCCTCTATGTTCCAAAGAGATCACCTCTCAATCTTCTAAATTCCGATATGTAGAGTCCCAACCTGTTTAACCTTTGCTCATGAGACAATCCCCTTCCATCCTGCAGATCAACCTGGTGAACCTTCTCTTCTGCTTCTGATGAAATAATATTTTTCCTATATAAGGGGGCCAAAACTGCTCACAATACTCCAGATGCGGTCTCACTGGCACCTTGTACAGTTATGTTAGACTTCCCTACTCTTATACTCTAATCTCTTTGAAATAAGCGCCAACATTCCATTAGCCTTCCTGATTCTCTGCTGCACCTGTGTGCTTGCTTTCTGTGTTTCATGCACAAGAACTCCCAAATCCCTTTGTGTTGCAGCTTTCCGCATTCTTTTTTCTATTTAACCTTCTTGAGATTAGTTTTGTATTCGCATTCCAAAACCTGCAAAGGCTATCAAGAATATTTGTGTATTTCTACTGTTTAAACCAGCTGCTCTGAAGGACAAGTTTGCCTGTCTATTATGCTCATTAGAGAGGAATTTCCTTGAGGGTTTTCACTCATCAACTACTGTAACTCCTTACAAACAGTTATGTCCTTTTGAATTGTAGTCCATTTCATTCGATGGACAGAACCTCTGGCATTGCAGTAGTCCATCAATCCTGCACTGAAATGTTAGCCTGGATTATACACTCAAGTGTCTGCTCTAGAGTTTGAGCCTGTAGCTTTCTAAGCAAGACAGCTACAAATAGATGTATGAACAGCAGCCTACAACCATCTTAGGGCACCTTGATATACATTTTAGACTCCCGATCAGAAGGGTCTTTGCAATTAATAATCTGTAGCACCAAATGGCATCACAGTATGAGGAATGTGAGAGGGATGGGTAAAGCAGATAGCCCACAAGCATTTATGTTAAATAATTAAATATTTACACAGTGCAAAACGTCTTACCCTTTAAGCAATAATAACCATGACAGTATAAAAAAGGCAAAGAAAGACCAAATGGTGTTGAATGCAAAGATTTGCATTTATGCATTCAAAGCACTATAAAGCACATTCACTAACGTAAGAGCTAATGTGAGTAAAACTGCTGTAATCCCTGAGGATCACTAGACTGCCCTCTCACTGGAATGGGATGACTGGTGGTGGTTTAATCTGAGGGTCACCATGCCTCAGGCGAGAGGATTGATTGAGAAGGAGGGTCCACCATGGTGACCTCAGCCTGTGCAGGAAGTGAATCTGCACTGTTGACATCACCCTGCACTGCAAACTAGTCTTGACTCTATGACTATGACTCTATAACTAACTGAGTTAACCAACACCACACCACCCTCCCCCAAACAATGTAGGAAACTTAGCATCAATCTATGCACAGCAAGCTCCCAAAACAGCAATGTGATCATGACGAAATAATATGTTGCTTTTTTGATTATTTGGCAATAACTGATTGAGGGATTAATACTGACCTAGGAGAGCTCCCTTATTCTTCAACATAGCATCATTGGCACATTGGCATCTGCCTCAACAGGTGGACAGGGACTCAGTTTAACATCTCATCTGAAAGACGGCATCTCAAATCGTGGGCCCCGACTCAATTCTGGATTGGAAAATCAGCTCTGATTTTGGTGTTCAAGCCCCGTCTTGAACCCAGAGCCTTGTGAGGAAGACAGAAACAAGAACTGAAAGGACAAATCAAACCAACTACCTGCTGAACATTTGACGCCTGGAACCAGGGAAAGAGATTCACAGCTGAAATCAAATCTTCCATCCTTAGCTGAGGGTTTCTCCTCTCAGCTGACCAAAGAATTGTGATGCAGATCATTTTAACTGACAACACTAAATCACTTTCTTCATCTCATAGAGAACTAGTTATGACATTACACTCACATTCCTCACAGCAACCCTTTTCAATCACATCAATCTCAAATGATTTCTGAAATTTGGGTGTTTCAGATCTGCGGAGATGCTGGCAAGGTGCCACAAGTATATATATTTCATTTTTAATTAAAGTTGAAATTGAACATGCCCTTCGAAAAACATCATAACTCTATGAACACCCGAGTGATTAAATATTGGGTGGGAGCTCAAATATTGGACACATTTTCCAGTTTAACTTGGACACATTTTCTAGATTAGGAAAATAAAGTAACCTTGCCTGTGTTTTCGAGGGGAGATGGATGGTCGGAGAGTGTAGGCAAAGATAAAATGCCTTTGTTCTGCACAGTTGACGAATCCCATCTTTGGTTCCCTGGTCCCGACAGTTAATCTACCTCGGGAGTAGCATCAAATCAGACCTCCTCAGTAACGGGTTTGGAATCTGACAGGATTCCTACGCTATGTGCCAAATCACCAGAGTTACTGATGTTGCAACAAAATGGGGCTTCTGCATGAGGTATTGACACCAAGGACAGGTCACAAAGTGCAGAACTTAATCTGTGAGGCACAAGTCCTGATGACAGAGGCAGAGGTGTCTGTGTGCTGGCTGCAGATGCACACAGAGTTTGATGTTAGCTTTACACACCAGGCAGCCGGCACAGGCAGTTGCACAGTAGGGCATAGGCCAATTATCAGGTAAGTGGCAGTGCAGCTCCGATTGGCTATGAAAGAGCCCCCAGCACAAGCACACAGGCTGTACAGGCAAGGAGCAAGTTACAAGGAAAGGGTTGGTGCAGGGGACAAACAAATAAAGTCATACAGCACGGAAATAGACCCTTCGGTCCAACTCGACCCTGCCAAACAGCTTTCCCCAACTAAACTAGCACCATTAGCCTGCAATTGACCCACATCTATCTAAACCTTACCCATTCATGTATCTGTCAAAATGTCTTTTAAACTTTGTAGCTATACCTGCATTTACCACTTCCTCTGGCAGTTCATTTTACATACAAACTACCCTGTGTGAAAAGGTTGACCTCAGGTCCCTTTTAAATCTTTTTCCTCTCACCTCAAAATTATGCCCTTCAGTTTTGACCTCCCCTACCCTAAGGAAAAGTCTTTTGCTATTCACCTTACCTCCGCCCCTTATGATTTTACAAACTTCTATAAGGTCACCCCTCAACCTCCTAAGCTCCAGTCAAAAATGTCCCAGCCCATCCAGCCTCTCCCTGTAATTCAAACCCTCCAGTCACATGTAAATGTTTGCTATACCCTCTCCAATAGCAAGGTAACCAGAACTGTACACAATATTCCAAAAGAAAGCTAACTCTTTACAACTCTAAAGTAGCAGTAGAATTGACACCACCAGATTAGAAAAAGGAGAGAAGTCTGGCCAAATGAAGCCCAACACAGTACATTGAAGGTGGGACCTTCAAGAGCTGGAATCACATGGGCTGCAGCAAAAGAAATGGCAACGGTTCGGGGCGTGACAGAACCTTGCTGCTCAATGATCCGTGCAGGACCAGAGGAACAATGTTGAGGACACACAACCCATCAATCTCACCTCCACTCTTCCAGTCCAATGACCTGCTAGCAACTCTCCATCACTCCACCCCCTGCCTGGTTGCTTGGCTCTTGCCACTATCAACAGTCCAGGTTGACATACACTCCTCTCTCCTTTTCTCAGTGTTCAATAAAGATTACCTTTCACTCATGATTTGAACAGAATACCTTGCTTCTGCATGCCACCTTGAGCTACTCATAAATCAAGTTCCCCACTGACTTAAGGTCTTACTTAAATTTGGAGGAGCAGTGCTTCAATGAGTTTTCATTGTACGCATTTGTATGAGAAACAGATCTTAGCTTTTGCCAGAATAAATCACCCAGCCTATTGTGATCCCCAAAGTTCATCATGTAGATGGCTCAAATCCTCCTTTCAATTCTTGCTTTTAGCTTCCACACTAGACTCTGGGTCCCAATGGCCTCATCAAATCCCACTCAACATCTTCATTGCTGTGGGGTTTGAACTCACAACTAACTCATAGGCAAAGCTGAGCCATGCTGACACCACTATAGATTTGAGGTGAGCTGACCCGTTTTCAAACAAGCTTCATAACAAGTAAGCAAGAGTTAGAAAACCAGCAGGAGATGAGTGACACTGTTTTGTAGCACACGACCAAAACATGACTTACTAACTTGAGACACAATGGGTGATGAGCATTGCTGGCTGATGAAGAAGATAATGACTTTGGTCCCAAATCTCTGCATCACTGGGAGGTCCCATTGTCTTTGATCTGGATCTGGTCTGGACTAATTGACGGAGGTTGATTGATCTGAATTGCCATTAAATTTTATCATTATATCACGATAGAAAATCTAGGTGCAAACTGGGTTGTTTGAACCAGAAATTTGCACGTCCCTAAGAAGAAAGAGCTTCTCTAAATGCATGGGAATAGAATGCTACTAAATCAATGAATACCAACAAATTATAACACAATGAGAACTGACACCAGGAAATTCCACCTCATAAAATCCCCAGGGTCTGATCATCCTCATCACAGTCCTGAGGCTTAGACAAAAACAGAGCCCTCGACTAGTCATGGATGTAGAAAACAAACCCAAAAGGCATAATAAACAATTTCAAAGTCGAACATAGTCATGTTCCAAGCTATTAAAATCTTTGCTTCATGTTTACATTCGACTTGTGCGTCACAAGTAAAATTAAACATTTTCTTCAGTTGTGGTGTGAGAAATGATCACTGCCTTAAATCACTATCACCACAAAGAGGCCAGAAAGGCTTCCTAAAGGTTCAGTAATTTATTACATGCTAAAGAAAAGTGTGCTGCAATGTAAACTAATGGATAACAGATGCAATGCTGTGGTACTTTTATAGGTGGCGTGTTCGGCAAATGGTTTGGAGATACTTGCAATAGTCAGAATCAAAGAGTTGGGGTTGAAAGGAGAAGATAAACCATAGAAACACTCCATTCAAGTAAGCAGTCAGGTTCGTCAGAGTGCTTCAGGGTTTTCGGAGCACTCACAGTGTCGTGCTTAATTGAAATATTTGTGTTCACAATATGGAGTTGAAAACCTGTGCAAATGAACACTATCTGTGTCCGTCTACACAGCACACTACAAACCACTGCCAGTACTCAGGTAAATACTCTCCGAAGCTGCTGAGCACATAAAAGTCACTGTGGTCCCAGACAACCATGGGGTTGTTCTTTCATTAAAGTTTGATTTAACCTGTGAGTCAAAACTCCTCAAGCGAGTGGATAGGTTGAGAAGATGGGGCCTTCCTGCAGAAATTGACCCCATGTATATGAAGTATTTGTATGTGTGACCCTATGGAGGGGGATGGTGGCATAGTGATAATGCAACTGAATTTACGAATCCAGAAGCGAAGGCTAATGCTCCTGGGACTGATGCTCAAATCCCACCATTGCAGCTGATGGAATTTAAACTCAACTACGTCATGAATCTGGAATTGAAAGCTGTACTCAGTCATATTGACCGTCAGGCTATCATCCATTGTTGTAAAAACCCATCTAGTTCACTAAATTCCCTTTAGGGTAATATGTTTACTCTTCAATATTTACCTGATCTGACTCCAGACCCACATCAACATAGGTACATCCTAATTACCCTCAGTTGAACAGCAATTAGGAAATACGGGTTAGCCTTGCCACTGCCCATATCTCATGACTTCAAAACGAGCAGATCCTACAACATCCATGTATTTTACAAACTAATCAGGATACAGAGCCTTAAATGAACAATCTGTGGCTTCTTCTGGTGTCAATTTCAGGAGCAATCTCTTTGGGTTAACAGCACAGTGGGAAGGGAGGCCAAGTCGATGCTTTTTGGTTCTAGTTTGAGCAAGTTGAAAATGATGATTCTGTGCACAGTTACCGCACTTCAAACTATGGACTGTAAAATGCTTTGGGACATTCTGAAGACATGAAAAGTGCCAGAGAAATGACAGTCTTACTTTTTAACACTTGAATGCTGGTCATGAGTGATTTTAAAGTTGCCTGCAATCACTTGTTCAGGAAAGTTAGCAATTACAAACCAGTCATGCTGATTTCAGTGGTGGAGAGAACTTCACAAAACAATCATTCAGGTCAGAATTCTTAATCACATGGAAAAAGGGTGCATTGTTTGGAGAGAGAAAGGAAGATTGCTTGTTGGGCACATCAAGCTCCCCAAAAAGGAGGCTTCCCCCATCCTACCCCTTTCTTTGTAGACAGCACATTGCCCAGTGAACGCAGTTAAGACACCTACCCAACCTCTACATTCCCCTGCCATTAATTGGCCCCTTAAAGGCTTTAAAAGGTCTAAAGGTGACTGCTATGTCTGACTCCTCCCCTGTCTACACTATGATATTAGGGACAGATCAGAGCTGGGTTAGAGGACCATGACTTTATTTTAGAAGTGAATATCACTGGCAAGGTTAACATTGGTTAGCCATCCCTAAATGCCCTTGAACTGAGTGGCTTGCACGGCCATGACAGAAGGCAGTCAAGAGTCACCCACATTGCTGTCAGCCTGGAGTCACATGTAGGCCAGATCGACTAAGAATGAGAAATTTTGTTCCCTAAAGAACATCAGTGAAGCAAATGGGTTTGGGTGTTTCTCATCAACCTGTTCTGAGATATTATTACACGCCTCTGGAGTAAGTGGGAGTTGAACCCAGGAAACTATGATTGCACCTTAAGAGCCCCAATACCATTTAGGTTCCTATGGCAATCTATAATAGATGTCATGGGCATCATTACTGACATTAGCTTTTGATTCCTGATTAATATTTGAATTTAAATTCTAACAGACACCATAGTGGGATTTGAGCCAACAGCCCCAGAGCTTTATTCTGGGCATCTGTGCAGTGACATTAACACTATGCCTATCTGAATAAAGTTGGTTCACTCAGAAGAGCTAGAAACGGTCAACATCAGTAGGTAGGTTTATTTGTTTACATTAGACGACAAGTCTTAACTTGCCTGTGTCACGGCGCACTTTTAAACAAGCTACAGATTCCCAAATTCCGCAAACCAACAAGGAAAATGTTAAGCTATGCGTTAGATCTTTCTGCTGCTGTCTGTCATTATCTTATATTAGGGATTAACATCTCACTACAATGTACACAATACAACAAACAACAAAGGCAAAAATGCCAGAACAATTCTTTGGCACATTGCAAATCACAAACTTACACGTGTGCTACCCATAGCTTTCTATCCTATCATTATAAATGGATGGAAAAATCACAAGCCGGAAGCGCGACAAAGAGCTGCTCTTGGGAATTCTAATCCTAAACCCCCTTCAAAAGTGATGCATCAAGAGGAACCAAGCCACTAATGACATAGTCCTTTCAACTCACATCATGCACATTAGTTGATGTAAAAACACAACCAAAGTTCACATTCACCAGTTACATGCATTCTGCTTGGTAACTCTCATTTAAAGAGTATGCAGAGCTACAAAGATATATCTGTTTCCACAATTCAAGACATCACATACATAAGATGAGGAACGTCTTTCATCAAAGCCATCTATATGATTGCACAAGATTATATACATTTGTTCATTTGAAAGGTACTGATAATGGAGCTAATTTTCATTTAGTGCACATCTAATCATTTATCTCAAGCAACTTTCCCTATTTCTTTCATCCTGGTGATAACCTTCAACATCGGCACAGTCCTTCATCTACTTTACGCTGCTTTTCATTTTTTATAAGACATTGGCAAAACTGGCAAGTCCTAAGAGCGCTTGAGATGGTAATGGTGAGTGGCCTTCTCGATCTGGGCATCTGGTATCTGCAGAAATTTGATATAATTCAGTGGTTTGTTGAGCCTTTCAGAGGAAATCTTTATTTGGAACACCCAGTATTAGTAGATTGTCTGCCAAATGGATTGGGTAGAAGGTCAATTACAGAAACATTTCAGTCCATTAGTGCTCCAAATTTTCCCCATTTCCTTGTCAAAAAAATGCAACATTTGTACTGTTTTAAAACCCAAATTCAAGGGGATAAATAAGATTTATATCTCTAAACCACATGATGTTGGGAGTTCAACTGCTCCACTCACTCATTCCATTTATACAGTCTCCTTTCATTGGGGTCAGTTCACCGAAATACTGCAATCTGAATTGATGCCCGAATTGGAAGCAAACATGAAAGGACTGGATTAAGGTAAACAGTTTTCCTTTCAAGCACTGGCAATCACCATTCCAAATCTCTTATCAAGCAAAACACACAGCCAACACAAAGAGTTGAACAAACAAACATGGCTTCGGCCAGTTTAATGAGCAATTTATACAGTAAAACCTTGATGAGGGCTTCCCCTCCCCCAAGCACCTACTCCATCAAGACAGCTAATTGAATCAAAATCTGAATTAACTTCCCAAATGTAAACAGGCCTAAGGCTCATCTTAGATCAAGTAAACACAAGCTTGGAGAGAAATGTATCCTTTCACAGTGGTCAACAGGGAGGACTTTAATTTTGACTCAACTCAAATTCTAATGTAAATTCACTTCTTAAAAACTAATAATATTGGACCCAGCTAGCTTCCCAAGCCCTCATTCATCCCTCCATAAAAGGAGGAATATCTTTTTATCATTTGAAAAATGCACTGAATCCCTTTCACAGAAGGTCTTGGGGAACTACATAAAACACGCTGTTGTGATGGATGTGCTGTAAAGGGGGCATTCGCAGACTTTTCCAGTGTCAATGCACCGTGTCTTACTATACAAAGAGTTTTCACTCATCTATTTTTGCGGGAGGCATAGTTAACACGTCAGGTAATGTTATACAAAGGGGATTCTTTCATGTACCTAAAACATCTGAGAACTGTCAAATCCGGATGACCTACTGGCTCGTCCCAGTTGATACACAATGTCTGGAAAAGTCTAGGCTGTCTTCAAAATTGCTAACATCTGCACGACCTCCTCCACACACACACACCAACTCAAAAGCTACAGTATAATTCTATTTGCCAGTCCTTAGGCTGGGCTGCAGCACAAATTTGCACCACCTCACCATTATTAAATCAGCTACCTCAAAGAAAGTCAGGCTCACATCGATATGGTATCTTTCATGACCTTGGAAACTTTCAAAGCATCTGGGTGGAGAAAAAGAAATACTTTTGAAGTTTGTCACTTTTGCAACGCAGGAAATTTGGTCGCTAAATTGCATACATTAACCTCATACAACCAGCAATATGACAATGACCAGATAATATAACCTTGTTGATATTGGCTGAGAGATAAATGTTGATCAGGGTCAGCAGTATGCACTCTGAGGAAGGGTCACCGGACCCGAAACGTTAACTCTGTTTTCTCCTCCACAGATGCTGCCAGACCTGCTGAGCTTTTCCAGCAACTTTGTTTTTGCACTCCTTTGACATGCTTCACGATAGCTTGGTCACATTCCTGTGAAGCACCCTAATATGTTTCATTGCAGTAAAGGGTTGTCAAACGTGCCATTTAAATGCATGGCGTTCTTGTCTCAATCAATTAAGTTACTCCTCACAGTATCATCATCGACACCAAAGAAACCTCTCAAGGTGCTACACAAACAGGTTGAAGAACAGCAGGTGCTGAGCTAGAAAGTGGAGGAATCAGAGGTCTGCTTAAAATTAGCCCACAAAAGTTGAGGTTCAGGAGGATTTATGTGAATGTGGAAAGAGAGAAACGGGCCAAATCTGAGGAGCTTGTGGACTCTTTATCTCCATGATCAAGACCATCTGTGTGACTTCCTCTTTCCTTTGCTCACTAAATATTCCCAGTTTTTCCCGCCCAGATAGTGTGCCTGGACACTACAACTGGAGAAGGCATGAGCATTACAATACGAATGTAAATACCTAAAATCCGTCCCTCAGGCAGAGATAAAATTCATTATTTCAGTAAAGCCATGAAATGACTTATGTGCAGCAAGAGAAAATGGTACCACAGTGGCTATGTCACAGACTGGTAAATCCAGCGATCTGAGTTAATGCTTTGGGGAAATGGATTCAAATTGCACCATGACAGTTTTCAATGTACAAATTTAAAATATCTGAAATTAAAACCTATTTTGAGTCATGGTGATGATGAAATGATTGATGTAAAAACTCAGCTGGTGCACTAATTTCCCTCTCTTGGGCCACCCTTACCTACTCTGGCCTACACGTGACTCCAAACCCACAGCAATATGGTTGACTCTTGACTGCCCTCTGAAATGGCCTAGCATGGCCACTCAGTTCAAGGGCAATTAGGGATAGGCCATAAATACAGGCTTTTTCCAGTGGCACCACAACAAAAATAAAAGAGGTCAAGGAGGTGAGGATACATCAACGCAGCACATGCTGCTTCCCCAAGGCTGATTAGTGTGGATGGGTCTAATTTTGCTCCAAGAAGCACTGGAACGGTCAGTGCAAACACTAGATGCTCAAAGTGGTTTGTTTCCCCAGCAATAACAGCTACACAAGACACCCAACTAAAAATAAGTGAAATCACAATCTAATTGGGATTCCCCGATATCCGGACTTCAGAGATTAAGCCCTGAGGCAAGGTTATACAAATTAACTCCGTCTTGTCTAGAAGTTAGAAGTTGAGGGGTGATCTGATCAATGTCTTCAATATATTAACAGGAATGGACAGGATAGATAGAGATAAATTATTTCTATTGCTTGGGGATTCTAGAACTGGGGCCAGGCCATTCAGGAGAGATGTTAGGAAGCACTTCTACATACAATGGGCGGTATAGCTTTGGAAGTCTCTTCCACAAATGGGAATGGATGCTGAATCAGTTGTTATCTTTAAATCTGAGATAGGTACACATTTGTTAAGCAAATGTATTGAGGGATATGGGCCAAAGGCAGGTATATGGATTTAGGCCACAGATCAGCCATAATCTCACTGAAAAGTGGAACAAGCTCGAGGAGTGAGCTATACCGATGTTTCCTCAACTCTGGATTATGCCAGTGAGCTTTCTGAACTCTGATTTCATACTCTGAATATTTTAAAGCTTCTTGAATCACTCAACTCTATTAATCCTTCAGAAGATTATGCAGCTTACAATTTCTGACAAATCTTTGGACCAACCTAACTGTACAGTCAGCTGAAGAAATATTGCACCAGAGGGACTCCTTGTTGCTTAACCCTTATAGCTACATGGTGATGCAATGTGCTGAGAGAATATCTCAAGATTTGCACCTAACAAGCCATTGAGCTTGTCACACTTTCCATACAGAAGTCCAGGCAGAAGAAACCAGGGCACAGGTACATCAGGGTTCAACAACTGAATGCCAAGGAAAAGGGGGACTGCTGGCCTCAGGCCAGGGATAAGGCTGGGGGCAGGTGAGGAGCAGCGCCAAGCTCCTGGAAGGAATTCCCATAAGCAACGCAAAATGGGAGAAACTGTTATTCAATTCTGGTCTCTTGTGGTTCCCTGATTTTAAGTGTTTGACCACTGATCAATTGTTAGCCCTGCTTTCAACTGCCTAAACATGAAGCTCACTAAAATTCTACTTTTCTTTTATTTATTTTACTTTTCTCCTTCCTTCTTTGGGATGCCCCCGTAGCCAACATTTTGACCAAGCTTTTCGTGTTCTGCCCTAACATCGCCTTCGTAGATCCTTGTCAAATAAAAGCAGAGAAACATAGAAATTAGGAGCAGGAGTAAGCCATTCAGGCCATACTCCAGCACTCAACATGATTATGGCTGACCATTCAACTCAGTACAGATGGTCCCAGGGTTGCAAACAGGCTCTACTCTGGAGTCTGTTCACAAGTCAATTTGTACACAGGTCAATTTGTACACAAGTTGAGACAGAACGCAGGAGAATATAAAGGAACAGGAAATGTTCGTGTGTTGAATATTTAAAATTACACCCTGGTCTAGGCCCGAAACGTCAGCTTTCCTGCTCCTCTGATGCTGCTTGGCCTGCTGTGTTCATCCAGCTCTACACCTTGTTAACCCTTGTACAAGATCATGTTTGTAAGTACAAGTGCTCCAAAGTCAGACATTGTTCTGAGGAAGGGTCACCGGGCCCGAAACATCAACTCTGATTTTTCTCCACAGTTGCTGCCAGACCTGCTGATCTTTTCCAGCAACTTCTGTTCTTGTTCCCGATTTACATCATCCGCAGTTCTTTCGGTTTTTATTCATTTATCAGGGACCCCTGTACCCTGTTCCCACTTTCTTCCCATACCCTTTCATCCCTTTAGACCCAAGAACGGTATCTAACTCCTTCTTGAAAAAAATTCAAAGTTTTGGCCTTAACTACTTTCTGTGGCAGAGAATTCCATAGGCTCACCATTCTCAGAGAGATTTCTCCTCATCTCAGCCCTGAGTCACCTACCCCATATCTTTAGACTGTGACACCTGGTTCTAGACTCCCTGGTCATTGGGAGCATCCTTCCTGTGTTTAACCTGTCTAGTCCTATTCGAATTTTATAGGTTTCTATGAGATCCCCCTTCACTCTTTGGAATTCCAGTGAATATATGCCTAATCAATCCAATCCCTCTTCATACGTTCAGTTCTGCAAACCGAGGAATCCCTCTGGTAAAACTTATTTCACTCCCTTTACAGCCAGAACATCCTTCCTCAGGTAGGACAGCACAGCTGCACAGAATACTCCAGGTGTGGCTACACAAATGCCCTGTATAGTTGCAGCAAGACATTCCTGCTCTTGTACTTCAATTCACTCTATAATTCACCTTCTTCACCACCTGTGTGCTTAATTTTAGCAACTGGTAAATGAGGCACACTCAGGTCACATTGCACCTCCACCTTTCTCAAACTATCACCATTCAGATAATAATCTGCCCTCCTGTTTTTGCTACCAAAGTGGATAACCTCACATTTATTCACATTATAGTGCATCAATGAAGCATGTGTCTGTTCACTCGCTCAAATTGTCCAAATGTTGGTCTGAAAGCATTCCTTTGAAAGTCCACGTGACAATTTAGAATGTTCAAGTGATATACAAGTGCAGCTGATTCTTGCTGCCTTTATCCATAGTTGGTTCCTTTACACCTCACGGAGAGATGTTCAGAGCAACATGTGGATAATCACCCGCAATATCTACATTGATTGCCATAGAATGGTCAGTCTGAGAGCACAGAGAAATTGCTTCCAATATATTAGAAAAGGATTAAACCAAACAGGTTCTCATGGTGGTTGCTACCAAGTAATTGTTACGGGAAACTATGTATGTGTTATCTTTGTCCCCCCATTTATTATTCACCTACATGCTACCCCTCTGTAACATAATCCAAAGGCACAACATTAAATATCACATGTACACTGATGTCTGACTCAAACCCAGCTCCAACTCACCACCACGTCTCTTGACTCCACCGCTGCCACTAAGTTGTCAAATTGCTTACCTGACATCCAGTACTGGGCCAGCGGAAATTTCTTCAAAATGAAGAATGACTGAAGTAATTGTTTTTTGGTCTTTTTGTTTTTTTGGTTCTGAGGAAGGGTCACCGGACCCGAAACGTTAACTCTGTTTTCTCCTTCACAGGTGCTGTCAGACCTGCTGAGCTTTTCCAGCAACTTTGTTTTTGTTCCTGATTTACAGCATCTGCAGTTCTTTTGTTTCTTTTTAATTGTTTTTTTGGTGTTGACTGCAAACCCGCCCCCGCTGCCCCTTTTTCATATTCATTCATGGGATGCAAGTGTCTTTGGCTAGACCAGCATTTATTGCCCAGAGGGCAGTTAAGAGTCAACCACATTGCTGTGTCTGGAGTCAGATGTAGGCCAGACCAGGTAAGGATGGCAGTTTCCTTCCCTAAAGGACATTAGTGAACCAGCTGGGCTTTCCCGACAATCAACAATGGATTAATGGTCATCATTAGACTCTTAATTTGAATTCAGTCTTCGCCATCTGCCATGGCGGGATTTGAACCCAGGTCCCCACAACATTGCCTGCTCTCTGGATTAATAGTCTAGCAATAATACCACTTGGCTCCCCATTACCTAGCTCCTCAACTGCATCAGTACCACTCTAAGGTTGAGAGTAAAAGTCTGACTCCACAGACTACTTCACGAATTAAGATAGCCACTTGCAGGACACATTACAGGAGTGCTGCATGGTCAAGGTAGCTGCACTTCATTTGAGGTTTTAAAGTACGGTTCCAGTTGCCCTCTGAGGTAGATGTTAAAAAGTCCAACCATTCTATTTCACAGAAAAGCATTGACGTTTCCTCAATATTAGTAATGACTAATATTTATCCCCTACCCACATCAGTGATAAAATACATTATCATTGCCATCAGATTGTTGCCTGTGGGATCTTGCTGTGCACAAATGATTGCCGCTTTTCCTGCCTTTCGATAGTGACTACATTTTAATGAATACATTATTAGCCATAAAAGCATTTCAAAGCATCCAGAGGTCATGGAGAGACACTATAAAAATGCAAGGCGTTTCCTTCTTTTATACAGCCACACTTGTACACACCAAACAAGCGCTGCCACATCAGCTTAGCCTGACGGATCGACAAAGTGACGGAAAGTGTTATCAACAGTCCTATCACGCAGAACTTGCCTAGCAATAACGTGTTTGTTAGTGCTCAGTTTGGAACAAGCAAAAACCTTCGAGGGTCACTGGATTTGAAATGCTAACCTGGCTTCGTCTTCACAGATGCTGCTGAGTTTCTCCAGCAATTTCTGTATTTGTTTGTTTCAGATCTCCAGTATCCACACTTCTTTGTTTTATTTTAACACTCAGATTGGGTACTTCTGGGCTTATGTCTGCGGCTGACCACGTCACACCCTTATTTGAAACATGAGCTGAAATCCAGAAGGGAAGTGAGGATGACTGGCCCTCATATGTAAGTAGCATTTTGATCAAAATATGGCAACAAGGAGCCCTAGTGAAACTGGAGGACATGGGAATCAGGGGAAAATTTGTTTCTGGTCAGCATCATACTTGGCACAAAGGAACATGGTTGTGTTTGTTAAAGTCAACCATCTCAGCTCCAAGACATCATTGTAAGAGCTCTTCAGGGTAGATTCACAGACCCAACTATCTTCATTGTTTCATACATAACTTTTCTCTGCCAAAAACTCAGAACTGTGTACTGATTATTGCAGTGTTTACAACCATTCATGACTCTTCAGATACTAAAGAGTGGATATCCAAATGCAGCAAAACCTGCACAATATCCAGGCTTGGACTGGCAAGTAGCAAGTACCAGACAAGCACACAAGTGCCAGACACTGACCACTTCAAATAAGAGAATCTAATCTTGACATTCAATGGCACTACCATAGCTGAATTGTCTACTAGCAGCATCCTGGAATTTATCATTGACCTAAAAACTGAAGTGGACCAGCCATTTAAGTCTTGTGGTGACAAGAGCAGGTCAGAGATTGGGAATTCTGCAGCGAGTGATTCATCTCCCAATTCCTCAAAGTCAGTCTACCATCTACAAAGCACAAGTCAGGTTTGCAGTGGAATATTCTTCACTTTCCGGGATGAGTACAGCTCCAACGCTACTCAATACATTTGATATCATCTCGGACAAAGCAGTCTGCTTCATTCTCTACTTTCACTCCATCCACCACTGATGCACAGCATATGCTATCTACATGATGCACTGCAACAACTCACTGAGGTCCTAAGGCACCCCTTCCAAACCTGTGACTTCTATCCCCTAGATAGACAAGGGCAGCAGATACATGGGAACACACCAACTGCAAGCTCCCCACAAAGTCACACGCCATCCTAACTTGGAATTATATCACCATTTACTCACGTAGTCAATATCCTGGAACTCCCTCCCTCAAGGACTACAATAGTTCAAGGCAGCCACTCTCCTTCTCTAGGGCACTTAGGGATGGGCAATAGATGCTAGCCTAGCCAGATGAAGAAGAACATAAGAACATAAGAACTAGGAGCAGGAGTAGACCGTCCGGCCCTTCGAGCCTGCTCCGCCATTCAATAAGATCATGGCTGATCTTTTCGTGGACTCAGATCCACTTACCCGGGTGACTGCACTATAAGAATTTCTGATGCTGCCAGACCTGCCGACTTTTTTCCAGCAATTTCTGCTTTTGTTTCACATCCCCAGCATGTGCAGTTCTTTGTGTTTTTTTTAAAAAACGCTGATAGTAACAGCGATGATAATGTGGTGGTAATATTAAAAGATGTTAAATAAAAATCGAAAGAACTGTGGATGCTGTAAATCAGAAACAAAAACAGAAATTGCTGGAAAAGCTCAGCAGAACTGAAGAAGGGTGACTGGACTTGAAACGCTAACTCTGAATTCCCTTCACAGATGCTGCCAGATCTGCTGAGCTTTTCCAGCAATTTCTATTTCTGATAAAATATGCCAAATTGGTTCGCTGATGTTCTTTAGGGAGGAAACTTGTCCTCCTTTTCTGAGCTGGTCCCTATGACTCCAATCTGACACCGGTATGGTTGACTCTTAATAGCCTTCAAAAATAACCCTGCATACCAGTCAGCTGTAATTAGAATCCCTACAGCATGGAAACAAGCCCTTCAGACCAACAAGTCCACACCACCCCTTGGAGCATCCCACCCAGAACCATCCCCCTATAACCCACCTAATCTACACATCCCTGAACACTACAGGCAATTTAGCATGGCCAATCTGCCTAACCCGCACATCTTTGGACTGTGGGAGGAAACCTACACAGACACAGAAAGAATGTGCAAATTCCACACAGACAGTTGCCCAAAAGGGGAATTGAACCCGGGTCCCTGGCGCTGTGAGGCAGCAGTGCTAACCACTGAGCCACCGTGCCACCCAATTGACTAGGAACAGGCAATAAATGCCAGTCTTGCCAAAAATGTCCAAATCCTGAGAAAGTATTTAAAACAAAAACTTGACGTGCTTTCAATTTCACTCAGAAGAATTCTAATCACTTGTCCTATCACAGATCATATGCAACCTTGGAGAAATGCCCTAGATTTGGATGACAGCAGCATGGCATGTAAAGACTGGGGTCAATTCTCAGGTCACCATCCACTGCCCTGAGTATCTCTCAAACCCATGCAAGTGTCAAGTCAAATGACAGCACTGTGATTGGACACCTACCTACAATGTGTATGAAAATAGGTCAGGGTGTACACAACTTGAATGTGTTACCAAAGCTTTTCATTTTGCTTCTGTCAGGACAAATTCAAGAATTCCAAACTGTCATAACAACAAATCTTGAGGGTTCTAATAGCTACACACAACCAATTTGAGAGAGTCAATTGAGATCCTAATAGTTATTGTTTGCTAGAGATGACAGACGTTAATATATAGGGACCAGCTCTCTGCTAACTAAATGAATGTGTTCAAGCCTTGTCGTTTTTTCTCCTGAATTACCCAGAAGCTGAGGGAGCCTGTAGTTCCTGTTTTCCAGGGAAACACTTCACCCTGGAGTTGAATTGCCAACCAATTAGCACCTTTTCTCTCCTGCACTGGAAGTTATGGTGGCAGTTTGAAATTTGGTATTCCTGCATTTGTCCTGATGAGCACCAGAGAGAAAGCTCCATGGACGGGTCACTCTTTGTGTCAAAGAGTCTTAAATCTTTAAAAATCCCGTTCACATTCCACATCTCAAAAGATGAGGCACAAGGAGGGCAGCTGGAACAATTAAGAAAATAAATAAATTAGAGCCACTTGCCAAGACAGTAGAAACGGTGAAAGGAAAGCGTCAGTTTAAGGGGATATTGACAAATTATAGGAGTGGAGCTGCTGAGGGACAGACAGTATGTACAGGCGGACAGAGTAACTCACCAAACCCTGGCATGTAGACACGGCCACAGACGAAGCACTGTCGTTCCTGATGTGTCCCTGGTAGAAGCAGTTCGCTTGAGACTCCGGGAGGAGTTTCTCGGTGAGACCCTCGGGGCCCAGCAGGTGCACGGTGAAACCTTTCGCCAGCACGTTCGAGGCTCTTAAGTCGAGGTGCAGCTCCTGGTCAGAGAAGGAGAGTTTGTAATGTAGGGAATCCACAGGCGCTGAGCGTTTGTCTCTGTTACTCTGCACAGAACTTCCACCCGGATCAACTTTAACAGGTGTCACCAAGATATAGTCTGCAATGAGAGGAAGAAAAACCACCTTGACAGTGCATGTTGCAATATTTAATGTTGCCAGCCCGACCATCCTGTAAAATGATGGAAAACCACTTTATCATTTTTTTTGGGGGGGGGGTGTTGTATTATTCCCATTGCCACGTTCGGCTGTGCAGCGGAGACATTGAATGTATACAGTACATGCTGCCTCGCTGTCTGAATGTTTGCGGTGCAGTGATCATTCACGGAAGTGGATCCAATCGTGGGAGCTGCAACTTGGACAGAATCGAAAATACACTTTTCTTTAAAAAAAGTAATCCCCTCCACCTCTTCCCCGCAATGTTATCATTCATTCATTCCTGCTTATCCCGGGACGACTTGGTGGCTCAAAATTGCAAGAGCATCGCAAGTCTTTTCATCGGGTCTCATTCGGGAGATGAAATCTCTCTACCCCCTACTCCGACCCCACTTCATTTCCCAGCGGCGGATCTCCCCAGGAGCTGACTGCGAGACAGGGAAATCGCAGCCTTAACTCTCCTGCTGCCTGGAGCTGTCTCTCTCTTGCACCAGTGCGTGCGGATCCCAACTCTCTCTCTCTCTCTGTCTATGTGCAGGTACGTCGCACTGTCTGTATACCTGTGTCTGTCTCTATCAGCAAGTCTCTGTGTCTCCCGAATCTGCTTCTCTCTCCCAATCTGTAAGCGTCCCTCTCTCTCTCGCTGGCTGACAGTGAATCTGTCTCTCTGACTGTATCTGTCTCTCTGTCTGTATGTGTCTAACTTGTCTCTAAGTCTGTATGTGATTGCCGCTGCGTCCCTCTCCCCTGACTGTTCAGATGTCCACATATGTACTCCCTACTGTCTCTCTGACTGAGCCTCTATGTCTGTAACTTCGTGTGACTCTGTCTCAGACTGTATCTCTACGTCTGCATGTCCAACTGTGTCTCTAAGTGTGTCTGTGATTCCGTTTGTCTCCCTCCCCAACTGACATTTTCTGTAAGCCCCTCTCTGACTCTGTTCGAATGTGACTGTTTGTGTGGCCAAGTCTGTATAAGATCCTCACTGAGTCTTTCTCCCCATCCGACAGTCTCTCTATTTCTGTGTGCCCTTCTCTGACTTGTGTTCTCTGTGTGACTGTCTGTCTGTAGCTGTATGTCTGCCTGTGTCTCTGTCTGTATCTGTGTGTGTCTGTATGTCTGTCTGTATGTGCCTCTGCATCTGTGTCTGTCTGTATTTATGTGTCTGTATGTGCCTGTGCATCTTTGTGTTTCTGTCTGTATCTGTGTGTCTGTATGTGCCTCTGCATCTGTGTGTGAATGTATATACCTCTGCATCTGTGTGTCTGTATCTATGTCTGTTTGCGCCTCTGCATCTGTGTGTCTCTGTCTGTATGTGCCTCTGCATCTGTGCATGTGTCCGTATGTCTGTCTGTATCTGTGTGTGTCTGTATGTGCCTCTGCATCTGTGTGTGTGTCTGTATGTCTGTCTGTGTTTCTCTGTCTATCTCTGTGTGTGTGTCTCTCTCTCTCCCTGACTGTTCGCGTCAGGGTCTCTGTGACTCTTACACGCACACACTATAGCTCCCAATTTTGCATCGCGTACATAACTGTGTTTAAAGAACATAACGCATATATATAAGTATACAAACCATCGCTTATTCCAGTGTTCTCAGGGTTTTGTGCAGACCCCGGGTTTTCAGGAGAAACGCAGCAGAAGTGCAAAATCTGTGATTTGGGGGGTTGGGAGGAGAGAGAGAGAAAGCAAGTCAAAAATTAAAACAGATTAACGTTTAGCACACAAATCTCACAACGGCACTTGTCTGGGATCGCAATCTTTACGACCAGGCTGTCTAAAAATTAAAAGCACGTTTACAGTTTAAACAGTGGGCTACAATAAACCGAGACAAAATGAAATTCGTGGCACCTGCCTGTAGAATATGAACAAACCAGAACGCTGTGAGGAGTTGCATTGCAGAGTTATTCAGCGGTGCAGGTACATTCCATATTGCCAGGAAAAGGCCATCCATTTCTCTTCGTTTTTGTACTTCTTTCGCGAAAGGATGGGGGTTTTTGTGTGTGTGTGTATTAAAGGCAGCAGCCTGTTACCTCCTGGAAGAGGAATCCAGGAGTGAGCTTTGCAAACTGGGACTGCGTTCGTTCAACATTTTGGATCTCGTGGTTTTGGCTCGAAGTTGTGTCCTTGTGGGGTAAAAATGCCTGTTTTGCATTGGTTTGTGTACTGGACAGGTAGTGCGAACCAGAGAGGGAGAGGGACGGTTCAGGCTGGCTGCTGGAGTATACGGCACTCCTTTTTCTCCGATTCTATGAATGGGGAGAGAATTGAAGTTGCTTTTCACTGGTAAGCCCCAGGACCAATCACCGGGCGACATCGACAACGTAAACTCGGCCCTGCTGCGGATTCGCTGCCAGCAAAATGCACTCGCCAATATTCCGCTTCGCAACCTTTTTTAATATATACATATATATGCACTGTATAGGTATACACCGAACAATCTCATGGGTATATTCCTTTTAAACGTTCCGCAGTTGGCCTCAGTACCCTCGCCTGGGGCTCCTATAAGACGTGACTCCACCCTTCCCACTGCTAGGTGTGCAGTCAAAAAAAAAATCACAAATCACCACCCCCCACCACCACCCCGCCATGTACGACCCCGACTTGCAAAGCACTTCCCAGTCAATGACATGTTTCTTTTCATTGTGTAGGAACACAACCAATGCACAGCAAGCTCCCACAAACAGCAGTGTAACCATGTTGACCAGATGATGTTTTCAAAGGGCCTGAGGAAGGGTCTCCCGTTCTGATGCAAGGTTCCTGGACTCCAAACATTAACTCTGTGGAGATCTCCAAAATTATGAGAGGCACAGAAAGGGTGGATAGTCAGAGGCTCCTTCCCCAGGGTGGAAAGATCAACTACAAGAGGGCACAGGTTCAAGCTGAGAGGGAGAAAGTTTGGGGGAGAAATGCGCAGAAAATTTTTCACACAGAGGGTGATGGGTGCCTGGAACACACTGCCAGTGGAGGTGGTGGAAGTAGGCACATTAGCAATGTTTAAGGTGATGTTGGCTCAGTGGTTAGCACTGCTGCCTGTCGGTGCCAGGGCCCCAGGTTTGATTCCATCCTTGGCCGACTGTCTCTGTAGAGTTTCCACATTTTCCCCAAGTCTGTGTGGGTTTCTTCTGGGTGCTCTTGTTTCCTCCCACAGTCCAAAGACATGCAGGTTAGGTGGATTAGCCATGCTAACTTGTCCATCGTGTTCAGGGATCTGCAGGTTAAATGGGTTAGCCACGGGAAAATACAGTGTTTTGCAGGGATAGGGTGGTATTGGGTGAGATACTTTTCAGAGGGTCAGAGTGGACTTGATGGGCTACATGATTTGCTTCCACACTGTAGGGGTTCTATGTATCTTGATAGGTACATGAACATGAGGCAATCAGAGGGATAGAAACTGCACATGGGTGCTAAGTCCTGGGTCTAAAAGATTAGGAATTGCTTCAGCCTTGGGGGACCAAAGGGCTTGTTCCTGTGCTGCATTTTATATAATTACATTGTTTCTCTCTCCGCAGATGCTGCCAGAGCTGCTGAGTTTCTCAAGTACTTTCTGTTAGTGTTTTCATGATGTTAATTAAGGGATAACCAAGGTGGTCACATGGACACCAAGGTGAAGTTCTCAGCCCATCTTTGGGAGAGTGCCCAGGGATCTTTAGCTAAGCAGGAGCCTCAAACATACCTCGCCACAACAAATAGCCTCTTTATTGGATTTTGTGTTTCAGTTTCTGGGCTAGCACTTGCGGAGTTCAAAGTAACAGCCGCTCAACCATTATAGTCGGCACAAGTTACCAGGACTGGAGGGTTTGAGTTGTAGGGAGAGGCCGGATAGGTTGGGATGTTTTTCCCCTGGAGTGTAGGCGGCTCAGGGTGACCTTATAAAGGTTATAAAATCGTGAAGGGCATAGTTAACGTGAATAGCCAAGATCTTTTATCCAGGATAGGGGAGTCTGAAAGTAGAGGGTGTAGGTTTAAGGTGAGAGGGGAAAGATTTAAAAGGGACCTAGGAGGCAACTTCTTCACACAGGGAGTGGTGTCTATGTGGAATGAACTGCCAGAGGAAGTGGTGGAGGCTGTTACAGTTACAACATTTAAAAGGCATTTGGATAGGTAATGGATAGGAAAGGTTTAGATGGAGATGGACCAAATGCAGACAAATTGGAACAAAAACAAAGTTGCTGGAAAAGCCCAGCAGGTCTGGCAGAATCTGTGAAGGAAAAAACAGAGCTAACGTTTCTTGTCCTGTGACCCTTCCTCAGAACTAGTCCCAGCACGAGTTAAGTTTGGGATACCTCGTTGGCAGGGATGAGTTGGACCGAATGGCCTGTTTCTGTACTCTATTATTCTGTGACTGTAAATGAATTCTTCTGAATTTAATTTTCCAAACATTGCAAAGTGACTGCTGTGTGGAACGTTTTGCACATTCTCAGAGTGAGTTTGTAAAATGCATGCTTGGAATTATGATGAAAAATTGACTTTCATTTATATAGCAACCCTCACATTTGCAGGAGGTCTGCAAAGCACTTTCTAGCCAATGAGGTGCTTTTGCAGTGTGGGCACTGTCATACTGTGGGAAAGAAAACAGCAAATCTACGCGTGACAAGTTCCCACATCATGACTAGTTTTCTGCTTTCAATGACTTTGGTTGAGGCCACTGGGGAGAATACCCTCCACTTCTTCAACATATGGGATCTTCCCTAACCATCTGGGAGAACTAACAGGGCCTTGACTTAACAGCTCATCCAAAGTATGGTATTTCTGACAATTTACCATTCCCTTGATAGCAAACTGAAAGTGTTGTATCCAAGTGTCTATCCAATGCTATGAACTCACAACCTTCTGACTCATAGGCAATAGTGCTGGCATTGAGCCAAGGCTGACAAAACAGGAATGATGCGAGGGATTAATGCAGGCATTTTACATTGAGCACCCACGTAAGGGCTTCCCTTCTCAGGATGAAGGAAAGCTACTCAAGCATGCCCACCATCCCCATTAGCTGAGCGGAAATCACTCAATTGCATCAAACGCTGAATTTTCTTATCACCGTATTATCAATGGATCCTGATAACCACTCCGCCTAGCCGAGGATGATGCTTGAATGAGATTTCTATAAACTGTGACTACAAACAGCAAATCTGACGATCTTGTGCCACAGCTCATTTGATTGTACATTCAGCAAATCCGACCAAACAACACAGCACGCTCAGCTCACAAATGGGTGAACTGCCAAGCAGTCTGAGTTGCTGTTATGGGAAATTTCACTATGTATGTACCTCACAGGGTAAGGCACATCAGAAGCTAAATCATTCTGGATCTTTCCCCCCTCTCACTTCTATTCCTTTTTCTTTCCTCACCTGAAGTGGTAGACATTTCTGTGCTGTGGGCCTGTCTGTGGGCAGTTCAGTCAATTGCCTCACTGGAGTGGCAGCCCCTCAGCATCAATAGACACAATGAGCATCAGCTAGTTCCTTAACCATAGGACAACATCGCAGCCAAGCTCAATTTCTTTTTGCCTGCCACCCACTTATGTTCAAGCACCAGCACAGAGAGTGATCGCAAGCATCCTTAACAAGCCAACTCACTGGGATTAGCTGCCTAGCTCAGTAGCATTTTGGTTTTAACTGGTCTCTCAGTTGGAATATTGTGGGTTTAAGTCCAGTTGTTTGAGCATGTCATTTAGGCTGACACTCCAGCACTGTATTGACACTGTGCTGCAATGTCTGTGATGTGGTAGTTCAGGTAAGATGCTGCTTGGAGGCTCTGGCTGCTCTCTTTCAGTGGCTGTTTCAAAGAAAGGGAGAGATGTAATGCTCAGTGGTTTGGCTAATACTGCATAGAAAGTAGGAACAGGAGTAGACTATTTGGCTGTTCCAGCCTGGTCCACCATTCAATATGATCATGGTCAATCCTCCATCTCAATACCATATTTCTGCTTTCTATCTATATCCCTTGCTTTTAGGATCTAAAAAAAAAATTCTATCTCTTCCTTGGATATATTTTGTGACTTGGCATTCACAGTCTTCTATGGTAGTGAATTCCACAGGCTCACTATCCTTTGAGTAAAGAAATCTTTCCTCATCTCGGTCCTAAATGGCCTGTACCCTGTACCCTGAAATGTGTCATTTGGTTCTAGATTCTCTGACCAGAGAAAATATCCTCTCTGCAGATGTCCAGCACAGTTAGAATTTTATACATTTCATTGAGATCTCTTCTCATCCTTGTAAACTCTGGTGAATACTGGTCCAGTTAAACCAATCTCTGCCCATAGGATAGTCCTGCCATCCTGCATCAGCCTAGTGAATGTCCAATGCATTCCCTCTATGGCAAATATATCCTTTCCTAGTTTGAACTGAATGCAATACTCCAGATGTGGTCCTACCAAGGTGATCTGTAACTGAAATAAGGCATCCCTACTTCGGAACTCAAATCCTTGGTTGGATCACATTTAAGTACTTTGTGCAGTTCTAGTTACCATTTTCCAAAGTGATAGATATAAAGACAGTAGAGAAAGTACAAGGAAGGCCTATATGGATAATGTTAGAAATACATGGCTATGCATAAAGACAGACAGGTAACTTTTCTCTTGAAGTACAGGAGGCTGAAGAGGGTAATTACTGTTATAATGGAAGATACAGAGCTGCCAATTGTACACTGCAAGTTTTCACCAAACTGCAACATGGTGTCTCAACAATCAGTTTCTAATGTTTACATTGGAAACATGGTACAGAGGAAACAGTCTCTCTGCATCCATTTCCTCAAAACCTTTCGTTGTTTCAAATAACTCCATTAAACCACTCATCAGTTTCTCCTGTGGCAAAGAGTGCTACTCATCCAAATAAGATAGTCACCACAAAAATCAATAGGGATTTCAGAAGAAACATCTTTAGCCAGATCCTGATGAAAATGTTGAACTCACTACATCAGCAAGTAGTTGAAACAAATAGTACTAATTCATTGAATGGAGCCAGAAGGCCTGGGTTCAAACCCCACCTGCACCAGAGATATAACACATTTGTATAAGTTTATTAAAAATATATATAAGGGGAAAGAGAGTGGAGGTTTATGATGACAGACCAGATAAAGAAAGATGTAAGGAGGCTCCAATGGAACTGAAGTGCTGGCATAGTATGGTCAAACAATCCATTTCTGTGTCATGTATCCAAATAACACATTAGTAACAGATTATGGAATCATCACAATGATTTTTGTGGAAGCATGCAATGTATAAAATGCCTGTTGGATTTCTTACATTAAAACAATAATTGCACTTCAAAAATATTTAACTAGGTATAAAATGTTTGTGGATGTCCTGAGGTTATGAAAAGCATGTGAAGGCAATTCCTTCTTTCAATGAACCAGGAGAAGGTTCACCCTTTTAAGCTTTGGATCTCCATATCAATTATTTCACACATTTTATCCTTCCTTCTAATATTTGAACATTTTTAGAAGTCATGTTTCATGTCACCCATAAATTCGTACTTGATATGTAATTTTTAAACTGGAAAGGGTGCAGAAAAGGTTCACAAGGATGTTACAGGACTGGAGGGTTTCAGCTATGAGGCGAGGCTGGATACTTTGGAACATTTTTCACTGGAACATAGGAAGTTGAGAGTTGACCTTAAAGAGATTTATAAAATCATGAGGGTCATAGATAAGATGAATAAGAAAGGTCTTTTGCCTAGGGTGGGGGAGTTCAAAACTAGACGGCATAATTTTAAGGTAAGAGGGGAGAGATTTAAAAGGGACCCGGAGGGCAACATTTTCACACAGTGATTTATATGTGGAATTGACTGCCAGAGGAAGTTGTAGATGCAGATCGAGTTACAATACTTAAAGGATATTTGAACAGGTACATGATTAGGAAAGGTTTAGAGTGCTATTGGCACAAATGGGATGAGTTTAGTTTGGAATTATGGTCAGCATGGACAAGTTGGACCAAAGAGTCTGTTTCCATGCTGTATGACTGTATGATTCTATGACTGTATGACATGAACATAGTTTCAGTGTAAAATTCTGCGACCTTTCACATGAGTCTGTTCCAATTTGCAGTGAAATGTGTGCTGAACCAAGAGTGTCACTGAGTGGAAATGTTACATCACAAGTTGGTACCATGAACTGTGATTGGGAAGCTGTCACATAGTTTTGAAATCCCACCTGGTTCACTCAGGTCCTTTAGGGAAGGAAATCTACCATTCATATCCAATCTATCGCGTTGATTCTTATCTGTCCTCTTGGGTGATGTGACAAGGTACTCTGTTGTGTCAAATACTGTTTTGCCTGCAGTGAATGAAGAAGGTAGTTCATTACCACCTACTTGGGACAACAAGAATGGGAAAGAAATGCCAAACCAGCTAGGGATGCCCAGATCCTCTGAATAAAAATTATTAACCTTGATCACTTACATTAAAACATTTGCCAACAGTGACTCTAACTCTAAGAACATAAGAACATAACATAAGAACATAAGAACTAGGAGCAGGAGTAGGCCGTCTGGCCCTTCGAGCCTCATATATCCAAATTGAGTGAAGTGAAAGGTACTATGATGATCAAGGATAAATATTTCTTCTAGTTTTCCTAAAACACTCGGAAAAATGAACTTGGTGTAGTTTGAATAAGCTGTTAGTGAAATCAGTCAACTGTGCAAAGCTACCCATGTTGAGGGAACAGTTGGCACAACTTTTAACAGTTTCAGTAAGAGAGACCACAGAATGGATGGCATGGAAATGAGAATATGCAAAGCAACTAGAACTAAGCTACATTTTTAGGACAAAACAGAAAAAATCTTCATTCATAACAAAGTTTGGAGCTGGAAGAACACAGCAGGTCAGGCAGCATCAGAGGAGCAGGAAAGTTGAAGGGTCCTGGCCCAAAATGTCAGCTTTCCTGCTCCTCTGAAGCTGCCTGGCCTGCTGTGTTCCTCCGGCTCCACACTTTGTTATTTCTGACTCCAGCATCGGCAGTTCTTGCTGTCACAAAAATCTTCATTCATGCCTTTTACCTCTCTTCAAATATTTGACACTTACAATAAGTGTAAAGTTTTCAGCTTAATAGGCCAGCCAATTCTCAACTTGTCTGTCCAAAACCAACATCATGAAGAGGCCAGTTCAACTAGTTTCATCATCCCTGATAGCCCATACTCCAGGAGGTGATATGATCCACCTTGAACAACTGTTCTAGCCTTCAAGCTCCTGTTGTTGGTCATCTTTCATGACTATCTTTTCCCTGAGGGATGGTAGAAAAGATTTTTGCAACTCAATTTATTAGTTATCAAACAGTCCTTTTACCCACTTCCGGTATTGTTTTTTAACATAACGCAAAAATGTTCAAAAAACAATTTTCAAAAAGCATATTTTCCTTCGATTATTTAATTCCTGGTGTCTCCAATGCAATGGTGGGGTTTGGCAACTGTATAAGTTTTAACCCACTACCCAAAATAAATGCAAGCCCTAATTAAGGTTGGTTGTTAATGATATGTTAGTGATATTGCTAAGTTACAGAGGTGAAGGGTACTGTTTATTTAAGTACTTGGACCACTGATAGAGAGAGATTTCATCCACTACCAATGGCCACTGCAAGGATTAGGGTTTTTTTTTTCATTCACGGGATGAGAACGTCTCTGGCTAGGGCAAGATTTATTGTCCATCCCTAATTGTCCAGAGGGCAGTTAAGAGTCAACCACATTGCTGTGGGTCTGGAGTCACATGTAGGCCAGACCAAGTAATGATGGCACTTTCCTTCCCTAAAGAACATTTGTGAATGAGATGGGTTTTTCCTGACAATTGACAATGGATTCATGGTCATCATGAGATTCTTAATTCCAGATATTTATTCAATTCAAATTCCACCATCTACTGTGGCAGGATTTGAACCCGGGTCCCCAGAATGTTATCTGGGTCTTTGGATTAACAGTCCAGCAATAATACCACTAGGCCATCGCCTCCCCTATAATGACATTTTAAGTTCAATTTAATACATTTCATTAGAGACTTTTTCTTCAGTTACAGTGTCTTGTCAGCTGATTAATTTGGTTTAGATTGTGTCAATCTATTTTATCAGTCATTCAAAAACTATAACTGTTGTTCTATAAGCAATGGACACAAATTGTGCTGAATGGCATTGGCTTCTCTCAAAAAAAACACATTTTAATTTAAATTAAAGTTTCCTTTGAAATTTTGTCCAAGGCCTATTTAAGAGGCCTCCACCTGTTACGTTTGGTGTAATTCAGTTTCCTTTGGTTTAATTCGATGTTGAATTGACTTCTGAAAGAAAGAGTATAAAGTGAGATTTCTTCCATGACCAGTGGGCAATGCAAGGGCTGAAGTGCATTATTGCCTCACGCTTGGGGCGGCGATGGCCTAGTGGTATTATCCCTGGACTGTTAATCCAGAGACCTAGATAATGTTCTGGGGACCAGGGTTCAAATCCCGCCATGGCAGATGGTGGAATTTGAATTCAATAAATATCTGGAATTACGAATCTGATGATGACCGTGAATCCATTGTTGGAAAAACCCATCTGGTTCACTAATGTCCTTCAGGGAAGGAAACTATCATCATTACTTGGTCTGGCTGACATGTGACTCCATGCAGACTGGCTCTTTAAGTGTATTCAAGGCCAATACCTCCTGCTGCACACCCTCCCTCATGCTGGTGCTTCCATCCTCTGGCCCAGCCCAGGGGTGTCCAGCTCCCACTAGATTGAGAAGGGTCTCAGGATTTGGTGAGGTGATAGAGGACTTGTCCCGTCAGTGTAGGGGTCCCTGTGGTTTCTACAATCATGAGGACATGTGTGATGCCAGTTATATATTTGGGTTCTCAGCTCACTATTTCTGGATTTGTGCCATGCCGTCATTGCAGTTGGGGCAGCACAATGGCTCAGTGGTTAGCACTGCTGTCTCACAGCACCAGGGACCTGGGTTCAATTCCACCCTCGGGCGACTGTCTGTGTGGAGTTTGCACATTCTCCGTGTCTGCGTGATTTTCCTCAGGGTGCTCTGGTTTCCTCCAAAAGTCCAAAGATACACAGGTTCAGTGGATGGGCCATGCCAGATTGCCCATAGTGCCCAAGGATGTGTGGGTTAGGGGGAATTATCCATGGGAAATGCAAGGTTACGGGGGTAGGGCAGTGGGGTGAGTTTGGGTGGGGTTCTCTTCAGAGGCTTGGTGTGGACTTGTTGGGCCAAATGGCCTGCTCCCACACTGTAGGGATTCTATGTGGCTGTTAACCAGTCCCATTCCTTGCCAATCAGCATGTCATTAGCAGTTGGCACAGGATCTGCTTAGGGGCGGGGCTCTGGGATGGGGTAGTGGAGGAAAATGCAGCTGAGCCAACCATAGACACCCGCCCAGGTGGTCTGGCAGTCTGGGAAGCAAGGCATGGGCATTTCACATGCTCCACCTCCTTGCAGGTATGCCAACCATTTTGGAGATCCAGTAAACAGTCCCCATATGCCTGACATCAAATTGCCTACTGTGCACTCCTGCTGAGCCACCTCAATACAAATCTGGCACTGGAAAGAGTACACATGACAGAGAGCTACCCCATTAAGGCTGAGTGGGATCAACATCATCCCCCTACCTGATTCCCCCAGTTGAAAAAGAAGGTACCAGAGTGAGGAATAGGAGGGAGGGAGGAAGGTAAAAAAATGGGCGGGTGCTCACTTTCTGTATGTCCTTCATTGTAGAGGGTTTTGATTGCTTTCGCCAGAAGGACAGCATTGCAAAAAGTGTTTAAATATAATTGTTCAATCTTCATCTGGGCAGTTCCTGCTGTCCTGAGTAAGACACTGAAGGGGAACATTTTCTTAATAATGTCTATTCATAGGGGACCGGGTGTATGCACATACACACACACACACGCACGCACATACACTCACACACATACGCACACAGACACACACACAAGCACATACACACACACACACACGCATGCACACACACATACGCACGCGCACAGACACACACACACACACACACACTCTTTGTAGGTAATCCTCTTCCTTTCCTTAGGAGTAACAGGGTGCTTCAATAAAGAAGCACAAGCATCTGATGAAATTAAAAAGTCCTTGGATTACTCTTGTGCAGTTGCGTGATCAAGTGATGAACTGATTAGCTACTCATCAGCTCTCAAGCAGTTAGACTCAGGCTTTCTTTCCCTCTTTCTCGATTCCTTGTTCCCGGCATGGCAGAACTGACATATGAAGAGAGACTAGATTATTCCCTGGAGTTGAGAAGAACAAAGGAAGATCTCACAGAAACGTATAAAATTATAACCGGAGTAGACAATGCATGGGTGATGACTGAGGAGCCCAGAACCAAGGGTTACAGTGTAAAGATATGGAGTTAGCCATTTAAGACTGAAATGAGGAGAAATGTTTTCTCCCAGACAGTGGGGGGTCTGTGGAATTCTTTTCCACAGAAATGGTTTGAGGCCAAAACATTGAATGTCATCAAGAAAGAGTTAGATATGGTTCATAGGGCTAAAGGAATCAAAGGGTATGGGGACAAAACTGGAACAGTGTACTAGGTTGGATCCTGTGGTTGGTTGGCTCGCCAAGCTGGTTCATTAACTTGCAGATGTTTCATTACCTGGCTGGGTAACGTCATCAGTGCAGCCTCCGATGAAGCGCTGTTGTGTTTTCCCACCTGGTATTTAAACGCTGGGGTCCGTTGGACTTGATTACCTCATTTCCAGGATTTCTTCGCAGTGGTGTGTATATAGGGTCTAATTCTACGTATTTATTGATGGCCTTCTTGATGGAGAACCAAGCCTTTAGAAATTTCCATGCTTGTCTGTCCTAGGATCCTGATGTTGTCCCAATCGTACTGGTGGTTTTCCTATTCGTTGGGTTGGGATCGTCGGTATGATCATACTGAATTGCAAATAGGCTCACAGGGATGAATAGTCAACTCCAGCTCTCACTTTCTATGTTTCTTTATTTCTTTATTTGGCTCCAGACTCAGCAAGAATAATAGTAACAACACCATCCAGACAGTTTACAGATAAAGAAAGATGTTACTTAGAACCTTAGAAGTGGAACAGTAAATCTGCTCTTCTGCAGTTTTTAAATCTAACTCAGTTGGTTAAATTCACAGTAGACAGAATTGTACAGTTCCCACGGACAGTGCAACAATGGCAAAAGTAAACGAAATGTAGGGAAAGAGGGTTAGGGTTGAATCAAAATGGTGTTGGAGTGGAGGATAATGCACTCCAGTTTTCAACGTACCCAGCTCTTGAATTCTCCATTAGTTTCTTAAAAAGAGAATGCAATGCTCTAACAGCCCTCTTAAAAGGGAGACTTTTTATTCTTAAGATATATCCCATGGTTCTCATCTCCCCTACAAGAGAAATGATCCTCCAGGTATCTACCATATCCGTTCACGTCATGATCTTTTCTGCCATCCTGGTGTTGTAGTAGGTTGGTTTTGAGAGAAATGGTCAGCGTAGAGTAGAATGAGGGGCGATCTAATTGAGAGCTTAAGATGTTAGACTGGGATCTGACTTTGGTGCTCACCTGTAACTGTAAACGTCACGGCAAAGTGGAGACTGCATGGCAGTGACAGCAAACATAAATACCTTCGAAAAGAGAATGCATTCCAGTTATATAAAAGCACAAAACTCACACTGTACCTTTTATCATAGCACTAAAAGTGTTCCAAAGATTCACAGCCATGAATCAGAACATTAATTAGCATAGAAATAATTAAAGGATATGAGTATATTTTGATAGAATGATGCAAAAGGAACACAGGCTTTGAAGATCTCAAATGTTTTCAGGTGTTTTAGCTCGAAAGAAGTCAAACAACTTGGATTTGGCATGAGTCTTTAAAGCTACAGCACCCCATAATTATCGACTTCTACAAATAGATATGAGCTAAGTAAGCTGAACTGTGTACAAATAAGCGTCTAAACTTTCCCACACCTGAAGGCTGAGGTTGGAGGTGGACATAGGACAAGGAAAATAACAGGAACCACACTGGGATGTTTCCCCGGGTGTTCTAGTTCAACTGTGTTGTGTTATCCTTCACAGTCAGTATATCTTTAAGATACATGCTCATAACATGATCAAGATATCACAGTATTTAACCTGAAGATATTTAGGACTTGTACTCAATCTTACCCTAGGATCACTTGAAGCATGGCACTCAACGGGAAATGTGCTCTTCTCTGGTAACGTAACAGCTTAATATTAATGCTTGTGTACCTGAGAAATGTAATGGATGTTAAGGCTTTTCAAAACCACAATACCTGTGCCCACGTGTCTTCTGTTACATGAGTCACATCTTGTAAAAAAATGTTAGGAGCCAAAATCATACCAGTCTGCATGGAGGAAGGCAGACAATTTAAATTATTATGGCTGCAACGAAGGATCGTTTTGTGGTACTGCCAGCACTTTCTAACAGTAAAGTGGCATCTCACATTGGTGGGCCATGGCACCAAACTCCATGGAGGTCCATCAGGGCTGGAGACTCTGTTGTGAAAAAGAGGGGTCTGTCGGTAGGAGAGGATGCAGCCACAGCTCAATTATTTGCACTGGGCCCCTTCCTCTCCTTTCCAGTCACCCTAGAAACTTAGTCCCCTGACTTGTGTTTTCCAATCCACCCCAGCAACACCCATCTCTCTCTTGATGTTTGTGGGCCTGTCAGTCCTCAGATTTATCAAGAAGTATTGCGAGCTCGCCTGCCATGTTCAATAGGGTGGCTAACTTCGAGTCTGCCATTTACAAGGCCATGTCTGAGTATATCACTGAACTGGTCCGACATTCAGCAGTGGTCAGGACGCCAAATTGGTCTCAATGGCGGAGTTCCAAATTCTATCCTAATACCCTGCCCTTTCAAATCCCAATGCCTACTGAATCATCCTGCCCTTTCAAATCCCAATGCTGACTGAATCATCCTGCCCTTTAAATCCCAATGCCTACTGGAACACCCTGCCCTTTCAAATCCTAAAGTCTACTGGAACATCCTGCATCTTTCAAACACGGGGGTTTGTTTTCAAAAGGGATCTTCTTAATTCAGGAAGGCAACGTTCTTGTGACTTTGCAGTTGACGTAACACAATAATGCAAAAAATAAACCATGAATAATAATTAAAAAACATTAAAAAATATTTGCAACTTCAATTGAGAAACCAAGGCGAAGATTCAGAATTCAGGACTCAGCTGTAGGGAAGTGAGGGCATCCATGAAGCTAAGGAGTTTGTTGACATTAAGGTTGGATTTAAATTTCTGTAAATTATAGGAGGGAAGAGAAGACTTTTTTGATGACAGCCCCTTTATTCCAAAACAGTACATCCTCTGATTCCTCATTCCTCTGCTGTAATCTTCTGATTACAGTCGATCTGCTTGAATAAATAAGAAGCTTTAGTGCAAATCTGTCACAGTCTGAATATCAGTGAGTGAATTAATCAGTGAATCTTCTTCCTCTTTTCATAGAAACTGGAGATGATTTTTATGCTGAGCCTATCAGCAGACAGGACAATGTTAATGTGTTTCCGAGCTAAAGATGTTATTGTCAGGCATCCTTGCTTATCAACTGTATGATTTTTGTACAAATTCAACAATTTTGTAAGATGTTAAAATACATTTGGACAGGTGCATGGAAAGGAAACATTGAGAGGGATATGGGCCAAACTCAGGCAAATGGGACTAGTTCAGTTTAGGAAACCAAAAGAACTGCGGATGCTGTAAATCAGAAACAAAAACAGAAATTGTTGAAAAGCTCAGCGGGTCTGGCAGCTTCTATGAAGAGAAATCAGCGTGAACATTTCGGGTCCAGTGACTTTTCTTCCTCAGAATTCTGAGGAAGGGTCACCGGACCTGAAACGTTAACTCTGATTTCTCTGCACAGATGCTGCCAGACCTGCTGAGCTTCTCCAGCAATTTCTGTTCTTGTTTTCACTTAGGAAACCTGGTCAGCATGGATGAGTTGGGCTGAAGGGCCTGTTTCCATGCTGCATGACTCTATGACTCTATATTCATATTGGATTATCAATTAATTGTATCATGTTGTGGCTGGTTGGCTCGCCTAGCTGGTTCATTATTCCACAGACATTTCATTACCCTGCTGGGTAACATCACCAGTGCAGTCTCTGATGAAGCACCGTTGAGTTTTCCCGCCTGGTTTTTAAACTCTGGAGTTTGTTGAGCTGGATTACCTCACTTCCGGTTTTCCTTAGTAGTGGAGTGTATATAGGGTCGAGTTCTATGTGTTTGTTGATGGCTTTCTTCGTGGAGCACCAGCCTTCTAGGAATTCCCATGCCTGTCTCTGCTTTGCTTGTCCCAGGATTTTGGTGTTGTCTCAGTCGAATTGGTCGTTCTCCTTATCCATGTGGAAAGAGATGAGTGAGTATTGGTCATGTATTTTTGTAGCCAATTGGTGTTTGTGTACCCTTGTTGTTAATTTCCTTCCTGTTTGTCTGATATAGTGTTTGTCACAGTCTCTGCAGGGAATCTTATAGATGACATTGGTCCTATCCATGGCGGGGAGTGGGTCTTTGGTTCGAGTGAGTACTTGTCCAGCTCAACAGACCCCAGAGTTTAAAAACCAGGCGGGAAAACACAATGGCACATCATCAGAGACTGCACTGGTGATGTTACCCAGCAGGGTAATGAAACGCCTGTGGAACAATGAACCAGCTTGGCGAGCCAACCAACCACAACATCCACAACCTGAGCTACAAATCTACTCCAAAATTGTGTCATGGCCGTGTAATTATAATGTATACTATGTGTTCTATACTTTGTTATGTATATATTGTAGATAGGTACCTGATGACCAGCATGAATATGATGGACTAAAGGGCCTCTTTCTGTGCTGTAAAATTCATCTCTCTGTAAAGGGACAGAGGAACCTGAAAGCTTCCAAGAGTTACATTGTAAGCTCACTTCAGCCAGAAGTACACAAAGGCTAGTGGGTTATCTCAGCATCAACTAGGATCTGTTCAGTTATCAGACCCTCTTATTGCTTCAATGTAGGTAAATAGTGTCCTGCATGAGTCAGAAATGCTTTTGGTTTTTGCAACCGCAGGAAATGTCAAAATCTAATGTTTGTTTTTGTTGATATGCAAAGACTGTACAGAACTGCTTTAGTACCAGTGTATGTGAATAAGGATTTTTCTAATGGAGTATATTTTTGCAATAAAAAAAATTGGGCAGAGACTACACAGGGAATTTAACATATTTAGAATTTGGTTGTCTTGGAGAACACAAATGATCCTTCTAAAGGTGTGAGAAATCAAAGCTTCTCAGTGAAACAGGCAATGGAAGGACTCCCACAGAGAATCTTAGCATTTCTGGCTTTGCTTTACGAAAAATTGATTTATCATCTTATGTTTTGATCTATATAAGACAGGCTGTGAGACATCCTTTGAAACCAATCTCTCCAGGACGGACTCTAAGAGACATCCTCAGACAAGCAGACAACTCTGAGCTGAAGGAAGCTCGAGGAAAAGGGCTTCCGTACCAGAAGGAGATGTTTTCCTGCTAAAAGAGTAATTTGTTAGTACGCTAACTGCAGAACTAGTGAAGAACAAGAAACTCTCTCTCTCAAAGCCTGCTCCACGTATTGAGTCCACCTGTACAAGCAATCTCCAACTACTTAACTACCAAACCATCATAGTTTCTGAATTCCAACTTCAAAATTTCAATGCTTTCACTTTGGAAAGAAAATCTTCAAGCAAATAACTGGCCAGCAACAACAATAAACTGATCCTACTTTCATCTTTATAGCTATGTTTAACCTGTGTCTACATTAATCTTTGTATGTTTTTTTAGCAAATATCTATATCACTTCTTTTACTTAGTAACTCCCAGCAATAGTTTTGCATTGAATTTACTCTTGTGGACTGAAGCATTTTTGCTGTTTGTTTCTAAGTTGGAACACTTGAAAAAACTAAAAGGGAGCTAAATGAGCTCTGCAAATTCATAGTTCACGGGTCACTTTGCAGACATATCCATTGTGTTTATGACACTTGTGTCAATGTGTTCACTGATCAGCATAGGAATGGAGTTTTCACACCTTTTGTACACTAGTATGTCAATAGTCTTTCAATTGAATCAGGTCTACTCAGAATTTAGATTTAGATCTTATTGTCACATGTATCTAAGTATAAGAGTACAGTGGTACAGTGAAAAGTTTACTAAGTCACCATTCTCCAGCGTCATCTTTGTTACAAACTTGATTTACAACTGAAATAATAAAAGTAAAGCAGAATAAAGGAAGCAAAGCCGAAAGTAATGAGCAATATTAAAGTCTTATCTCCATACAGATACCCAGGCCAACCACAGCCAGGAACCTTGGGATCTAAGGGGATGGGAGATTATAGCTCCTTTAGATTGAATAAAAGATGAAAATTGCCAATGAACTATCCTTTAATGTGGCCACCAGATTCAGCTAAAGGACCAGTGTTCCAAGTGATCCACTGCATATTCCATGGGATAAGGAATGTGATAAGGGACGATGGTATGATCTGTCTGTACTGCATGCAAAACAAACGATTTCTCTGTAGCTAGATACATGTGATAATAATAAATCAAATAAAAATCAAAAATGAAGACTCGTCAGATAACAGGAATTAAAAGATCACCTCCAGGAAACAGCAAAATTGTGACTTTACATAGAAATTACAATGTAGAAACAGACCTCTTAGCCCATGTAATTCACATTGGTATGTATCCATCACACATAAGCAATGTGTTTGTAGATCAGGGGTTGGCAGCCTGGAGCTCCAGCCATGCACAGAGTTCATTGAGGACTCACATGCAACTCTCGGCCTTGATTAATCATGCAGAACTACTTAAGCATTATCTTCAATAAAATGAGAGTCGAATGCAAAATAGAAGATAGGGCAAAGATTTTCTGATGGTGAAAATTTCCTACCTGCCACGGGAGAACCCAGCGGAGAATGTACCAATCAGGGATGCTCACAGTCATTTATGCTGCACTATGACTGGTGTGCACAGTAGTGCCCCTGAGACCATTGGCTACAAGCCATCCCAATCATCAGAGTGCTAGAGTCCCAAGTTGGAACTAAGTGTGGAGTGTCATGCTGCCTGCCCTGCCATTCAATTAGATCATGGCTGCAACTCTTTGTTAACTCAATTTACCCGCTCTAGTTTCGCACTGCCTCATGCATTTATAAAATCATAGAATCCCTCCAGTACAGAAAGAGGCCATTCAGCCCTTCGAGTCTGCATCGATCCTCCATAGAGCATCTCACCCAGACCCACCCCTTCCCGTAACTCCGCATAGGGTTTACACCATGGCTGAGCCACCTAACCTGTGCATTCCTGCACACTATGGGGACGTTTGTAGCATGGCCAATCAACATAATCTGCACATTTCTGGGCTAAGAAAAATTTTATTTAAGACAAATAGAACAAACTCAGATTTGAACATTTCAATCATCCTGACCTTCACATCCTTTAGGTGAAAGAGGATTCCACTTTTCAACAAACTTTTATAAGAAAATGTTTCGCCTAAATCTCCAGATTTTTCTCATAAATTTTTTAACTGTAATTTCAAGATTATGTGTGCTCATTCTTGAATCCCTCCCAAAGGAAATAGTTTCTCTGTATCTACGCTGCTGAATCATTTTAATGGTTTAAGCATATTGATCAGAACAAGGGAATGCGAAGCAAATCGATGCCCTCAGCGTCAGGATGATTCTGGTTAACATCTACCACAGCTTCATTGAAAAAAACATGGTCGACAGAAGTCTGCTTGCAATAATCAGCAAATCATTAGTGTGACAAATAAAAATACTGTCCATGGTGCTGTGCAATATTGTGTGTCACTGTGATAGCCTGCTTTACTTGTGGATGAAAATTTAAAGCTCACTGGCAGGTACAAAAGTTCTCTATTTTGTGGACAAGCAGGGAATCTGTCCTTGATGCGCTAAACAATGTTTATCTCTTAACCATCCTCACTAATACATATAGGTCTGCCATCATCTCATTCCTGCTGTGGGAGCTTGTGGGCTGTATATTGATTGTTGCATTTTTACAATTACAATGGAGATAAAATTCAAAAATACTTGACCAGCTGTAAAACCTGAAATCCTGAAGGGTACAAAAAAAAGGCAAGTTATTTCTTATTCAATATGTACTGCACATGCACTGGAGCCTGCTTAGTGCAATAACCCTTGAGAACACTCACTGAGTTTTGCATTTACTGTCAAACACAATATTTACTTTAAATGTCAGGTTTTAACTAACAACATAAATGAACAAGCGAAGACATAGAAAGGAAGAAAGGCTTATTGTATGCAATAATGGATACTTGTGAATGAATTACAGACTGGAATCTAATTGAGGGGTCAGATGGTTTACACACAGTAATAGGAGCTCATGACCGAGTTATAGGCTGGAACCTAATCGAGGGAGTCGGAAGTTTTATATATAGAATATAATGCGTACCCAGATCTGAGTTACAGGACCTAATTGAGAAATTCTTGTGATTTATCTAAAGAACAATAGGGATATAGAATAAACCGCACAGCTGCTGACTTATAAAGCAGCATTTACACAATATTGTGCACTGCAAAAATAAACTTGAGCAATTAAAGTTTCATATGAACCCTAATGTGGGATTACTGCCATGAAATTGCATGATTATTGTTCAGTGCTTGTTTCAGTGTTACTTAGTAGGGATACACTCAGTTAGTGTGTGTATACTCAACCTTGCTCTGTTCTACCTGTATTTTACTGTAAGAAGAAAGAAATCCTTTTTTCTTGCATTTTCCATGACTTCAGTTTGTTCTAAAATGATTTGCAACTGACTAAACTGTGGTATAAGCTTTGTTGTAATGTAGAATCAACTGCAGCCTGTGCATTCACTGCAAGATCTTACAAACGGCAATATAATACTGACCAGGTACGCTGTTTTCAATTCTGATGAATGGATATTAACCTGATATATTAGCTCTTGTTTCTCTCTCCACAGATGACATGCTGAGTTTTGGCAGCCTTCTATTTTATTTCAGATTTCCAGCATCTGCAAAATATCCCAAAAGCATGTAACAGCCTTTAAGTATTTTTTAAGGATAGTCAGAGCAGTAATGTACGAAAATACGGTAGTCTTTTTGCACATCGCCTGGTGCCACAAATAGCAACAAAACAATGACCAGTAAATTTTCTTTTGTATTTTGATTGAGTTATAATATTGGCCAATAGAGTGAGGATAAGTCCTATGCTCCTGAGCACTGAGATTTTTTATGCTCAAGTGCGAGGGCAAGTAGGGCCTAGGTTTAACACCTCATGCGAAAAAAAGCAGCACTACACAATAAGAACCAAAAAAGAATCCCCCTCGTCCTCACGTACCACCCCACCAACCTCCAGATCCAACGCATCATCCTCTGACACTTCCGCCATCTGCAATCCGACCCCACCACCAAAGACCTCTTTCCCTCCCCACCCTTATCTGCTTTCCGGAGGGACCACTCTCTCCGTGACTCCCTTGTCCGCTCCACACTCCCCTCCAACCCCACCACACCCGGCACTTTTGCTACACCTGCCCCCATACCTCCTCCCTCACCCCCATCCCAGGCCCTAAGAAGACATTCCACATCAAGCAGATGTTCACCTGCACATCTGCTAATGTGGTACACTGCATCCGCTGTACCCATTGTGGCCTCCTCTACATCAGGGAAACCAAGCGGAGGCTCGGGGACCGCTTTGCAGAACACCTACGCTCGGTTCGCAATAAACAACTGCACCTCCCAGTCGCGAACCATTTCAACTCCCCCTCCCATTCCTCAGACAACATGACCATCCTGGGCCTCCTGCAGTGCCACAACGATGCCACCCGAAGGTTGCAGGAACAGCAACTCATATTCC
>NC_063346.1:9972051-10015976 GCF_021869965.1 Rhincodon typus
CCCCCTCCCTAACCTGTTCTTCCTCCCACCTCAAGCCGCACCCCCATCTCCACCTACTAACCTCATCCCGCCCTCTTGACCTGTCCGTCCTCCCTGGACTGACCTATCCCCTCCCTAACTCCCCACCTACACTCACCTTTACTGGCCCCATCCTCGCCTCTTTGACCTGTCTGTTTCCTCTCCACCTATCCTCTCCTCTATCCATCTTCCATCCACCTCCCACTCTCTCCCTATTTATTTCTGAACCCCCTTCCCCTCCCCCTTTTCTGATGAAGGGTCTAGGCCTGAAACGTCAGCCTTTCTGCTCCTATGATGCTGCTTGGCCTGCTGTGTTCATCCAGCCCTGCACCTTGTTGTCTCAGCACTCCTTCAGTTCTGTACTCTACTGGACTGTCAGTCTGGATTGTGTCCCTACGTTGCTGGAAACAGGCTTTAACCTTTGAAAGGATCAAGAGGATAGAAATTTATTGTCATGTGTACTTTTACATGAAAAATACAGTAAAAAGTTTTACAAGTTGCTCCCCCCCACCCCACCACAATGCCTACAATCCATGACAGAAGTCATACATAATAATTTTAAAAAAGTAAAATTAAGACAAAGGTCACCACAGTTAACGGTTCCCAGGCTCGGGGAAAGCTGATTAAGGAATGATGGAATACCCTGAAGACGCAACCAAGTTGAGACATGCTGGGCCATTGGATACTAGGCCAAAAGCCTCCACTGAAGAAGACCACCATTCCTGGATGAGACTGCTTGCTGGGAGTCTGCCACACTGGAAGACCACCACAATCGGAGGCTGACACACAGGGAGACCGCCACAGACAGAGACCACCAAGCTGGTCCGAGACCGCTTTTCCCCTCTTTGAGGTGCCCGGGCTTTGCTGCAGGCCTGGATCCTCGGCCTAGCCTGCAAGTCCAGGCCAGGGGAGTCAGCCTGTGACCTGTTTCTTACTCACCGGGGAGGCCCCGGGCATGGGGTGGAGACATGTCCGGTTTGACCTGACATTGCTGCTGTCAGCGGAGGCATAAAAGAAAAGAAAACGAAGAGAAAAAAAAAAGAGAAAAGGAAAAGAGAAAATGTAAAAAGAAGAAAAATAAAGAGAAAGAAAGCCAACTGAAGTGGACAAGGCCTGGGTCAGACCCCCTACTCCGCCAAAAAGAGTGATCACAAGAAGGCAGACATTTTCCTAGAACGGTAATTATAGCTATATTTAAAACTCAATGTCATCTGACAGAAGTTGAGTAGCTGAGTTGGCTGGTATGGCTGGTCTCTCATGCAGGGTAACAAAACAAAGTAGGTTCAGCTCCTGCACCAGTTGAGATCACCATGAGGGCACTGTCTTCTCAATCTTACCTCTTGCCTGACATGTGGTGACCCTCAGATTAAGCATACCACCTGCCATCCCTCTGTGATGAGAGTGGGACTATGTTGACTCCTGCTAAAGTGTCACCAAATTACTGAACAGTTTACTGGGGAATCCTTGCAGCTGGAACAAAGGCGTCATTAGGAACAAAAAGTTTGTTTGATATAAAGTGTGCTTACTTTATTGTGTGCGTTGTTAGTAGTTAAAGGATTACTTTGTGGGTGTGCCCAATAATATATTATACTCCCAGAAAATTGTCACTGTTGTTCCTGGCACTGGTTCAAAGCTTGCCATCATTGTCACTATGAATACAATAGCGCACCTCCTACCCAGTTCTAAACTGAGTAACGAGTAAAGCATTGCAGGCCTGACAAATGATCAAGGGGTGATATGAGACAACAAGGTGCAGGGCTGGATGAACACAGCAGGCCAAGCAGCATCATAGGAGCAGAAGAAGTTTGTCTTCTCCCAAGCTGTTATGATCTGCAGTGCACTGCCTGAAAGGGAGCTGAAAACCCATTCAGTTGTAGCATTCAAAACATTGGATATATACCTATAGAGTAAAGTTAAAAATTGCAAGGTAATAGCAGAGAACAGGAAGGTGGTAATAAATGCATAGGAATGATATACTGAATGGTCTCATATGCCAAGTGATTCCATGGTCAGAGTTTTATGCTATCCCTCCTCCCTCATTTACCCCAGTAGTGGGAGGGCAGGAGGTTCTATACTCATGCATGCCCACCTGTCCTGACATCTTACCACCGTGTGACCACCTGTTAGCTGGTTTGTCTGCCCTTCCCAAACTGAAGGTTTGAAAGGCTTCTTTCTGTCACCACTGATATTTTACTAGCAGTTGGATTTGTGGCTGGCGTGGTATTAGTGCCCATTCCAGGTAAGTAAGCGGGGTGGGGGGTGGTCTCCCAATCAGGCATGTTATGCCCATCGAAGCTCCAATCTGACTACTAGCAGAAAGAGCCACTCTCACTTGAAGCCATTCTTTACCTCACTGACCCTGGTGAACCTGCTTCTCTCACCTGCTTGTTTGACCTCCATTGTTGGCTTCTTCCAGAACATGACTTCAGCCTCAGCAGCGGACACCACACACGAAGAATTAGTGGTCCTGAAGATGACCCAACCATTTGATAGGAAGCAGTGCAATCTGCATCAGGAGGAGCAGAGGTCACAACCTCAATGCTAAACCATGGAACATGGCATGTTGGCTACCCAGCTGAGTGGAGACTCAATCTCTACGTTAAATAGCAGCCTGTGTACAAGAGGGTTACACAGCTAAAGATCATAATTGTCAACACATCCCTTCATGAAGACTTGGACCTATTTATATAGGAGTGCAGCATTCCTTTTACTCATGAGACTTTACATCTGAATTTTGGTTGTCAGAAATGCAACTCTGAAACCAGCACCTCCTGGTAACACAACTTTAAATGGGACAAAATTTAGATTTATTTCTGTTTCATTTTTTTTTGCTTCATGGGCCATTTTCTGGCTGTGCTCTCCTTCACTCTTCAGTAGTTACCATCAAGTGAGAAATCTTTCTGTTGTAAGGTCATTGACAGCTTGTGGCCACACACTGGAGAGTGGAGGCGAGCAGGTCATGGGTGAGGTATAACTAATAATTTGAAAGGCTGCTCCAGAAACAGGCAAACATCAATGAACTCGCAAAGTGGGCAGCCATGTGGAAATGAGCTTAAATATAGCAAGGTGCGAGTTGGCTCATTTTTGAGGTGAAATGAAAAGGCCACAGTTCTAGAAACTGTGAAACAATTAATTTTAAAAAAGACTAAGGAGACTGGAAATGGAAGAACTAAAGACATGTATTCACCTAATACTTATAACTCGTCATTTTATAATATGGTATCAAGAAATACAACAACCATTTTGAGCCCAGAAGCTCCAATAACAGTGCAACATTAATAGAATAGAATAAACTATCCTTTACTGTCACATGTATTCAAGTACAGAATTACAGCAGTACAGTGAAAAGTTTTACAATGTTGCCTCTTATGGCACCATTTCAGGTACAAGCTCCTAGGTACAAATCTTAGATATAAAAGAGGAATATAAAGAAAAGTAGTTGCATTACTTTACAGTATTTACAATAACTAGATAATCTGATTTACTTGGTGTTGGTTAAGGGATAAATATCAGGAAGGGCACTGAGTGGAAGTTCCCTGCTGTTCTTCAAAGAGTGTCAATGGCTCTTTTTAAATCCACCTTAATGGGCAAATGCGACCTTGATTTAACACCCCATCTGAAGACCTGCACACCCTCAGCCATTGCAGTGAAGTGTCAAACTCCTGCAAACAATAAACTTAGGGTGGGGTGAATAGCCAAAAAGGGCAATGAAAATAGAGGACAGAATTCATGCTCTAAAGCTATTGAAACTCATTGTTGTGTTTTGAAGGCTGTAAAGTGCCTTAGAGGAAAATGAGGTTCTGTTCATCCAGTTTGCACTGGACTCATCCAGCTTGCACTCTTCACCAGAACACTGTAGAAGATATAGGACAGAAGTGTTGATCTTAGAGAAAGATAATGTATTGAAATGGCAAGCCAGCTGTAAAGCCAGAAACAGAACTTTTCTCAAAACACATCCAGAAAGCAGGAACTCCGGCTGATTTTTCCCCTCCCTTAGCCTCGGGCATTAGAAGGTCTTTTTCATTCATTCACTCATTCATTCCCAGGATGTGGGCATTGCTAGCTGGGCCAGCATTTTATTGACAATCCCTGATTGCCCCAGAGAAGGTGTTGGTGAGCCTGTGCCTTTCATATAAATGAAGGGCTCACTAGGCTATTTCAGAGGACAGTTAAATGTCAACGACATTTCTTTGTGTCTACGCTGGGAGAGAATATAACATCAGACTCTGTAAGGGAGAGCGAATTTCATGACCACAAACACAGCAGTGAACCAGATCAGATTTTTAAAGTCTGATTATCTTACAATAATAGTTTATGGATACCAGCTTCATCATTTAATTTAAAGAATTGAAATTCCTCAAATGCTCTTGTGAGATATGAAGGGCTAAGAAGAGATTTACCAGCATGTTGCCAGGAATGGAGGGTTTGAGTTATGGGAATAGGCTGGATAGGCTAAGGTTTTTTTCACTGGAGCATAGGAGGTTGAGGGTTGACCTTATCGAGGTTTATAAAATCATGAGGAGTATAGATGAGGTGAATAGTAGGTGTCTTTTCCCTAAGGTGGAGGGTTTCAAGAATAGTGGGCAGATTTTTAAACTGAGAGGAGAAAGATTTAAAAAGGACATGAGGGGCAAATGTTTACAGAGAGTGGTTCTTGTGTGGAATGAACTTCCAGATGAAGTGGTGGATGCAGGTACAGTTACAACGTTTACAAGATGTTTGGATAACGACATGAATAAGAAATATTTGGCGGGAAATGGGCTAAGAACAGGCAAGTGGAACTGGTTTAATTGGGGATTATGGCCAGCATGAACTGGTTGGACCGAAGGGTCTATTTCCATGCTGTATGACACTCTGACTCTATGAATCTCCAGATGATTTGTCCAGACCTCCAGATTACCAGTTTAGCAGTTATAACTATAATAACTGCCGTAACTTAACCGATTAAAGCCTCCTCACATTCATTCAATCTGATATCAGCAAAATCAATATTCATCACTGACCAGAGACTGAATCAGCAACTTTCCTACTCCTCTGATGCTGCCTGGCCTGCTGTGTTCCTCCAGCTCCATACTGTGTTATCTTCTGGTCTATGTGGCTTTTCACTAAAGCAAGCTATAAAACATTCCCGTACAGGAACCGCGACATACCTTATTCCCCCTCACTACAGTTCCTTTACAAACTCACAAACTCAGCAAAATTGAAGAGTGTTTGCAACCATTCACATAGAATAGTTAAATTGTATGATCATTAGCAATTACCATCTCTGAAAAAAAGACATCTGATTTTTCTTGCCAAAACAGTAATTGGAAAGGCAAATTTAAAAAAGAAAAACTGGGTGTTGGCTTTTGGCAGACAAAAATGATTAATTAGAAGTTAACAACAGATTGATATGGATTATGTCACTGAAATCATTTTGCGCTTATACTTTTTCCAAATGCATTTTTATACAGTTTTCATGTTGCATCTCAAAGATTACTTCAAAGATGGAAAATAATTATCTGTCAAATAACCATGATTATTTTTAACAAGGAAACAGCACAAGTATCTGGTTTCAACATTTACCTATCTACCTGCTACCCTCCCCCTAACTGCATGCTCAGGTAGTTTCTGATGTGGTGTCTCTTTTTAAAGCACTACGACTGCTGAGCAAACTCTAAATGCTGCTTGCTTATCAATGTGCTACAGGGTGTAACTTCTGACTTCAACTAATTTGATGGTTTTGTTTTAGGATTTCAGTTTAAAAGCGTGGGCATTCTCTTCTGAGAGAGGAGTAATTTAGCTCAGCAATGAGAGCGGAAATGAAATGCAAACTCCCCCCACCCCACCGTCGACCCACACCCCCAACTCAAATTCTACCTTAAAGCCGTGTTGGTGGCCCCAGGCTATTTGAATTCGATCCAACTTATCCACCTGGCTGCTGTCTGAAAACCTGCCAAGCCCATAGTTACTGCTGTCTGTCACTGTGAATATTACTGTCTTCACCCCAGACTCTGGGTCATTACAGAGATTGCTCTTACCTGCTGTGAATTAAAGGAATATTCCTGAATAAAGTCTTGTAATGGCCTATCCCGGGCTTGCCTTTCTCGTTTCTGCAGCTTGACTGAAATGTTACCAATTTTTTTGAAGGAAAAAAGAAGCATTTCCCTGCAGCAGTTAAGTTTAGTTTTCTCCATCATTCCTCTCCCATTGTCTGCTCAGCCTGAAACAAGGCGGTACATTAGTGACCGAACCTCAGGCTTCCAGCGATTATTCTCTGCAGCTTTCAATGGGAACGACGGGGAGAACAGTGAGGAAGAGAACGGAGAGATAGTAGGAACTGCAGATGCTGGAGAATCTGAGACAACAAGGTGCAGAGCTGGATGAACACGCCTTCCTGCTCCTATGATGCTGCTTGGCCTGCTGTGTTCATCCAGCTCTGCACCTTGTTGTCTAGGAAGAGAACGGAAGGTGTTTCATTCTGAAGTAACCGATCAGGTCAGGTGGATTGCTATTCCCAGCAGAGGTAAACTCTCTATTCCACCCAACAATGTGCCTCAGCCCCAACGTTGTAACCCTCATCATGCAAGGTGCATTTATTCCATCATCCATACAAAATGCTTCCCAGAGTCTCTGACTGCGTTTGCCAAGTCAATACCAGATTGTTGAGTGTGTTTGGATCCCGGGATCAGGATCAATTTACCCATGACGTCTGACTCAACAATGTCCAAACTTTATGGTGTATCCTTACAACCATGAGGTGACCATGGTGCAGTGGTAATTTGAGTGGATCAGCAATCCAGATATCAAGGCCAATTCTTTAAAGACATGGATCTCTAACCATGAAAACTGATGGAACTTAAATCTATTTAATTGTGGACTCATAGAGATGGACAGCACGAAACAGACCCTTCAGTCCAATTTGTTCATGCTGACCAGATATTTTAAAGTAATCTAGTCCTGTTTTGTCAGCGTTTGGTTCATATCCCTCTAAACCCTTCCTATTCATATACCCATCCAGATGCCTTTTAAATGTTAAAACTGTACCCGCCTCCACCGCTTCCTCTGGCAGCTCATTCCATACACACCCCACCTTCTGCCTGAAAAGGTTGCCCCTCAGGCTGTTTGAATCTTTCCCCTCTCATCTTAAACCTACGCCCTCTGGTTTTGAGGGCAACTTCACCCCTCCACTGATCAAAAATGCCCTCAACCACATTTCTTGCATTTCCCGCACTTCTGCCCTCAAACCCCCTCCCCAACAAAAATAAAGACAGAATCCCCCGGTCCTCACATACCACCCCACCAACCTTTGCATCCAACGTTTCATTCTCCGCCACTTCTGCCATCTACAATCCGACCCCACGACCAAAGAGATAGTTCGTTCCCCACCCCTACCTGCCTTTCATAGGAGTCGCTCACTTTGCGACTCCCTCGACAGCTCCACACTCCCCTCCAGCCCCACCACCCCCGGCACCTTTCCCTACAACTGCAGGAAGTGCTACACCTGCCCCTACACCTCCCCCCTCACCTCCATTCAAGGCCCAAAGCAAACCTTTCATATCCAATTGGGACTCACCTGTACATCCTCCAACTCGGTCTACTGTATCAGTTGCTCCTGATGTGGCTTCCTCTACATCGGTGAGTCCAAGCAAAGGCTCGGAGACTGTTTTTTAAGAGCATCTGTGCTCTGTACACGACAAACAACAACATTTTCCGGTCACCAATCATTTTAATTCCCCCTCCCACTCCCTGGGTGACATGTCCATCCTGGGCCTCCTCCAGTGTCACAGTGATACCACCCGCAAACTGAAGGAGCAGCACCTCATATTCTGCCTCGGGAGCTTACAGCCCGATGGCCTAAACGTAGAATTCACCAGTTTTAAAATCCTCCCATCCCCGCCTCATCCTATGTCCAACCTTCCCACTCATCCCCGCCTCCTTGACGTGACACAACCTGTCCATCTTCTCTCCCACCTATCCGCCCTACCCATCCCACTGACCCATCCCCACCACTCCCTACCTGCACTCACCTATCATCATCCCACCTACCTTCCCCAGCCCCACCCCTCCTTTCTCTATTTATTTCAGAGCTCCCTTCCCCTCTCCCCATTTCTGAAGAAGGCTCCTGAGCCAAAACATCAACTTTCTTACTCCTCTGATGCTGCCTGGCCTACTGTCTTCCTCCAGCTCTGCACTGTATTGTCCCAGCCTATTCAATCTCTCTCTATAGTTCAAACGCTCCATCCATGGCAACATCCTGGTAAGTCTTTTCTGAATCCTATAAAGTTTCACAACATCTTTCTTATAGCAGGGAGACCAGAAATGAACACAGTATTCTAAAAGTGGCCTAAACAATGTCCTGCACAGCAGCAACATAACATCCAACTCTATACTCAATGTACCGACCAATGAAGGCAAGCATACCACATGCCTTCTTCACCACTCAGCCTACCTGTGATTCCACTTTCAAGGAATTGTGCACATGAACCTCTAGGTCTCTTTGTTCAGCAACATTCCCTAGGGCCCTACTATTAACTATATAAGTCCTGTCCTGCCTTACTGAAACATATCACTTCACATTTAGAGACAGTAAGAACTGCAGATGCTGAAGTCAGAAACAACACAGTGTGGAGCTGGATGAACACAGCAGGCCAGGCAGCATCAGAGGAAGAGGAAAGTTGATGTTTCAGGTCAGGACCCTTCTTTAGAAATGGGGAGGGGGCAGGGAGCTGGGAAATAAATAGAGAGAGGAGGGGTGGGGCTGGGGAAGGTAGGTGGGATGGTGATAGGTAGGTGCAGTTAGGGAGATGAGAGGGGCGGATAGGTGGGAGAGAAGATGGGCAGGTTGTGTCAGGTCATGGAGGCGGGGAAGAGAGGGAGGATTGGATGATGCCGGGGGTGGGGAGATTTTGAAATTGGTAAAATCCACATTTAGGCCATTGGGCTATAGGCTCCTGAGGCAGAATATGAGGTGCTGCTCCTCCAGTTTCCGGGTGGCATCATTGTGACACTGGAGAAGGTCCAGGATGGACATGTCACCCAGGGAGTGGGAGGGGGAGTTGAGTTGGTTGGCGACCAGAAGGTGTTGTGGTTTGTCATGAACAGAGCGCAGGTGCTCTACAAAACGGTCTCCGAGCCTCCGCTTGGTCTCACTGATGTAGAGGAGGCCACATCGGGAGCAGTGGATGCAGTAGAGCACATTGACGTATATGCAGGCGAACCCCCGCTCACTTCACATTTATCTAGATTAAACTCCATCTGTCACTCCTCAGCCCGTTGGCTCAGTTGATTAATGTTCCGTTGTACTCTGAGATAACCTTCTTCACCATCTACTACGCAACAAATTTTGGTGTCATCTGCAAACTTACTAACCTCCTATATTCACATCCAAATCATTTATTTAAATGATGAAAAGCAGTGGATCCAGCACCTATCCCTTGCACACATCATTGGTTGCAGGTCACCAGTCCAAACAACCAACCCTCCATGACCACTCTGTCTCCTACCTTCGAGCCAATTGTGTATCCAATTGGCTGGCTCCCCCTGGATTTCCTGTGGCCTGATCTTTACTAACTAGTCTACCATGCAGGACATTGTTGAACGCCTTGTTGAATTTTAACAACATCTAAAATGCTAGTTTTAGTAATGGTGACCAGGAAATGGTTGTTGCATACAGTCTCATCTGTTGCACTGTCACCATAGCCCCAGATGGCTGCTCTCTCATCAGAGAGAGAGAGAGAGAAAGAGAAAGATAATCAATGGTGATTTATCCTGACGGGAGAGGTTGAGAAGGTAACCTTAGCTGGTATTGGAATGGAACTTGTGCTGCTGGTAGCTCTCTGCCTTTCAGGCTGGCTGTCCAACCAACTGGGCTAACTGAACCCCCTCTCCTGCCTGAAGTCCTTTAGAGAAGGAAATCTGCTGTCTTTACCAACAAGTAGCTCCAGAACAATTTGCCTGACTGCTGACTACCTTTTAAAATCATCTGAGGAAACACTCAGTGCAAGAGCAATTAGGTTTGGGGAGCGGATGTTAGGCCTTACAAGAGATACCCTCTTCTCATGATAAATCCAAAAAAAGACAGGGGAGACCAACACAATCTGTTCAGTTTGGACTTTTCTGAGTCATCTCCCGGAATGCCCTGATCATTTGCTTCTGTGTTTGAAATCCCATGCCCACAAAGTGACTGGATGTGTGAACTGATGGTGAAGGCAAGGAGACATCAGGACCTCAGTGATCAATGAGACAGCATTGTATCTCTTTACCCAATGAGGCTGAGATGTAAAGGAATGGCTGAGTAGTAACAGGATGAATTTGAGTGGGCAAATTCAATCTTCAATCAGTTTCAGAAAGCGGATTAGACGAAAGGAAAGCAAGGTTTGATTATGAGGGAAGAGAAAAGGGAAAGACAAAAGTTAGAAAGAAAATATTAAAATTGTTCCAATTAAATAAAAAAATAAATTCTAAAGGTTTAAAAAGCTCCAACCACAATTCACAACATGAAGGAATGAAACTCCACACATGTCACCGTTCACTTTCTGGGCAAGCTGGTTAATCTATTTTTGCTAACAGTGCACTTAGGTGTACTTACCATACAATGGACAATTAATGTGCTAATGCACAAACATTATCAAAGTCATGGCCACGTTGAGGCTGACCTTCTATTTTCACAAGACTAATGATTGAATAGTGGAAACCACAGAGAGTTGTGAACACAGCCCAGTCCATCACTCAAACCATCTTTCCTTCCATTGACTCCATCTACACTTCCCGCTGCCTCAGGAAAGCAGCCAACATAATCAAAGACCCCTCTTACGCCAGTTATACTCTCTTCCACCAAGCAGAAGACATAAAAGTTTGTATACATGTACAAATAGATTCAAGAACAGCTTCTTCCCCCTGTTTTTAGACTTCTGAATAGACCTCTCAAATTTTAAATTTAATGTTGACCTCATTCTCTGTGCACCTTTTCTGCAGATGTAACATTGTATTCATTGCTCTGTTCTATTGCCCGAATGCACTAATGATCTGCCTACACTACACGCAAAACAAAACTTTTCACTGTACCTAGGTACATGTGACAATAATAAATCAAATCAAATCAAATCAATCATCATGACTTGTAATAATTCACAATTCATGATGTAACCTTTCACAAACTGCTGACTGATCTGTGAATTAATAATAATTAATAATAAATATCTAACTCTCTGCATCCTGTCCACTCCAAGAATTCCACTTCCCCCATAAGGTTGTTGAACATCACTTCAGGTTGAAATAAAATAAGAACCGTGGATGCTGAAGATCTGAAACAAAAGCAGAAATTGCTGAAGGAACTCAGCAGGTCTGGCAGAATCTGTGCAGAGAAAGCAGACTTAATATTTTGAGTTCTGAGTTTTAAAGAAGAGTCACTGGACTCGAAACGTTCACTCTGCTTTTTCTCCATTGATGCTCCCAGACCTGCTGAGTTTCTCCAGTAATTTCTGTTTTTGTATTGCTTCAGGTTGTTTCAGTTAAGGATAGGAGTTCTCTGTGCATGTAAAAATGCCCAACGTTATGCTGCTTTCCCCTCCTGCAACTTCATTCCACTTCCCTTCAGATAGAGGCCCACAACACAGAAACCCCATGTGTACTAGTCTGTAATACAATGCATCAGCCTCTGTTGGATTTCCACTACATCCTTCACTGATTCTTGAATCAGATTTCGGGATCTGTGCTGCATTGGCTGAAGCAATAAGAATGAAAATTTTTGCAATTACCCAGCAGCATATCTGGAAGATTGTGAAGGAAGAGACAGTCACTGCTTTCAGCTACAAAAACAAAGTTGCTGGAAAAGCTCAGCACGTCTGGCAGCATCTGTGGAGAAAACAGAGTTAACGTTTCGGGTCTGGTGACCCTTCCTCAGAACCAGGGTTTAAGTCTGCCTACAGTGCTTGAGTGCTTTAAAGTGCAACAAGGCTGGAACTCCAGTAGAGAGCTGAAAATGTACTTTCTTGTCAGCAATGCTGTCTTTTGGATGAAATATTAAATCCTTGTCTTTATTGGTCAATGCATTGAGTATAGGAGTTGGGATGTTATGTTGTGGTTGTACAGGACCTTGGTTAGGCCACTTTTAGAATACTGTATCTCCATGCTACAGGAAAATGTTGTTCAATTTGAAAGGATGCAGAAAATATTTATAAGGATATTGCCGGGGATTGGAAGGCTTGAAGTATAGGGAGTGGCTAAATAGGCTGGGGCTATTTTCCCTGGTTCGTTGGAGGTTCAGAGTGACCCTAAAGAGACTTATAAAATCATGAGGGGCATGGATAGGGTAAATAGCCAAGGTCTTTTCCCCAGGTTAGAGGAGTCCAAAACTAGAAGGCATAAGTTTAAGGTGAGAGGGGAAAGGTATAAAAGGGGCTTAAGGGCAACTTTTTCACACAGAAGATGGTGTGTGTATGAAACATGCTGCCTGAGGAAGTGATGAAGGCTTGTACAATTATAACATTTAAAAGGCATCTGGATGGGTACATGAATAGAAAGGGTTTAGAGGGATATGGGCCAAATGCTGGCAACTGGAACTTGTTTAATTTGGGATATCTGGTTGGCATGGACAAGTTGGACCAAAGGGTCTGTTTCCATGCTGTACAATTCTATGACTTTATGACTGTAAGCTCCTGATTGTATATTCAAGTGGATATAAAAGACCCAATGGCGTATCTCAAGGAAGTACAGAGACATCTCAGACGTCCTGGTTAATATCTAATTCTCAACCGAAAACACATTATCACAGTGTTAACCACCTTCATGATTTATAAAAATTCTCGTGGAATATAAATATCAGACTGTGATGGCCAAACAACTGAAGCAGGTCAATAACCTTTCATCAGAACACTTTGAGCTGGGAGTAATTTCCCATCCAGACATGTTACCGTATCACCTCATAACTCAAAATGAAAAGCCCCTTGAAAACTCAAGATTTGGCATAAAAATGAGTTGTTTGCATTTCAAGCTGAAACTGATACAGATTGACAATTGGCTTAAAAGACTCATGACTAGTGCATTTAGCCTCCAACAAGTCAGAGACTCTCTACAAAAACTCCATGACTGCATGTAAGCCTGGTTTGCAAAGAAAACTCTTTAATTAATCCTACCCATCATCAGTAATGAATTCTGTCTCGACACACTGAGGTTCGTGTGTATAGTTTGGTTTGCAGGTTTGCTGAATGAGGTTTTTTTGGAATGTTCTGTACCTGCTGTTCTGCACTCTTCATAAAATGAGATTGCTTTTCCATTTCCTTTACACTGTGTGTTCCCTATTCTGTTTCTTACCTTGCAAAATATTTTGGTTGCTGAATGAATAAAAATGACTGTACTCAGTAATACAGGTCTGATGGTGAAAACACTTTGTTGTAAACCACATCCTCAACCAGGTAACCAATCACTTCAGAGCGTGTTGAAAGAACTCAGACAGGGCATGTGTCTGCTGGACCAGGAGTCAATGGTTTTGGTTATGGCACAGAGAGGGGCAGGCTCTCAATGTATGGGCAAGGTTGACACATTTTCCTGCAGAAGTATGTTGGCCAGTCAGTTTAAGATGTTGGAGCAGTGAAAAAAACCCAGTCTAGACTGTTAGTTTGTATGTGGTCGTGAGCATGAGCCATCAGAGAGAGGAATAGCATGCAGCTGCCACTGAAGGTATGTTTATAAGAACATCTGTAAAAAGAAGTCCCGAGGTTTCAGCAGTCGATCATGGCACTTCATTTTACGCAAAAATTCTATCTCTTATTGAAAGTTTGCGAGAGTATGTATGCCCGCACATCTCTGGGTTGTACTGAAAATGATGAACAAGTGGAAATGACAAGTACAATTACAACATTTAAAGGACATTTGGACAGTACATGGGTAGGAAAGGTTTGGAGACTTATGGGCCAAATGCAAGCAAATGGGATTAGTTCAGTTTAAGAAACCTGGTTGACATGGTCGAGGTGGGCCAAAGGGTCTGTTTCTGTGCTGTATGATTCTATAACTCTATGGAAGGTAACTAACAGCATGGTGCATTGAAAGGGCACACAATAACTCCTTACCATAACTCCATACCATTGTGCCCCTGTAACACATCTCCCATGTCCTTCTTTTGCCTCATGAAATTTGAAGTCCATTGGCCCATCCCCCATGGTCTCTCATACCCCAATCATCCTCATAAGTCCTTTACAGCCCTATGTAAACTCCGTGTCAATTTATATCCTGACATACTGTCCTTACCTTTCCATGGCAAATCATTTAGTGTTCGCCATGGACATATCTGAGGATGCATGCTGATAGAGGTGTCTGCCTATTGATGATGTCACTGTAGAAAGAAACATCCTCTCACTGATGCCAAAAAAAATCAATATATTGACATTCCTTCAACTAAACCCTTACGAAAACAAGCGTTAAACTTGAGTGCTTCATCCCTTATGTAAAAAAACATTTCTGTTCAACAAGCAATTCAAGTTATCAATCTAACTATTTACTTGATAGCCATCCCATGGTGACAATGATCATTTGGGAACTCAGTCATGAAGGCCAAATCCTACAAAAGCTTATTTCCATAGCAATGTTGAAACGCCTCGGGGACAGTTTCTTGAGAGATTTGGCAACCATTAGCAAAGTGATAGAAGAGAGCAGGAGTCATAACAATCAAAGATGGTTTTGTGGTAGACATTAATCATCATTGGAGGTGTTCTTCAGTCTAGTTTTCTCAGTTTGACCATCTTTAGCTGCTTCATCAATTAACGTCCATCCATCTTAAGGTTAGAAGTGGGGATGTTCACTGATGATTGCAAAATGTTTAGCATCATTCATGACTCCATGCTCACTGAAGCAACTCATGTCCATATATAGCAAGACCTGAGCAACATCAAGTTTGGGCTGATAAGTGACAGGTAACATTTGTGCCACATAAGTACCAGGCAATGACCATCTCCAACAAGAGACAATCTGGACACCTTTACTTGCAATTCAAAGTAGCTACTTTTGCTGAACCACCCACTCTCACAATCCATCATTCAGAACCTGGAATGAAAGGCTACACAACCAAATCAGGTGCTAGAAATTCTGTGGTAAGTTAATCTTTTCCACAAGTCAGGACTGCAATGGCACACTCTCCATTTTTCTGGATGGGTTCAGCTCTAAAATAATTCAAGAAATTTGATACCATCCAGGACAAAACAGCTGATTTGATTGACACCCAATTCACCATCTTCAATATTCACTCCCTTCACACACTGATGTATAGAGCCAGAAATGTTCACCATCTACAATATACATTGTACTAAATTACCAAATTCCAAACTTATGACCTCCAATACCTAGAAGGACATAAGCAGCAGATATATAGAAACACCACTAACTGCAAATTCCCCAGAAATTTACCAAGGCACCTTAGATAACAACTTCCAACCACACAAACGCCACCATCCAGGTGGACGAGGGCAGCTGATAAATGGAAACACCATCTCCTGCAAGTTCCCCTCCAAGCTGCTCACTGTCCTGACTTGGAACAGTACTGCCATTCCTTCATTGTCACTGGGTGAAGGTCATGGAACTCCCTCCCTAATAACATTGTGGTTCTACTGTAACACACGCCTGTTCCCCACAAACTTCACAACAATAACTTGGGATTGACGATGACAACAATGTCCACATAGAATCATAGAATCCTTACAGCACAGGTAGAGACTATTTGGCCCATCGAGTCTGTACTGACCCTCCAAACAGCATCTCACCATAACCCGTAACCCCAATTTATCACGATTAACCCACTTAGATTGCACATTCCTGAACACTGCGGGATAATTTAGCATAGCTAATCCACCTAACCTGCACATCTATGAACTGTGGGAGGAAGCACATAGAAATGCAGGGAGAACATGTAAACTCCATGAAATAACTCCACAGAGGCCAATATCCTGTCTCCAAGTCACCCTTTATTTACACATGGAGAGTCCTTGACACTGACCCAGCTCCCTCAGAGCCAGCTCTCAGGATGTCTGACACTCCTGTTTATATCTGTCTGCCACAGCTCCCTGATCAGACCAGGTTAACAGCCCCAATTGGGGAACTTATATTCTATGAGGTTCACCTGGCTGACTGCATTACAATCACTATATTCCATACAGACAGTCCCCCAGGGCTGGTCCCTGGTTCTGTAAGTCAGCAGTACTAACAACTGTGCCTATAAGCAAATAAAATCAATGTATTTATGTATCTTTTACAGGCAAACATATCTTCTTATCACAATCCCAAAGGCTGCCTTACCTCTCCCAAGCAATGTCTAATGTCCACCAAAGATATCCCAGGACTAGACTAAGAGAATATCTTAGATCTCCAGAAGTGTACCTGGCTATCAGAAAGAAATACACTGGGAACTGACCTGCTCTTATCTGCTTTAATCTCCACATCCCAGTTGTGAGTGCTATATTATGGAAAAGATGTGAAAAAAATAATGCATTGGAGAGAGTGCATAAGCGATTTACAAGAAAGCTTCCAGGAATGAGAAACTTCAATTATGAGAATAGATTGAGGAAGTTGGGACTGTTCTCCTTGGAGAGAAGAAGGCTGAGAGGAGATTTGGTAGAGGTTTTCAAGATCGCGAGTGGTTTGGATAGAGTAGATACAGAGTAGATAGGAACAGTGTGTATGATCAGGGGTGATATTTGAGGATATATTCACCAAACTTGGCCGCTTATTTGAGATCATTGATCTCTTTGCTGCACTATATCCAAGTGCTTTTGGGAAACTCCAGCAATTGATCTCTGTAGCTATCTGTTCCCAATTCCCATGAAGTAATAGCCTGGGGTAAGTTCCTGGTGGAACCTCCTTGACTCCACACAATGACTTCTCTCTATGTTGCTACTTGCAGGATTAAAACTTCCAACATGGCTTCTGTGAGCCTGATTTGCAGCATCAATGCGTCAGCTTCCTTTTCCTTAGAAAGCCTTTCCTGCCTGCTTCCAACATTTGCTGCAGTCAGAATGCAACTCGTTTTTAGGAGGTGCAAAGCAGTTTTAGAGAAATGAGGGAAGCTTTAATTGGTGCTAATCTCCCACAAGCATGGGCCGCAGGCTTTCAGCAGAGTATTTAGCACTGGGTTTGCAAGACACAATTATAGAGATGACCAGCCAGCTCGAATCTTATACACTGCCTACAGCACTTCCACCAGAAGTTGGAGAACTGTGTATCAAGGTTCCACTTCATGTAAACAGACTAAACTCCCCAGTTAATTTATATGTTGAATAATTCATTTGAACATCTCACCATGTTTCTGTCGCATCTGTATTACCGAAATAAAAATTACATCTGACAGTTCATAGGCAAAGTAAATGTTTCTACAGAAAAAATGGTAATGATGCTGAACCGAAAATTTCCAATTCAAAGATGGTGTGTTGTAATTCCCAAAAGCAGTGTTACAGGCTCTGTACATTACATTCCTGTCATTTTTGCAGTTATTACACAATTATTGCAAAAATGACAGACGTGATTATCTACAAATATGTCACACGATTATAATTTTAATTATTGGCGGCATTGAAAAGGAAAATAACACAGATATCAGGGAGGCAATAACCCAGTGGTATTATTGTTGGACTGTTAATCCAGAGACCTGGATAACATTCTGGGTTCGAATCCCACTACGGCAGATGGTGGAATTTGGATTCAATAAAAAATATCTAGAATTGAGAATCTAATGATAACCATGAATCCATTGCTGAATGTCAGGAAACAAACCTATCAGGTCCAGGAATGTCCTTTAGGGAAGGAAACTACCATCCTTACCTGGTCAGGCCTACATGTGACTCCAGACCTGCAGCAATGTGATTGACTCTCAAGTGCCCTCTGGGCAATTAGGGATAGACAATAAATGCCACCTAGACCTCATGCCATGAATGAATAAAAACTGCTACTGTCTTTCTGTGCCTGTTCCTGATCAGTGGACCCTCACTATAATACTTTGCCTTATGATCGCATACAGTATAAAGGACACAAAGTAATATTCAGTGTCTTATGATTGTATTGTGGGATTTTGCCATCTGAAATCTTAAACAAGACATTTTATATGTATGCTATGTGCCTTGCACTTTTAAGATACTGTTAATGGAAGGTGTATTGGGACCTTACGAAAACTGACCTCCACCTTTGACATAATCCTGACCAGGCCATTGATGTGCTTCTAGCTTTGAGATGTCCCCTCAGGCAAGAGACTCACCAATGGCCTGGTCCAGTCTGTCTGCATTGTGCTGCCACAAGGCCTGTGTTGTTAGGAGTCTATTCTGCACATCGCAAAAGTGGCCGTTTCTGTCTCTGCTGCTGGTTTGCAACCTCCAATGGATTCCCCTTACCTACGATTGTAAGTTTCTTCAAGCTTTGATGTACATTAACCTGCATGAACCTCATCTCTGTGATAACGTCTCACAATTGGAGGCAATACAAATGAAATTCACTCAGCCGATTCCTGGCATGATGCAGCTAACAAATCAAGAACAGCTAAACAGGTTATTCATTAGAGTTTAGAAGAATGAGGAGTGGTCTTATTGAAACACAGAAGATTTGGAGGGGCTTGATGTTGTAGATGGTGACAAGAGATGTCAACTAATGGATGATTCTCAAATTACGGTACGTAGTTATAGAATGAGGGGACACTCGTTTAAAACTGTACTTACTAGTACAGATCATTGCACCCTTTCTTCACAGTCTCTTCAACCGAACCGCTGATTAATCTGTTCCATCATGATGTGCAACACCACCTCATTCCATTCTCTTCATACGGTAGATGTCATCTGCTGAATGATTGCGATAGCCTCCACTGACAGTTCCAAGACACATCCCTGTGCAAACAAAACGGGGCAATCCTGTCAACTGCAGTTTGCTATAGGGGCACCCTGCAATTGTCTTACAGACTGGCCTATTATAAACACTGACCTCGCTCAGTCTTGAAGTACACAAAGTACCAAATGATGAACCACATCTTGATCACCAGCAAGACTTTCATAACTAATCTGTACATGTACCCATTAGATAATTGTTGAGGTCGACTTGTGCAAGAGAAGAAATCCATTCCGAAATCATCACTTTCTTTCTCACCTGAATCTGTCTCTTTCTGAACACATAGAATGATGCATAGGCAGGTAAATGCATTAAGGCTCTGTCGATACTTGGCCATTAGTCCCTTATTGGAGCCTAGGTTCTGTGATGTCTTACTTCTTAGTCACATGCAGTGGGATCAAGTCTAACTACACGAGCACATTATCCAGACTGCCACATAAGTGGAATGCTGCCGTGCGTCAGGGCTCTGACTTTCAGATGAGACCTGAAAGTGGACAAAAGAATCCTGTTGTGCGATGTTCATAACAAGCAGAGGAAATTCACAGCTAATTCTTTGTCAATGGCGAATGCCTTTCGATCTCTGGATGGACAGCAGTACTGTGAACGATGCCTTTCCATACCCTGCCAAAACACACGAGCCACAAAGGAATTTCTCTAATCAGTTTAAGTAATTACTCTGGCATTCAGAGCACTCTGAAATGTTAGATAGATTAAAACCAGTTGTAACATCTGAGTAACCACACAAGTGTACCCCAAATTCTACACCCTGACCCCCGATACTCCTACAGCTCCCCTAATGTCTCAACAAGCCATGATGTCCCCAGCCTAACCTAAAATGTCCTCAACTCACAACTCAAAAATGGCCACAATCCCTGACCAGACCTGATTACCCTCCGGCTCCCAACACTTGATCACCGAGGGGCTGAAAAATATCCGAGATGTCTAGAAATGTAGAGTTGAGGTCAAAATCAGATCAGTCACGATCTTATTAAATGACAGAGCAGGCTAGAAGGGCTGAATGGTTTACTCTTGTTCATTTTTCAGCTGTTGATATGTACACTCCCCAATCCAACCAGGACAGAACCTGAGTTGCTTTCCCAGCTTGGTGGTTATGATTAAGTGCCGGGTCACGCAGTTTCAGTTTGTGGCTAGATTCAATTTTGCTGTCGCTGATGGCGCACAGCACCTGGGCAACTGGATGGCTAGATTTGGGACGCAAGATCTATTCAAAGTCTGTCCTGTTTAATTCTGTCGTGATACCACAAAACAGGATGGAGGGTATCCTCAATATGGAGACAGGACGTCGACTGGTCAATGGATGGTCATTCCCATCAATACTGATTGGAGAGACGTATCTTTGACAGGTAGATTGGTGAGGATAAGGGCCAGTAAGCTTTTCCTTCTTGTCTGTTCCCTTGCCTCTTGCTGCAAGTCCAATCTAAAGGCTTTGTCCTTTAGGACTCAAACAGTTTAGCCCATGGTGGTGCTATTGTCCTGGGCTCGATGGCGAATATTGAAGTCCCTCACTGAGATACATTCTGTGCCCTAGACACCCTCAGTGTTTGCTCCAAGCGGTATTCAATATGTAGGAGTTACTGACTCATCAGCAACACTTCGATGCCTTCATTTGACCTGATACCATGGGACTTTGAGGAGTCTGGAGTCAATGTTAAGCGCTCACAGGGCAACTCTCTCCTGTCTGCAGACCATCTTGCTGCCAGTTCTAGTGAATCTGCCTTGACGTGATGACTGTCTGTGATACTGTTTGTAAGTATGGAAGCAAGTAAGCTCTATGAATGTGATTATATTAGCCTTGTTCCTTGTCTAGTTTGTGGGACAGCTCTCCCAATCTTGATGCAGAGCTCACAGATGTTAGTAAGGAGGATTTTGCAAAGGTTGACGGGGCTGAGTCTCCTAGAGTTATAGGGGTCTACAACACAGAAAAAAGGGCCTTTGGCCCATCATGTCCATGCCAGACAAAAACAAGCACGTAACTATTTCATCCACTTTACTAACACCTTCCACCCCAACCTTAAGTTCACCTGGACCATCTCTGATACCTCTCTCTCCTTCCTGGACCTCTCTGTTTCCATCTCTGGCAACCACCTGGAAACTGATATCTGTTTCAAGCCCACCGACTCCCACAGCTACCTAGACTACACCTCCTCTCACCCACCTTCCTGCAAGAATGCAATCCCTATTCCCAATTCCTTCGCCTCTGCCGCATCTGCTCCCAAGATCAGGCATTCCACTCCCAGACATCCCAGATGTCCCTGTTTTTCAAGGACCGCAATTTCCCCTCCACGTGGTCGAAAACGCCCTCGACCGCATCTCTCACGTTTCCCGCACCTCAGCCTTCACACCCCCTCCCTGCAATAACAAAAAAGACAGAATTCCCCTTGTCCTTATGTATCATCCCATCAACCTCCGGATCCAATGCATCATTCTCCACCACTCCCACCACCTGCAATCTGACCCCACTACCAAAGACATATTTCCCTCCCCACCCTTATCTGCTTTCCGGAGGGACCACTCTCTCCGTGACTCCCTTGTCCGCTCCACACTCCCCAGTAGCCCCACCATCCCCGGCACTTTTCCCTGCAACCGCAGGAAGTGCTACACCTGCCCCTACACCTCCCCGGTCAACTCCATCCCAAGCCCCAAGAAAACCTTCCACATTAAAAAGATGTTCACCTGCACATCTGTTAATGTGGTATATTGTATCCGCTGTTCCTCTACATCAGGGAAACCAAGCGGAGGCTCGGAGACCACTTTGTGGAACACCTACACTGGGTTCGTGACAAATGACAACACCTTCCAGTCGCGAACAACTTCAACTCCCCCTCCCATTCCCTGGACAATGTGCCCTTCCTGTGCCTCCTCCATTGTCACAATGATGCCACCCAAAGGCTGGAGGAGCAGCACCTCATATTCCGCTTGGGAACCCTGCAGCCCAATGGTCTCAATGTGGACTTTACAAGCTTCAAAATCTCCCCACCCCCGACCTCATCCCAAGACCAGCCCATCTTGTCCCCACCTCCTTGAACTGTCCGTCTTTTCTCCCACCTATCCGCTCCTCCCATCTCACTGACAAACCCCATCCCAACTCCCTACCTACACTCACCTTTACTGGTTTCATCCCTGCTTCCTTAACCTGTCCATCTTCTCTCCACCACCTATCTGCTCCTCTATCCATCTTCTACCATCGCCTCCCCGTCTCTCTATTTATTTCAGAGCCCCCTTCCCCTTCCCTATTTCTGAAGAAGGGTCCAGACCCGACACGTCAGCTTTCCTGCTCCTCTGATGCTGCTTGACCTGCTGTGTTCATCCAGCTCCACATCTTGTTATCTCAGATTCTCCAGCATCGGCAGTTCCTACTATCTCACATAACTATTTTCCAGTGATTGGTGTCCCATCATTAGTACCCGCTTTAGACTATGTAAGCCCCTAAAGAGCCCAAACACTTTGAAGGTACCAACAGCAGTACACAAGACATCAACCATCAATACTACTTTTGCCAATTACCTTAAATCTGTTCCCTATTATTCCCAATCCTTTCATGATCCAACCTTCTGCTCATGTGACTGGTGGAAGCAGAGATAATCAATAATTTTGAAAGGAGTTTAGATGGATACTTAAGGGAATAAACTTACAGGACTATGGAGTTATAATGGGGAAATAGGACCATATGGATTTCTTTATAGGGCTCGCATTTGCTTGCCTCCTTTTATGCAGTAGTAACTGGAATTTTAAATGTCATTGAGCTGGAAAGTTGTGGGTAACCCTGTCTCAGAAGTTCCAAAGAGCTGTGATGTGATTTTATTTCTCTCAGGCAAGTGACTGCCTGGCTTCCTACCACTTTAAGGGTATTGTCCCATCCTTAAGAATATCAGGCTAGTGGCTGGAGTGGTAGACACTGCTGGGACCTTAACAGGAGCCACCTCATGGTCACTGTGCTTGAATGTAAGGACATGAGTAAAGCAAACGCCAGCAAGGTGTGGGTTGACTTGTTGGTGAGGATGGGTTTCCAGTAGATATGAACTTCTTGCTGTTGGTGATGGTGGAAGCCCTCCACAGATCACAATCACATCCATCTCCCATCCCCCAATCCATTCTTCCCCTTCCCACCATTACCAGATGTGGTGGGAAATAGCCCTTAGCTGGCCCTTCCTAAGACACTTCAGAGCTATAGGTCTCCATGTCACCTTATATTCCCCTTCCCCAATTTTTCAGCTCCTCCAGACTCCCAAATCATTCCCTGAGGTCTTGTAAGATACCAGCCAATGGTTTTAAAGCTCAAACAATTTGTAGAGAACTATAAACCATCTGCTCAAAATTCACTGAAACGCCATTTCCATTCAGAAGTTCTAAGTTAAAAATTCACCTCTACAGACAGACTGATAGTCATTCATTGGATAGTGGGTACATGGGCATAGGGAGTTAGACAGAGACAGAATTCTCAAACTAAATTGTAACTGGAGTGGCTCTTGAGATTTAGTTTCAAGGAGAAGAGCAATTGATTCAAGGTGAGACATGTTGTATTTTATGTGGTTTTGTATGGATAAAAATTAAAAACTGTAAAGTTATGTAAAACATACTACAAAGTGTAAAAGATATTCTTAATTATGTATTCTGTGCAGCTTTCATCCAGCTTCAAATAATCTGTAATAATAGGACAAAGATTGCTCATCAATATCTGTTTAAAGATCAAAATAGTAAAATGTTAATTCTGATTTCAGCAAATGTAAATGCGAACATCTCAAAGCTGGGGTCTTTAAAGGGTCTCTAACTTGAGGGAAATTGTTCATTGACACTGCCAATCTCCCCCATCCCTTTACTCCAGCTCTACAGACATTTAAATCAACCTATTTGGACATTTTATGTTACATGCCTGGGGCAGCTGGGACTTTGTTTTTTATAGAATTCCTAGAGTGTGGAAACAGGCCATTTGGCCCAACAAGTCCGCACCAACTTTCCCAAAAAGCATCCCACCCAGACTCAACTCATTACCCTATCTCTGTAACCCTGCGTTTCCTCATAGCTAATACGCCTAACCTACATATCCCTGGACACTATGGACAATTTAGAAAGGCTAATGCACTTAAAAGAGCACATCTTTATACTGTGGGAGAAAACTGGAGCACCAGGAGGGAACCCACACAGACACAGGGAGAATGTGTAATCTCCATGCAGACAGTTGCCTGAGGCTGGAATTGAATCCGGGTCCCTGGCGCTGTGAGGCAGTAGGCACTAAGGACACTACCAGTGCACCATAAGAATCCATAATGTGTAGTTCTGATTACCTTGCTCCTCTATCTGACTTCTATCTCTATCGATCGGAGACTCCATTTTCATTCCCATCCATTCTGCTGTGAGGAACGCTGCTTTGTCTTGCTGCACTGCTCCTTTGTCTGCAAAAAGAGAGTTTCCAAATTTCCCTCTATCCCTGGTTCCAGTTAGCTTCCCTTTGATCTCTGCCCATTTTCTTGTTGATGCCTGCACTCCAAATGATGCTATGAGAACTGATTTTTTTTCCCCAATTTGTCACATGAAAAATCGAAATTCTTTGTGTTACTGCAGATGTTAGGCAGTTAGTTGGTGGCACTCTTGCCAGTGAATGGAAAGGTTCTGGATTTGAAGCTCACTCCAGATTTTCAGTACAAAAAAATGGTTGATGTTTGAGAGATGCTGACACTTTGAGACATTAAGCATTTGGGAGTTCCTTTTCCTTGCTTAGGTGAATGTGGAAGATTCCATGGCTTGTGGCACTCTGTGCCTGATCAAGGGATCCAGCATTGGGTGCAAATGTCCTTAAGGTGGCTGCCAGTAGCACATACACATGTGCTTGCCTCCAACTCCTGTCCCCTCCCCTCATCTGCTACTTTGGTCTGGCTTTAGACCTCTGATTCCAGACCTCTGCTCCCATAGGCATTGGAAACACAAGGAGCTGCCAGTCTAAAACAAGCCAACAGCCAACTTGGCAAACTGGTCTTCCACCTCCAGTGAAGCTGAATCGTGGGGATGACCCAATGGCAGCCGCTGAAGTACCAGAAGAGCACCTGAATTTCATTGGAATTCCGCCACGGAATTGATGGGAACTCTGGCCAGTTCTCTGAGCAGTGGAGCTGACCCCACAATGGCCCAAGAGAATCCCAGCTAACACCATGACAAACACTTGATCTCTTAGGTGCTGTTTGTGGAGGGGCCGGGGATTGATGTGCATATAATGGCTGCAGAAATTCTGACTCTCCAGACGCAGCACATTGCATTGAGATGCGGTTGTGGGAAGTACAACTGGAGGGCATGGTGGCTCAGTGGTTAGCCCTGCTACCTCACAACACCAGGGATGCAAGTTTGATTCCAGCCTCAGGCGACTATCTGTATGGAGTTTGCACATTCTCCCTGTGCCTGCATGGGTTTCCTCTGGGTGCTCCGGTTTTCCCCCACAGTCCAAAGATGTGCAGGCTAGGTGGATTGGCGATGGAAAATGCAGGGTTACAGGGATAGGGTGGGTCTGATTGGGAAGCAGTTTGGAGGGTTGGTGTGAATCAATGGGCTGAACGGTCTGTTTCCACACTGTAGGGATTCAATGAAAATGATACATTATCACAGCTTCAATAATGTGAAGCTACTTTCCTTCACTTCTGATGAAAACAAGGCAGGAGATGACATTTCAAATCTGACTTTCAGATGTTTCTACTTGTTTAGAAGGTCAAAGCTCATCACTGAAAAGCAACAAATTTAGGAGTGCTGCTTTAAATACAGAATCGTGTGACAGTGGGTCAGCTATCCAGGACATTGGAGAGGCCACTTTTGGGTACTACATACAGTTCTGGTCACCTTGCTGTAAGAAGGATAGTATTAAATTGGAAAGGGTGCAGAAATGATTTACAGGGATGTTACTGGAACTGGTGGGAGTTATAAAGATAGGCTGGGATTTTTTTTTCCCTGGAGCATAGGAGGTTGAGGGTGACCTCATATAAAATCATGACGGACATAGATAAGGCGAATAGCAAAGGTCTTTTCCCTAAGGTAGGGAATTCAAACTAGAGAGGATAAGCTTAAGGTGAGAGGGGAAAGATATAAAAGGGACCTGAGATGCAACTTTTTCACACAGAGGGTAGTGCATTTTTGGCCAGAGGAAGTGGTAGAGATTGGTACAATTACAACATTTGAAAGACATTCGGGCAGATACATGGATAGGAAAGGTTTAGAGGGATATGGGCCAACTGCAGGCAAATGGGATTAGTTTAAGTTAGGAAATATGGTCAGCATGGACGGGTTGGACCAATGGATCTGTTTCCGTGCTATATGATTCTATGACCCAAAAATAAAGGACAAATTGATAAGTGAATGCAAGACAAAGCATGAGCCGATGGGATGAAAAGAGGTAGGTTGGGAAGAGGATAAGGCAGAGCTTAAACACTGGCAATGACATGGTGTACTGCAACTTCTCTGAAATGGGTTACAACAACATCTCTGTGAAGACTGTACTGTCTGTTTCTCAGAATTGCTTAAATTCATCCCCTCCTATTTTTAACATGTATGATTAGCCAGTCAACAAAAGCAGCTGTCAATAAACAGAAACTGGAGACAAACTCATTAAATGACTCCCACAGGCTTTTGAAAACTCTTTTGCCTGTGATGTCGTCGAGCTGGTGAAGGTCAGAAATTGCAACTGGAATATACAAGTCTGTGCTGCATCAGGAACAGAGACGATGAGATCAGCACGTTGAGCAGTTTTATGAGCAGCGTCACACACCATGAGTATTTTTTTTTTCTCTCTTGCCCTTCCAAACAAACAACAACATCATACAATACAGAAACAAAGTGAATTAATAGACAACATATACAGGCAGTCAGTGCAATTTCCGAGACTGGGCTTGGTTGCCTGAGGCCACTGCTGGGGAATTTTCAACAGCTTTCCCATCCTTATTATTGGTCCTGTATTTCTTTCCTGCTTTTTATTGCCTCTCCAACAACAGCAGAAACTTGTCTTCATATAGCACCTCTAGCAAAGAAAAACACCAAAAGTCAATCTGTGTGAATGTGGTCAACCAAAATTTGTTGCATAGCCGAAGGCATGGCCCACCAATGGTGGAATGATTGAGATGAGGGCTGTATGAGGGCCGGAATTGGAGGAGTGCAGAGATTTCAGAGGGCTGGCGGGTGGGAAAAGGTTACAAAGGTGACACTCACCTCCCAGTTGTTTACCATTTCAACAAACTACCCTTCTCTCTGTTCCGTCCTGGGGCTTGCTGCAATGTACCGACAAAGCCCAACACAAGGTCAAGGAACAATGCCTCATTTTCTGCTTAGGTACTATTTAACGTCAAGGTCTCAATATTGAATTCAGTTAACGTCAGAAAATGACTGCATTTTATTTGCACAGAGACAGCAAGAACTGCAGATGCTGGAGTCTGAGATAACACAGTGTGGAGCTGGAGGAACACAGCAGGCCAGGCGGCACCAGAAGAGCAGGAAAGTCGATGTTTCATGTCAGAAGGGTCCTGACCCGAAATGCCAACTTTCCTGTTCCTCTGATGCTGCCTGGCCTGCTATGTTCCTCCAACTCCACACTGTGTTATCTCAGCATTTTATTTGTTCCTTTTTTTAAACAACACCCTTCTCTCCTCAACAGTCTTGTCTTTGTTTTTTTTCACTTTGCTTTCAGGAGAGGAGGCCAATCTCTCCCTTTCAAGCATTAATTTACAAACATTTTACATCTCTTTTTCTCTTTCTTCACCATTAGCAACTCTTGTGTTTTTTTGTCACTAAGACTCTGTCCCTGTCAGAAGTATTGGCAAAAACATCTTCCAGCACCTATTAGTTCTGGAGTAGTGAAATGACCTGTGGGGAGCTGATGGTCTAGCGGTATTATTGCAAGACTGTTAATCTGGAGACCCTGGACTTAAATCCTGCCATGGCAGATGGTGGAATTCAAATTCAATCTTTAAAAAAAATCTGGAATTAAGAGTCTAATGCTGACCACAAAACATTGTTGATTGTCAGGGAAAGAAAACATCTGGTTCACTAATGTCCTTTAGGGAAGGAAACTGCCATCCTTACCTGGTCTGGCCTACATGTGACTCCAGACCCACAGCAATGTGGTTGACTCTTAACTGCCCTCTGGAATTTAGGGATGGCAATGTCTGCTTGCCTAGCCACCAATGCCCAGAACCTGTGGACGAATTAAAGAAAATTGTTGACTGTTTCTCTCCACAGATGGTGCCAGAGTTGCTGAGTTTCTCCAACATTCCCCGTGTTTGTTTAAGTTTACAAAGATGGCAGGGGTGGGTTTAGGCCAGGAAGGGAGATGTAAATAAAGTTGGGAATTCCCAGGTCATATGTGTTTGAGAGAAGCAGATAATTTGCTGGGGAGAGAGAGGGTGTCGTGGGAGTATGTGGTGAGGTTGGGAGGTTGTGAAAGAAGTATCCAGATTTTCGTGATTCTCAAGCCACCATGACTGTGGAGATAATCTGATAGACCAGCCGGCCCTTAGCAAGCCCCTCAGTTTTGTACATTCGTGAAGGAGGGTTGAAATTTCCTGTAAGTGTCAGGAAACCGGAAATGGGAATCCTTCCATGTCCCAGGTTTGAGCAGGTCAGTATCGCACTGGCAGGCCTAATTTTGTGGGTGGTGTCTAATTGGTAGGCTTCCTTCACATGCACTGTCCAATTTGGCATGGTGGAAAAACATAGATGCAAGGAGAGCTATCAGAGGGTCCAAAGGGAGAGTCAGTCAGCGGGCCTGCGAGGGAAAGGTACATGCCGCTCAGGCAAATGGATAACAGGAGGGTTTTTTTTTACACTTTTGAATACCTGAATTGACTGTCCATCTTTCTCTCTCAGTTTGGTAGCCGTTGTTGCTGGGCGCCCATCTCCTGAAAATGTGCAGGGAGGCATGAACAAGGTGGGCCACTGACTGTATTTCCATGCCTGACTCACTCCCTGCAACCCACACCACATCCCTGGCCCCAACAAAAGTGGCCTTCACTAGGCTGATAAAATTCTGGGCAGGTTACCAAAACAAGGATTGAGTGTTACACTATATACATATATCATAGAATCCCTACAGTGTGAAAACAGGCCCTTCATCCCAACAAGCTCACACTGACACTGAGAACATCTCACCTGGACCCATCCCCCTAATCTACACATCCCTGAATACTAAGGACAATTTAGCAAGGCCAATCCACATAGCCTGCACATCTTTGGATTGTGGGAGGAAACCAGTGCACCTGGAGGAAACCCACACAGACATGGGGAGAATGTGCAAACTCCACACAGACAGTCACCCGAGAGTGGAATTGAACCCATGTCCCTGGTGCTGTGAGGTAGTAGTGCTAACCACTGAGCCACCGTGCTGCCCCAAGGATTGAGTGTTGGACCTTGTCCAACCTGAAGTATAGAAATATGCGCTGACTATTTTCCTCTGAAGCTATGCCACTTTTATGTTCAGAAATCAAATACATGGTCTAGTCACTGTGACTTTGTAGCCTTTTTGGGCTGAATGGCCTATCTCTGTTCTTATAACTTAGAGCTGTTGCTAAGCTTTGAATTTGCAGCTATGATTAATTGAATTACAACACTTAAAAAGCATCTGGATGGGTGTATGAATAGGAAAGATGTAGAAAGATATGGGCCAAATTCCGAAAAATGTGACTTGGTCAGTTTGGGTTGTCTGGTTGGCGCAGACGAGTTGGTCTGAAGGGTCAGTTTCCATACTGTATGACTCTGTGACTGGTGAATTTCTCCTCAGCTGGTACATTTACGGGATTTTTTAAATGGTGTGCAGCCAGTGAATTTTGAAAGATTAAATCGTGGATATTGGTACCAACTTAGGAATTCAGATTATAAGGTCAACCACATTAAAAGGCTACTTCAACAAGCAAATTGGAATGAAAGAGATCACATCGAACATTAATGAGGCTCCATTAATGGTATGGCATACCAAGAAGCTGAGTACAGAACAGGAGTGAGCTGGTCAGAATTAAAGCAGTCTAAGGCCTTGACCATAAACTGCACAACACACTGTCAAATACTGTGCTGCCAGAAACAGCAGCTTTCAAAGAGGCATTAAGCTGACGTGTTGTCTGTCATCCCAGATAAGCATAAAAGATCACTCAAGAGCTTTTGTTGCAAAGTGGTGGTGTCCCTACCTTTGAGATGAGAGGACCAGTTTCAAATCCCACCTGCTCCTGAGATTAGTCCTAACATTTCTGAACAAGTTGATTAGGAAAATATCTACAATGTCTCCTTGAGTCCTCTTGTGATGTAGTGTTAGTCTCTACCTCTAGGTCAGAAGATCTTACCTACCTGTGACATGCCTGAATAGACTGATTAAAAATGTCTAAAGGATCCCTTGACATCATTCAGAACAGGAGATTGTTTCTTGCCCAACATTTACCTTTTAAACAAACATTAATGAAGTAAATACTCCATTCAACATCACAAAGCTGTTTGCAGGAGCTTACTATGTGCAAATTGGCTACCCTTTATCCTGCAGTACAACAGTGAAATGTTTACACAGAGCAACTCTTTATTAACTTAAAGGCTTTGTCTCGCACAGTCCTTTGCTTCTCCAGTCTAGATCTGGCCAGTCACTCCAAAAGCAATATCTCTGCTTCCATCAAAAGTTTCCCAATGCTCAAATCAGAATGACCAAAACAGGTGCTGAGGGCCTGAATCTATGTTTTCCACACTGTTACTGTTACCAACGTTAACCATTATCACTGGCAGCACACACAAAACAAGTTCAATTCCACAGGCATTTTATGGTCTTTTCACAGATGTTGGAGGATATGGCAATTAACAAGTTACTAGAGTGGACTCCTCACAGTTTCTTGACATGATGTTGCTGAAACCACTTTCTGGACATAAACATTTATGATTTCTATCAGTGTGGTTGTAATTGCAGAGACATGCACCATTCTCCATGTGGGCCGGGGAGCAAGGTGGTATAGAGAAAAGGAAAGAAAATAGAGTGGGAAATGATCAGATCATGATCCTAAAGAATGGCAGAGCAGACTAGATGGGATGAATCGCCAACTTCTGCTCCTACTTCTCATGGTCTTAAGGCCCTTTGTTCTGGAGAGTGGAAGGGTGTATCATGTCAGGAGTAGTGGATGGTGAGGTCGGGTTCCAGGGGCAGAGGGAGTTGGTGTCAGCTCCTGGGTTGAGGATTGGCAATTACTGGTTGTTGGGACATTGAAATTGAGGGAGAGTGTTGGGCCCGGTGGCAGAGAAGGTTATCAGGTTCCAGAGAAAGAGAAGTATCAGATCAGAGTCTTGGGGTGTAACGGACCCGGGGATGGTATAGTTGAGGGTATGTGAGGTAAGTTTGCAATCAACGATACAGGAGTTAGGCAAGATGTTAAACAGAACAACATTTCCCAGGCTCCTACTCACTAAACTGCAGCGGAACCCTCTAAATTATCCAATTGTAATAGATGCCCTAGGGTGGGTCCAGGACCAGGGTTATTGCCTATTGAAATCTGCTACATAGGGGATTCTGCAAGATCCCCACACCGATTTAATCATAGCATCCCTACAGTGTGGAAACAGGCCCTTCGGCCCAACAAGTCCACACCAACCCATGGAGCATCCCACCCAGACCCATCCCCTTACAAACCACCTAAGCTACATATCCCTGAACACTACGGGCAATTTAGCCTGGCCAATCCACCTAGCCTGCACACCTTTGGACCTCCCAACTATGTTTTGGAAGTGACTATTCGGTTATTGGAAAATCTGGGCCAGCATCTAAGCTGATGTTGCAGAGCTTCTGTTAAATCAAGTAGCTTCAGCCTGTTTATTTATGACAGCTGTCCACATTCCTGACTTGTTTCGGAAATAGCTGTGCTAAGCATAAGTAAGAGTAATTACAATGGAATGATGGAAGAGCTGGCTGGAGTGGACCAAAAAAGGAATTTAGTGGCAACATCAGTTGAAGAACAATTGCTGAGGTTTAAGGAAATATTTCATGGTTCACAGCAAAGATATAGTTGAGTAAGTAAGAAGGATTCTAGGAAGGGAATAAGCCAATCATGGTTAACCAGGAAAGTTAAGAAGAGCATCCGATTGAAAGAAAAAGCACATAATTAGGCAGATTAATGGTAAACCAAAGAATTAGGAAAGTTTTAAATAACAACAAAACACAATGAAAAAGGTAATAATGAGGGAGAAAATAAACTTTGAAGGTAAACTTACAAGTAATATCAAGGCAGCCAGCAATAACTTCTTTAAATATATCAAGAGGAAGAGAGATACCAAAGTGAACACAGGCCCCTTAGAGAATGAGGCTGGACAAATAATAATGGGGAACTAGGAAATGGCAGAGGAGTTGAATCAATACGTTGCATCAGTCTTCACAGTAGAAGACACCAATAATGTTCTATAATTAGTAATTATTCAGAGGGCAAAAGGACAGGAAATAAAAACAATAACTATCACTGGAGAAAAAATACAAGGGAGACTAATAAGGCAAAAGGCCAATCAGTCTTTTGAATCAATTAGGATGCATCCTAGGATATTAAAGGAAGTAGCTACAGAGATAGTGGATGCACTAGCAGTGATCTTCCAGGAATCCTTAAATTCAGGATGAGTTCCAGAGGATTCAATAATAATGTGTGCCATTTGTAACATAAGAACTTAAGAAATAGGAGCAGGAGTAGGCCATCTGTCCCATCGAGCCTGCTCTGCCATTCAATAAGATCATGGCTGATCTTTTCATGGACTCAGCTCCACTTACCCACCCGCTCACCACCACCTTTAATTCCTTTACCATTCAAAAATTTAACTTTGCCTTAAAAACATTCAATGAGGCAGCCTCAACTGCTTCACTGGGAGAAGGAGCTTCTCTTCAGCTCAGTCCTAAATCTGCTCCTCCTTATTTTGAGGCTATGCCCCCAGTTCTAGTTTCACCTGCCAGTGGAAACAACCTCCCTGCTTCTATCTTATCTATTCCTTTCAAAGTTTTATATATTTCTATAAGATCCCCCTTCATTCGTCTGAATTCCAATGAGCATAGCCCCAGTCTACTCAATCTCTCAAAGAACAAAGAACAAAGAAAATTACAGCACAGGAACAGGCCCATCGGTCCTCCAAGCCTGCACTGCCATGCTGCCTGTCACAAATAAAACCTCCTACCCTTCCGGGGATCGTATCCCTCCATTCCCATCCTATTCATGTATTTGTCAAGATGCCCTTTAGAAGTCACTATAGTATCTGTTTACACTACCTCCTCCAACAGTGAGTTCCAGGCACCCACCACCCTCTGTGTAAAAAACTTGCCTCGTAGAGCACCTTTAAACCTTGCCCCTAGCACCATAAACCCATGGCCCCTGTCAACTGACTCTTCCACCCTAGGAAAAAGCTTCTGACTGTCCAGTCTGTCCATGCCCTTCATAATCTTGTAGACCTCTATCAGGTCCCCCCCCAACCTCCGTCGTTCCAGTGAGAACAACCCAAGTTCCTCCAACCTCTCCTCATAGCTAATGCCCACCATACCAGGCAACATCCTGGTAAATCTTTTCTGTACCCTCTCCAAAGCCACCACATCCTCCTGGTAGTGTGGCGACCAGAATTGAACACAATATTCCAAATGCGGCCTAACTAAGGTTCTATAAAGCTGCAACATTACCTGCCAATTTGTAAACTCAATGCCCCGGCCGATGAAGGTAAGCATGTCATATGCCTTGTTAGCTACCTTGTTGACTACTCTCCTCATAAGCCAACCCTCTCAATTCCAGAATCAGCCGAGTGAATCTCCTCTGCTTCCCCTCCAGTGCCAGTACATACTTTCTCAAGTAAGGAGACCAAAACTGTACACAGTACTCCAGGTGTGGCCTCACCAGTACCTTGTACAGCTGCAGCATAACCTCACAGTTTTTAAACTCCATCCCTCTAGCAATGAAGAACAATATTCCATTTGCCTTATTAATGACCTGCTGCACCTACAATTTGTGATTCATGCGGAAGCTCTGCACTGCAGAATTTTTCACCATTTAAATAACAGTCCATTTTGCTGCTATTTCTGCCAAAACGAATGACCTCACATTTATCAACATTGTACTCCAGCTGCCAGACACTTGCCCACTCAATTAAACTTTCAGTGTCCTCTGCACACTTTGCTGTACCATTCATTTTAGCATCATCTGTGAACTTTGAAACACCACATTTGGTTCCCAACTCTAAATCACCTATGTAAATTTTAAACAATTGCCGTCCCAACACTGATCCCCTGAGGCACAACACTATCCATTGTAACATGAAACCGTTGTCTTCTGCCAGTAGCGGAAATGTCATTTCAAGGGTAAATGGCAAAAACCTTGGCATTTCCATGAGCTACCAACTGCCATGAAACAGTCTGTTGTGCTGATGAGCTACTCTTGGCATCACAATCAGCCTTGCTGTGTGTGGTCCTTATGCTCTCTCCAGACCCATTAAAACTGGATCACACATACGATGAGATTGGGTGGGTGAAATGAAGGATTATAGATATAAGTAAAGAAGATGTCAGGAAAACATAATACACAAACTGCTGGAGCACTTTTCCAAGAGAAACCTCAGGACTGGTTCATTATCGTAGTTGTCATATATGGATGTGTTGTTGCCAATCCCACACAGCAGGCATACTTAAACTGAGTGTGAAGAAATAATTTAGTCCTGCACAGGCCACACACTAGCACCTGTATAGTGGGAGTCCTGCTACTTGTGCTCATTTTCTTAGATAAACATTTATTCTGTTCCCTTGCAACTGGTCAGGTTTGATTAAATGATGCTTTGTACACATTCACTAGCATACTTCTTTCTCAAACTGTACTGCTTTAGTCTGGATTGAGGTGCCTATTGAAGGGCTTCCTACTCTTTGCCCGTTAACCTCCATCGACTCCAGTGTCAGAATCTGGAATTGCTGCTCTGCCTATTTCAGGTCATTCATAGATTGCCGATTTGCAGACTGCCTCTGTGTCCATCTTTCTCTTGTTCTTTTAGCTGATGTTGTTGTCAGGGTATGTCTACCCTTATTTAAATTGTCCTCTTTAAAGGTTTTCCATTGTTCAATATCATTTTGGCTACACAATTTTCATTCTGATTTACCTATGACAGATCCCTCTTTAACTCATGGAAATTAGTCTTCCTCCAGTTAACACATTTATACTTGATTGTTCTTTGTCTTTCTCTAATTACTCCAAATCTTAGTTCCCCAGCTATACCCATCCCCAACTGAAATGTCCTTGATTTGTTTCACTGAATTCAATGAACTAAGTCCAGAAGTTCTCCCAATTGTATTGTATGAACTAACAGTAAAAGTTCTGATAAATATTTCAACAATTCTTGCCCCCACTTTGCCTTTTACACTGTTACTTATCGAATTTATATCTGGATAACCAAAGTACACTATCACTAGTACATTATCACTAATCTTTAGTTCTTGATTTGCTCCACTGTCTGGCTCTTTGGTGTCCTAAACCAAACACCCAGTAAAGACAATGAAACAAAGGTAGACGAGACACTGTGGAGAGAAGGACAAGTTGAAGCTTATTACATTTTAAGTACTGAGCTATGATTGAAGAGCATTTCTGTCTTCAAATTGATGGTGCTGATAGAAAAATTCTTCATCCATCTTTCACTCTGCTATTGTCAACAAGCTTCACCTTGTGTGATAAATTCAGGGGCAATTTTAGTGGAAGAAAATTATGCAACTGGCCCGCTTTAAGGGGGCCTCAGTGCTATTGAGTAAACTTAGCTGGAGCAGGGAAACCAAAAACATGTTTAGCGTGCACTAAATTGCACATGCAAAAACCAAACAATGTGAATGAGCTGTCTCTCTGAGCTACAGTGGAATATGTGGAAAAGGAAAGAATGTTTATATTTGACTTTCTTTCCCCTTTCCCTTGTCTCAAATTTGCAAAGCTGGAGGGACAGAATTTAAACTTCAAGCCTACAGCTTCTTTGCAGTTTGATTGGTGTACAGCTCACCCAAGAAAAACCACAACTGAATAGGAACTATTGGAAAGAACCTTTCTCCATCTAATAGGTATGGAGGCAAATCTTGGGGGGATATGTAAAATTATTTATTTTTAAAACAATGTGTGCGTATCCAATCTTTTCTACAATGTTGTTAATTAATTGGAATGTATGTGCAAACCATTCTATTCAGTACATCTATTTATAGCTTTGGGCCATTTATTATTAATGGTTACATTGGAGGGTAAATTAACTTATGTGCTGGGTTTCGTTGATAATAGTTATGCCGAAACATCAATTGTTTTCCTCAGTATGCTATATTGAAAATATCTCTTTTTTATTAATACCCCTCTCCAGTTTCTCATCTTATTTCCTGCGCGATTTAACTCCTGCTGATGTAACATATAAGTATATTCAATGTGTAATCTGTTTGGGCAGCCAGTCTTCGTTGAGGTGGTATTAAACAGAACTGCAGTTGATGTCAAGAGTATGTCAAGAGCTTGGGAAAAGTCTTAAAAAAATGTCAGGAAAGATTTTTTTAGTTACGTATACATGGTGGCAGGCAAAGAATTTGGTGAAAAAGGCAGACGAGATCCTGAAAATAACCATAAAGTACAGTAAAATTACTGGAGAAATTCAGCAGGTCTGGCAGCATCTGTGGAGAGAAAGCAGAGTTCCTATTTCAGATCCCATGACCCTTCAGAAGGTGCCTTTCTCTCCACAGATGTTACCAGACCTGGTACGTTCTTCCAGCAATTTCTGTTTTTGTTTCAGATTTCCAGCATCCACGATTCTTTGTTTTATTTGAGTGCAGAAAGGCATTGAGCGTACAAAAGCAAGGAAACTATCATGAATCTTTACAAACTACTGGTTCAGCATTAACTAGGGTATTCAGCAGGATCTTCCCAGTCCCAGGGTGGCAAGCTCAGGGGCAGGGGTGTGGGAAAATTGTCCAGAACCTATCAGCATATTTTCCTAATGCAGTACCACCAACTGGGAGATTTCCCAGCAACCAGACTGAATACAGAGCACATGCGCACTAAACGGGAGGAGGGCAACAAATTTAAATATTTGACTTTTCATTACAGTGTAAGGGTTAGGATGTGGAAGGGTGCTGTTGGCATTTTTCAGACTTTGCAATCAGCCTTGAGGGTGCCTTAAAAATGTTGGATCCTCACTCATTAGAAAGGAATGGAACAGGAAATATGTCATGCTGTAGTCATGACTTTGGATGCTGTGAAGAGAAAATAAATGCCTCAGTTCAAGAACTGGTCAGGAATGTAGAGATTAGGAACCTTTTGTGTAAAGAAAAACCCTCCAAAGCAAGTTTGTGTGTCTATCATGCCAAGTGATACTCCAGCGCAACACCATTAACAATCCAATTTATTTGCTAGTCCACTTTAAACGTGGCAAGCTTACACATTTTCTAGTCTGACCATATTAATATTCAACCCAGGTGCCTAATAAGTGGAAAAAATGTATTTTCAATATTTGTGTAAGGAGAAATTGATGAAAAACATGAGTGTTCCATGTGTGATGTTGATTGCAGACTCAATGCTATTGGGATATGCTCTGATTATTAAGGTTGCCCTGAATTACACCAGACATAATTTCAGACTCATTTTTGAAGTCCTGGAATAAACAACATTGTTTGCATTGTTTCGACAAATTGTAAAGTGCGCACAGAATAAATCTGCGAGTGAAAGGGGGGCCGACATTTTGTCAATTAAGCTGTTTCAGGAAGTGATGGGTGATTAGTTTTCAATGATTATATGCACCCTGCTGATATGTAATGAATTGCAAGGGATGCTGAAAGGACACAATTGGAAGAACACAAGGGTTTCTGCTGAAGGGTCTAGGCCCGAAACGTCAGCCTCTCTGCTCCTATGATGCTGCTTGGCCTGCTGTGTTCATCCAGCCCTGCACCTTGTTGTCTCGGATTCTCCAGCATCTGCAGTTCCTACTATCTCGGTTTCTGCTGTTTGTTCCTTTGCTGTTTCAAGGGGAATGATTGGTCTTGCATTGTCAGGTGGGATCCCTCTCTAGCTTGGAAGCAGCAAGGTAAATATGAACACACACAATTGATGGGAAGGAAATGATTAACCATGTACCTGACCGTATCTTGTCTAAACAGCTCTCCCACCACAATCCCAAAATCTCACACTGCCACCTCAGCCTGTGAATTTCTCAAAAGAAAAACAGAGAAAAAAAAATGCCCAACTAAGACTCATAAAATATCATCTTGCTTTGTTGATTGTTGCAGCATTGGCTAGCATGTACAGAAAATCACATGATATCACGTGCCATTCTTGACCTTAGTGGGTACAACTGGATGGCTTCAAGTTTAAAGTTACATTTGCAACTTCTGAGCCACTTGAGACATGCAGATATACTGCAAGCGCAAAGTCCGCTACCAATGCTTATATCTAAGCCTGCTGTGTATGAACAAGGCTAACCAAGAGCAGTGGCTCCAAACTCCCTGCTGTAGGAAGGATGTTGTGAAATCTGAAAGGGTTCAGAAAAGAATTACAAGGATGCTGCCAGGGTGGAGGGTTTGAGCTATAGGGAGAGGCTGAATAGGCTGGGGCTATTTTCCCTTGTCCATTGGAAGTTGAGGGGTGACCTTACAGATGTTTATAAAATCATGAGGGGCATAGATAGGGTAAATAGAAAAGGTCTATTCCCTGGGGTGGGGAGTCCAAAACTAGAGGGCACAGGTTTAAAGAGGGAAAGATTTAAAAGGGACCTAAGGAGCAACTTTTTCATGCAGAGGGTGGTGTGTGTATGGAATGAGCTGCCAGAGGAAGTGTTGGAAGCTGGTAAAATGATCATATTTGAAAGGCTTCTGGATGGGTATATGAATAAAATGAGTATGGAGGGATATGAGCCAAATGCTGGCAAATGGGATTAGATTTATTTAGGATATCTGGTCGGCATGGACGAGTTGGGCCGAACGATCTGTTTCTGTACTGTATATCTCTATGACTCTATGACTCTAGATATGGTGCTACATTTGAAGAATAAATCAGAGGTGATAGACTAAAAATCAAAATTGGTTCCATTAGGAATTTAAAATTGAGTTTCCATGATCTTTGGCACCGCAGTTTACCCAGGCATTGAGTTAGAAACTCTCCCCATATACCCTAAATCATGTCCACAACCTCAGAATGTATCCATCACAATTGGAATTCCTGCCTTTCACATTTGAATTCAAGCCTTCAGCAAGGTTCAGAATTAAAAACAAACTTTTGGTATAAGGATACAAAAAGAGAGGCTTTGAGTGGAATTGTTTACAAATGTTCTAAGTACCAATGCAACTAGCAAACCCTTTTGCACATCTTTTAAAGTAATTTTCAATTATTAAAACAACGATGTTATAGGTGAATTGTCACAGTGAATTAAAATGCTTACATGCTTTGATAAACCCATTTTCAGCTGTGTTCTTTAAACTGCACCAAGATGCCAATTCTAAAATATTTCAAAGAATACATTTAGCTTTCTGAAAGAAATTGCATTTTTTAATTCTGCCTAACCACACTGGTCCATGAAGATCTTATGTTCAGTGATGTGCAAATGATTTTGCACTAAAGCTTGGAGGTGATACAAACACACTCTCAAACTAGTGCAACTTAGAGTGTAGTTTGCATCTGGATTCCTATTATGCCCAAAGCAGAAACTTCTCTCAACCGTATTATTAAAATCAAACAGGAAATTGGAAGATACAAATAGAGCCATCAGAAAATTAAAGGCCAGGAGAAACAGTGAGTTTCCCTTTTTTAGAGGCTGATGGATCAGCTTTCTGTTCCCAACATTACCTTCTCCCTTTCAGACTTTGAGCATGCACGCAATATTATTGAGGTTCGCTGCTAGCTCCTCACAGAAGTAAGATGTGTTCCTTTAACCACATGCACAATACTGTCCTGGAATGTGACATCTAACACCCCATTGTAATGACTGACCCACAGATGTCATACTTAAGTTAATGTTACCTTGGTGTCAAGATATAGTTCTCTTGTTCGTATCTCATTAACCTGTCTGTCTGGAAATGGACTGTATTGTGTTTCTCTAGCATTGGCCTTAGGGCCTTCATGAAATGTGCTTTGAAAGTTCAAGGTGTCTAAAATTCTCAACAGGCTGCAGTCTGTAACTCTCCCCACGTCCTTTTCAACTCCTGACTTCATAGGAATCAAATCAATGTTTAATTGTTGGGATGAATATCCCTTTCTTCCTGTTAGTTGTTTGTCTTAAATAGAACGGATGTGAGTATTAAAGATTTATTGGCTTATAAGTGAGTACAGAGCTTTGGTGATATGGGCAAGGAATGATGTGGAAAAATGATAAGGAATACGGAAAGAGGAAATTTTGTGGTTATAATTTGACAAGGTTAGTATAATTACAATGATTGTGCTCCCTTTCTCAATCACTGCAGACCTTTGACCCAACACTGCCAAGTGTTATGGAGGCAATCTCCAATTGCAGGCTATGAATTCTGGTCTGAACATTAAACCTTACGGCCAGTCAGCCACCAACACCAGCCACACTGTCCACTTCCAAAATATTCCCTGGAAGTGCCCCTACCTCATCCTCACCACTGCCAAACTCCTTACCTGCTCTTGGTCAGCATGCATCACTTGGTATATCCAGGTAAGATAGAAACTCTCATCTCTGATGCTCAAACTTTAGAACATTGAGCATGAACTAGAGGCTATTAGTCCCAGTGTGGTGAAAGCAAAATGCTGAGAAAATCCGAAACAAATGTAGAAAATGCTGGACAAACTCAACAGGCCTGGCAATATCTGTGGACAGAGAAACAGAGTTAACATTTTTACTCCAGTATGGCTCTTCTTCAGTGAAGAAGAAACACACTGAACCCAAAACGTAAACTTTGTTTCTCTCTCCACAGATGCTGCCAGCCCCGGTGAGGTACTGAGAGAGCTGGCTTTTTCAAACAGAGACGTGAAGCTGAGACTTCACCTGCTCTCTCAGGTGGAGAATAATTGGTCACTGCTGTTAATGAAGTAATGATCATTAATTGTTGTTTTCATCACTAAAAGGTGAATATTTTTTATATTTCAAAAATATACTTTAGTCATAAAAAATATCTTTACATATACATTGTCACTAAAGCAGTTCAGTAACATATGAAGAAAACAAACAAACATTGGAGCTTAGACAACAAGGCGTAGAGCTTGGTGAACACAGCAGGCCAAGCAGCATCATAGGAGCAGGAAGGTTGACATTTTGGGCTGACGTCCTGAAACATCAGCCTTCCTGCTCCTATGATGCTGCTTGGCCTGCTGTGTTTATCCAGCTCTACGCCTTGTTGTCTCAGGTTCTCCAGCATCTGCAGTTCCTACTATCTCTGAAACATTGGAGCTTGACTTTATCTAACAAACAAAACCAAAAGCATCAGTTGCTTGTGTAAGATTCTATTTACATACATTTGAGGCGTTGGGAGGGTCCGATAACTGAAGGGACACCCATTTAACTTTGACAGAAGGACTCAGACAATAGTCTTTCCCCACTATGCCTTTGTGGCATCTTCCCCAACTTTTAGTGCATCCCTCAACACGTTGTCCGAGACCTTGGAAAGTGACAGTCTGCAACATTAATTTGGGGTCAACTCCTAGTTCTGGAAAACTAACAAGTTTTGGGCAGACTAAAGAGTATTTTTCACTGAGTTGATACTCCTCCAGGCGCTGTCGATATTCGTCTTGGTGTGCATCCTGGGGAACAGTCCGTAGAGTAGAGTCCAAGGTAAAAATTATTCTAGATCCATGTAGCACATGCTGCCTGGTTAGGAGTGGGACAGACTGGGGTAGGGGAAGGCAAAGTAGAAACTTAGTTTTACAGTGGAGTTGTGAACTGGTTGTGCAAGAAAACAGCAAATTTTAGTAGAGTACTGATTAAACTAATTGCTAGCAAAGAACTTGCCGACCAATTATATGAATGGGCAGTAACCATACAGTGCATCAGGAGCTTAAGGGAACAACATGACTCACAGAAGCAACAACCTCAGCCAATGGGTATAAGGCCGTATCTTGAAAAAAGGAACCACATTTCTGGGATGGACACTAGGTCTTGATCTTGGAAGGGATGCAATGTAGATTCTCAAAATGTTGTCAAAGGGTTAAAGGATTAGATTATTTGCAGAAATTGTGTGATCGGCACTTTCCTTCTCTGGCATATAGAACGTTAAGTTAGAGGATGCCAGCATCTTGAAAGGTTTTAGAGAGACCTTTCCAATCTGTGGTGAAGTCTAGAAGAAGGGATCATAACCTTGAAATCACAGACATTCAAGAGCGAAATTAGGAAAAATATCTTCACACAAAAGATGAACAATGTATGGAAGTTTCTCGAACAACAACGAAAAATAAATATTAATTTGACTAATAATGCAAAATTTGAGATCAATATATTTTTGGGCTAGACCAGGGTATACAAGAACGCAGAGTCAAAACTGGTAGATGGAGTTAAGAGATAGGTCATTGATGATTTTATTCATTGGTAGGATAGTCTTGAAGGACTGAATGGCCTCTTTCTACTCCTATGTTCCTATGCTTGGGGGGCAAACTAATTGAACGACTGCGATGTTTGTCCATTTCTGCTCCTAATCCTCTGGCTGGTGAGAAAGTGGTGAGAGCGTGCTTCTCAAATAGCATAGGGCCCAAAAACCTAGGGTAGTTGCAATTGAGCGAGCCCATTCTTGTGGAATGATTTGGTGTCAAATTAGGCTGAGCCTCATTAGCTCCAAAAAGACAAGTGGTAGCTTTTCTGTACCAGGTCCAAAAGAAATATCAAATTATGTCTTTTCATTTTTTTTTCTTGAATTGGACCATAAACAGAGACATGTGCAATGTGTATGCAATTTTTCCTCGTTAGAGTTTGTAATATTCGGCATGTTTTATTTCCCCAGACTTATTAATTGCAAAGATTGGGAAAGGGGGGTGAGGGAAGGTTGCAAGAGCTGAGGCTTGGAGGGGGCTGCGTAGTCAAGAAAGAAAAGGAAAATATGTTTGTTTTCAGATATTATCAAGAGAAAGTCCTTTGGTCTTTGACAAGGTTTCAGTTGTGGCTCGTTTCGCCTGTTGAACAGGTATTTGCTTAACGCAGCAACATCCTAAAACTGGCCCGTTATTGTTTGAAGCTGGTGAGAGAGCCGCCATACAAACGAGGGAAAATAGCTCGACCTGAGATTGCACCAAATTTCCTGCCCTTTTGCTAATCAGGCTTTCAATGCACAGAAAAAGGCCACACAGCCCATTCTGTCTGAACTAACTCTGTGCTGAAAAGTGTTCCCATTGCTTTTCACTTACCCCAGTATACTGTGATTTCTTCTGCTTCAACTCTTTACCTCATTTTGCATGAGAAAGTGTTGCAATCCCTACTTTCACTACTCTATTCTGCAAATACTGCAGGTGTAGATGACTCCATGTAAAGAGGTTTCTCCTCACCCTGTCATCAACACTTTTAAATTGATCACCCGAATCCCCATTATTGATTGAGGAACATATTTACTGTTCTTTCTATCGAAACCTTTTCAAATTTTCAACACCTTTCTTGGAATTTTCCCACCCTGCAAAGGGAGAAGCTGGAAATGTCGAGCATCTCATTACACTATAACAGAATCAAAGACTATGGTAACAACATTTGGAATGCTGCCCACAGATTTGGTGGGCATCAGCCTGACATAGTCACCTACATTCATCCTACACTTCAGCCAGTATCCCAAGCTCCTCTGTCATAGTGACAATGTGAGTGAGTTGCGAGCTTAATGCTTCAGCTAATGAATCAATGTTGAACACCACTTGGAAACGATACTGAGGGTAAAAAAGGGCACAGGCTGTATTCTGGGTGGGGGGTCTTCAATGTCTATCTCAATAAGAGTGATTCATTGATAGTAGGAACTGCAGATGCTGGAGAATCTGAGTTAATGAGGTGTAGAGCTGGATGAACACAGCAGGCCAAGCAGCATCAGAGGGGCAGGAAGGCTGACGTTTCGGGCCTAGACCCTTCTTCAGAAATGGGGGAGGGGAAGGGGGTTCTGAAATAAATAGGGAGAGAGGGGGAGGTGGATAGAAGATGGATAGAGGAGAAGATAGGTGGAG